>NC_065920.1:3033019-3341585 GCF_024586455.1 Bactrocera neohumeralis | reverse complement strand
TGAAATATTTCGAATATTGCATTCTCAGGGAGCGGTGCCAAGTGTCCAGAAGAAGTTGCTTAAAGTGCAACAATAATGCAGAAGCTTACGATTTAACAGAGCCATTCCTCACAGCTGCAATTGCCCAACCCCGTTACTTTACACACACACCAACACATATTCAAGCACACTCAAGCCAACCTAATTAGAGCCATAAATGTAACAGTGGTGAGCAAACAAACAACAGCACTTTAAAGCCCCAATTCACGACATCCCCGATCAGCGCAAAGTGTGGAAATAATTATGAGTAGGCAAGTAATCGAAACTGCCTCGTTTCGAATTAAAATACCATTCCTCATGTTGGCGGCTCAAGACTAACCTAATTTAAACGGCCGCGCTCAAGTGCTGGGAAAGGTCACCGGTCACCGGCGGCCGCTTGCGTGGCCTGACCGCCTTCGGCTATTACAAAGTTACACCTAAATCAATGATTTTCGAAAAGTTCATTTAATTTTCAACAATACGGCGCAGTTGGGTGCACCATTGTGGCATAATGGCATAATAGCCTGGTGGCGGGGTGGCGCGGTGGCGTGGTGGCGGTCACATGTGCCAACACACACACTCGCGGGGCAGTTGGCAGCGCATTTCATTAAATCTAGATGCTGGTAAATGTAATTAAACTTTTGAAATCATTACACTTTGCGTAATTAAGTAATGAACTTTGCGCGGTCGGCGTGTGCGAGAATTTGGAAATCCGTCTAATCAATTTGAGTGTTGGCGCAAAACCAACTGCAAACTGCAGGAGTTGTGAAGTGAATGGCGCGCTTATAAATTGCCAATAAATAAATTAATTTTTGAGAATGATTTTAATACTTAAGTATGTATGTATGTGTGTGGTGTCTAACTAAATGCACAGTTTCTTATTAAGACTTCACAATTTGTGCGCGATTACAATGTGAATGCTTGACACAATTAATCAAAACTTTACTGCGTTCCAAATTTGAAGTCAGAAATTGGAATTTATTCGAAATCTGAAGTGCTTGATGAAGCAATAAATTAGCTAACAGATAATTAATTAAAAATAATATGAGTTGGGTGCTCATATGTTTAGTAACTATACAAAATATTTATCATAACAATTTATCCTAGATTTCGCTGAGTTTACAGGTACATATGCTGAATGATAAGGTCGTTGTTCTGTCGTTTGTGTTCTATAATCGATAGGTAACTTTTATAATTTTTCTCAGCCAAATTATCCTTTTATAGCAAAGTGAAGGCTTTGTTACTTATTTAAGAGACTTTCTGGTATCAAAAAGAACCAATTTTGGACTTTCTAAAATCTATCCCTGTGGTTTTCTTCGCGGAGCTCAGGTTCATTATCTAATCTAAGCTAACCAGTAACATCTCCAGAACCATTTTAAGTAATTTTTTCACTTTTTTTGTAGTAAAAATATTCAAGACTGAAACATTGTCTACATTTAGGGCTCCAAATAAATATGATGTGAAAATATTCAATACAGAAATATTGCCTACATTTAGGGTTGAAAATAAATTTGATGAGAAAATTAACAATACTGAAAAGTTGCCTACACTTAGGGTTCCAGATAAGTTTGAAGTGAAAATATTCAGTACTGAAACATGCCTACATTTAAGGTTCCACATAAATTTGAAGGTTAAAATCGAAAAATATAAGGCCGGTTATTGTTATTATTATTGTACTAGTATATGAACTGAAATTATTAAATAAACTCTTATAGTATCTTGTTTGCGGAAAAATGTGAATGAAGTGAATGAAAGGCATAAGAATTTACATAAAAATAAAAGCTTATTATTTTTTGTAACTTTTTATGTAAAGTATATGTCTGTGCTATGTCTCCCCGCTGATATCTAAGGAGAAAAGATTGGGAATATATTTTTAAATGAGTTTCGACTGCTGCAGTCACAACACTGAGTAGAAAACCTGAATTAAAATTTGTTCCATTTTCGATCAGCGAGCATAA
This sequence comes from Bactrocera neohumeralis, assembly GCF_024586455.1. Classification (NCBI taxonomy): domain Eukaryota; kingdom Metazoa; phylum Arthropoda; class Insecta; order Diptera; family Tephritidae; genus Bactrocera; species Bactrocera neohumeralis. The sequence continues at coordinate 3,339,609 of NC_065920.1, read as the reverse complement.
TATACCGTAATTCTAACATCAGCAGCAACAAAAACCAAAAATGCTCGAATAGCAAACACAGTTGTGGCAACAAATCGAGCTCAGGACACACAATTGCACACAAAAGTGCGACGCATGCGCACCACATATTTGCGAAGGCGAGTAAAAACTTTGCTAAATACATATTTATGTCATAAAAAATGCATACATTGTTTAAAAGTCGATAAAGTATTAAGAAAATATACGAATTCACAGTTACTGTACTCATAAACACTGCAGCTTGGAGCTACCCTGTCGGAAAAATTAGAACTAATGTTAAAGTAAATATATAGTATATGCGAAAATTTTTTAGTTATAAAAATATAATGTATGCCAAGCTCTTAAAATGTCACTTAAGGAACTAAAACTTGATAAAAAAAAGTTAAAAAATAGTTGAAAGTTTGATTAAAAAAAATAATTCATATTATTTGCGTCCAAATATGCCCCTCCCTAATGCGACTATCCCATCTTTAATAGATGACACTTTATAGATTTTCGGTTTCCGCCTTGGCATGGGCCATTTTGTGTCTCACGTAGTGGTCTAAACTCATTTAAAAATATATATCAACTTTGGTATATAAAAATATATTTTACCGCAGTTACCAGTTTGATTTTTCCTGACTATCCCACAATAGATTCCAATAGACTTCCCATTGTGTCTCACGTAGTGGTTAAACTCATTTAAAAATATATATCAACAAAAATATATTTTACCGCAGTTTCCAGTTTTTTTCCTGCAGGGTCGCTACAGTGGCTAAAAATATCGATAATACTTACCAACTAACAATCTAATACAAATTATTTAGTGGTTCGCTAGTGCCACTCGGCTTGTAAAAAAGTTAATTCTGCAATGTGTCTGTCACCAACGACCGTTATTATGACTAGTAGCTGCTGCCGCACGCTGCGGCAATAAACGAGTTTATCCACTTTTGCTAATTGAAAACAATAATGCAAAATAAAGTAATGCTGAAATGCAGATCTTTGGCTTGACTTGTGATCGAAAAGCTTTAAACATTCAATTAAATTTACGTATTACTAAAAAGTCTTGAATAATGTGCGGCTGGTAGTGACTACAAAAATAAGTAATCAGTGATGTAAATAGGTACTCGGGAATAAGACAAATCAATTGTGTATATCTTTTAATAGCAGGTCTTACCCAAATGCGTGAACCTCGTGCAGGACTATTCCCTAAACCCTCTCGCTCTCCATAATTCTTACAAACTAACAACTCTACGACGCAAACCTTGATTTCAGCTTAATCAAATGAGTTTTACGTCATCAAGACACTATAATACACAGCAGAGACTGAACAATTCAACCATAAATAATTTTATTGAGTTTTACCGATATTTAAGTTCAATACTTCCAATCAGACAGTAGTTGCTTATACCAAATTAATGTAAACAAAAACATATCATCACAAGACAAAGGAAATTCTTCAAAAGCTGCAGCAAATTGCACGCAAGCGAAACACTGATCGCTAACTGTTGTCCCGTCCATTCACTTGACCTCATGCCAACAATAAATCTGCGTTGCTCGCGTTGTTTTTGTCTGTCTGTCTGCCAAAATGTATACATATGAGTAAGAGCGCTTTACATTGGCGCATGCGTCCTTCAACCACCGCAATGAACCTTTGCAACAGCAAACGGGCGTTGCAACGCCATCAGCTACAGACTTTGCTGCTGCACACACACACAACCACACCTGTGTTTGCATGTATGTAACATATTGCCCGCTACTTTTTATGAGATATATCACCGCGATTTCAGCTGTGACATCTCAACAGATGTCCTGCTTGCTTTTCTTAATTGATTCGCCTGCGGTTTTGTTTACTCATTACGGCCGTTGTATTGCCGCGTAAAATTTTATGGCCTAGAGCTGAACGCATTCATTTTGCCGGACACACGCTCGTGACAGTTTTAGCGGCGTTTTATGCACGCAAAGCCCACGCGCTTATTAATCAAGGAAGTGGGCTTCAAAATAATAACAAATTAATTGTCGCCGAGGCACATAAATTGTGGCAAGTTGTAGTTGCGTCAACTGGCGACGTCTTATTGGTGATAACCCTTTTTGAATTTTTTTAGGTTATTGCATACAATTTCGTATTTTTTAGTAACAGAATCGATTTTTTTTAAAATGATTTTTTTTAATTTTTGTCATGTTGATTCTGGCTTCCATTCATCAATCTAAAAGATTGTATTTGAGTTTTGTCATTTCAGTGGTTAAATTAACTTCTAATTGTTTTCGAACTTCTAATGGTTTCGAATATTTGTCAGAATTATTTTTGCTAATTTAACGGTTATTAATCTTTCATGCAATTTTTTTTTAGTATTTAACTGAAATCATGAGTAATTAATGCCAGTTATTTTATGGGGTTCACGCTCTGTTCGTTTTTGGTTTTTTGGAACGTCCGCAAAAAGTTGTATGCGCCAATGTACTAAGGCGAGTCTTAAAATACAGAAACAACGATTTAAAGAAAGCTTCAATATAAAAAAAGAAAGAAGAAGATGAAAATCTTCAAATAAAATATGTTTATATGATAACAACACAAGCGAAGAGGCAAAATTTAATATATGTTTCGTTGATGTGGAGAACGTCAAGTAGAGGATCGGAACTAACGGTTACCTTAACGGTTTAAAGTCAGGTGAAAAGACGGAAATCATTATCGAGAAAGGAAAAGGGAATGGCTGATTGCATTAATTTTGAAATTTCTCAGGTATACTCGAGCACCTGTTTTAAAGCAATTTTATACACAAATAATACTTACTGAACAACATATTCGGCATAAAACTTGTTAGAATAACAAAAAAACGAAAAGCACTATAAGTAGTATATGGCAGTTGATGATAATATTTACTTTCTTGTATCTATTTTAACCAAGCCTACACACAAATTACATGCCACAGACTAATAAAAGGTTCCCTGAGTTTCATGAAGGGGTTTTGGTTTCCTCGGGTAAAAAACAGCTTTTTTTCAACAATTTTTTGTAATATAAGAAACGAAATATTTTTTTAGAATTTTTTATTGTTACAAACACACACTATTAACAAAGAAATTTTGAAATTTTTGGAAAAAAATATCTCAAACTCGGCCATTGCGATCCATTTCCGGTGACCCCTCGGAAAAAAGATGCGCCCGCGTTGGCGGAATAACTAAAAAGAATAATAAGAATAATCTAAAATTAAAAAAAATACGTGCTTTAGTTAAAACCTTAACTTGCAACTTCGACGAAGAAAAAAACTGAAAATTGGATTTTTGGCAGACATTTTTACGAAAAAATAAAGATTTTGGTGAAAATTTCGGCACATTTTTTTCAAATAGTTGTAATCGAAAAAAAACCTTCACCCAAGTCTTCAAGAATTGTATCTCAAAGACCTGTGTAAAATTCCATGAAGATCGTTTGAGTAATTCTCGAAAAATCTTGGCAACCGACTTCAAAAGCACGGTTTCGGGAAAAATGCGTTTGAAGATGTCGCACTTAGCCTAGCTCTCCTCGAGCGCATAACTTTTCAAGACTGTATCTCCGAAACTATACTCGATTTATTTGAAAACTTAGGAAAATATTCTAGAGGTGTTGTATAATTTAATAAGACAATATAAAAATTAGATATTTTGAAACCTATAAACCCATGTAACCCCTTAAGATACCTCACATGCATTCACCAATCATATGGAGTAAAGTCAGCCAGGTGCTTGAAAGTCATAATATTAGTTGTATGGGGGCTCGGTCAAGCTTATGCTCTCTGATTTTCATTGAGATAACACATATATTGATTGATATATGGGGTATAAAATTACCCGGAAGTCTTTATATTGACTAAATGGGGGCTAAAGGAAATATACGATGAGATCCAACCCATTTTTGACATTAAAACAAGCTATTATCAAGACTACTATTATCATTGATCAATATTTCCAGTAAGAAAATCAGCCATGGGCACTGGGGTCCACATATACAGGACCTAAGGGCTTGAACAGTTTTTTCGATTTGGGCAAATTTTGGTCATAATGTAGCACACAACTACACACTATTTTTGGAAAGGTTTATCCCATTATATTAGTTTGTGTTGTATGGGAAGTAGACGTGGTTGTAGTCCGATTTCCTAAATTTTCGCACTGTAACATAGAAATATTAGAATAATGCTATGTAGGTAATTTGGTTGAAATCGGTGGAGCAGGTCCCGAGAAGTGTGGTTTTACCTAAAAGTGTTCGGTGTCACACCCATCGTTAAATTTTCATACCCGCTCCCATAAAGTCCTCTTGTGCCATGCTGAATGTAAAATTGGATGTATTTCACGTAAATTAGTTATTGATTTATCACACTTTTAGTAGCTTTTAAGAAAATCGTCATATGGGGAGTTGGCGGGGTTATCATCCGATTTGACCTACTTTCACTTTCTGCTTTAAGAAATATAAATATTATACTTATTAGACGGCGGCACACATTCGAATGCAATTCGTTTTACTGTATAACAGCCTTGTATCCTATTGTGAAGCATAGTTATGGCACTTTATTTGTAGGTTTTCGAGTAATGACGTTTTGTGGGCGTGACAATGGTTCGGTAAAATTACTTTTTTAATATTTATGATATAAGAATTTTTACCCACAAAAACCGACCCACCTTAATGTGTATTTAATTTTAAGTATTAATTTAATGGAATGGAAAAATATGAATATTCATTAATTAATTTTATAATAATTTAGAACAATAATAATTTTTATTGCCGCTATAAAACCCCCAACTTAACCAATAACTAAAACGAAGTGTAAAAATTAATCTGAAATCTTTTAGCACCTATGCAGTAAAGTTCACTTGGTAGAAAAATATATACTTCTGCATTCATATTATTATTGTTGTTAAGTCCTGTGACATTTCAATAAATAACGAACACTAAATTATTGTTGCAATTATAATTATCTGGGAGTGTTTGCGAATATTTATTTAGCTCCTGCTTAGCGCTCTTCCGGCAAGCGCTGGCAACACTTAATAACACCAATTGGCTGCCACGGCAAATAATAAGCTAGTAATGGACGCCATTCGTATTTAGCTACCGCGCATGCGCGACCGCTCATGACGTTAATCCTGCAATACTGCGCGGATTTGCGCGCTGGCTTCTTTCCGAAACTAAACTTTTATTTACAAAACATGTTTTTCAGCGCAAATTCCCTGCCTGACAACAAAAAATAGTGAATATTTCACTTGATTGTTTATAAGAGATTGCGCACATACATACATACACAGTTACGAGCTCCCATATGACCAATTAAAATATATATGCATGTATGGGTGTTTTTTGTAACGGCGCATTCTCGTTTGCGCGTTTGTGAGTGGTAGTGAGCGACCTTGGGTCGTGTTCTTTTGCGTGGGATAGTGCCATAATTGTTGTCAGCTGCGCATGTGTGGCATTGTTCTTGCATGAGGGCGTAGCTGCGCGGCCTGGAGTTATAAATATAAAATAATTGCAAATCGAATTGCGCTGACACACAAAATATCATTATTTTCCTATAACAAGCGAATGTCTTTCAAACTCGGTTTTGAATTTTTTCGTTTCTTTCCGTTTCTTTTGTTATATTGGTTCTAAATCCGGTTCGATTGTTTCCATGTACTCGCTGTTACCAACGCAAAAAAACATTATGTAAAAGTTATTATGATTGGCTGCAAATTTAATATTTTTTGTGTACTTGTTTTTGTAAACAAATATATTTACGTGACTATATACATTTCTTTTAAAAATCAAAGTAAACGGAAGAAAAAACGTAAAAACAGGATCTTTGAACGGACTGCACTGATTATGTATATTTCTTGTTGGTTTTGCAAATACTATTCGGTCGTTCACTATGTAATTTAGTTTTTCAATGCAATTTAAGCAAAGTTTTTGTTTGTGTTTAAAAGATATTATGAAAATATATATTCTCCATTTTGAGCCAATATCTTTTGCTACCTTTCAGTCAAGATATTGATTTCATGCTCATAAAATTTTCGCTCCTTGCAGACAAAAATATGAGACAAGTGGTTTTTGACGTCGTGATTTGTGGTGAAAGTTACCTCATCGAAAAAAATGTGCAGAGACCGGAACAAAAAATAGTTCAAAGGTGCCAAGTCTGGAGAATATGGTGGGCATGGTAGCACATCCCATTCAAGCTTTAAAAGCTTTTGGCAAACTTGTATGAGGTCTCGCATAATCTTGGTGAAGCACTGCACCTTTTCTATTGATCCATTCCGGCATCTTATGTTTGAGTGTATCACTCAATTTGTCCAGCTGATCATAATACACTTCAGAATTAATCCGGAAATCTCACCAAACAGACAACATAACCTTATTTTTGGTCACTATCGGCTTTGCTTTGAGCTGGTTCATTCTATTTAGACCATGGTCTGTTGTGACTCACATTCTTGTAAACAACCCACTTTTAATTGCCAGTAACAATGCCCTTTAAAAAGGGATCACTTCTTTGACTTCTTTGTCTTTCTGTCTGGGACGAATCAAATTTTGTTCTGGAAGAACATGAAGAACCCATTTTTCAAGCTTCGAAATTAATCCCAGACGTGTAACGCGCTCGCGAACGGTCGCGTTAGACAAATTTTAATATTTTAGCAATCTCTCGAGTTTTTATTCTACGATTTGTATCGACCAACGACTATATTTTATTCACATCGACTTGAACAGTCCTTCCAGGACGTGGTGCTTCCTCAAGATCGAAATTGCCGGAATGAAATGTTGACAACAATTTTGGCATTGCTTTTGGTCAACAGATCTTCTCCGCAAACGTCGCATCATTTTCGACTTGCTTGAACTACATTTTTACCCTTTTGATGGTAAAACAGTAAAATATTATACCGAAAGTGCTGTTTGCGATCTTCCATCTTCGAAAGAACACCAAACTATTCTACAAAATTTAAGAAATTTTATTACCAAGAAGGCTACTACATCTGCTGTTCTAATATATAACGGTAAAGCGATTAAGTATGAAATTGACTGCGATAAAATTCAATAAGATCAGCCGTTGTCATCATACAAAATTTCTTAGTAAACGAACCAATAACAAAAAAATATGTTAAAGAAATATTGTAAATTTTTTAGATCCTACCCAAACATTTTTCGAATACTATCGATGTAGGTTAAGTGAGGTTAGTCTGGTAAGCCAATGAGCCACACATTGACCAGTTTTGGTTCTTTGCGATATCAGATGGAGTTCAGTTACTAGGTCCATGAGGAGTAGTTATTCTTTAGGATGCCTGCGCTTGACACGAATTTTAACAGACTTTGCAACTTTATTACCTCGATACCTCCTCCAGCGTATCATACCGTGGGGATCTCAGATGCGTACAGCGTAGTCCTGCCAATGCGAGAAAAGTACAAAAGAGATGCTCCATTGTTTCCCTGGTGCGTTCCACTAGCCGTTTCCTGCAGTCTTCTCAATCTGTCAGCCCCATTCTTCGTGTGTCGCTACCAGACAGTGACCAGTTAGTATTGCGATCATGTTCCTACAGTCTCTTCTATCGAGTGCCACTAGGAATTTTGTGTGCTTACACTCTACTGTTTTGCTATTAACTTTTGCAGTTTTACACCTAGGTAGCTTGTTCATGTTTACCATGCTTCTATCAAGATCGTCGTTTAGACAATGCATGGGTTTCCCAATGGTGATCACGTTTTTGGGTGTTCACCGTACACTATTCTTGGCCATCTCGTCCACTATTTCATTGCCCTCGATACTTTTGTGGCATGACACCCAGTAGAAGTGAAGTTGTTTTCTTCTTGCAACACATTCCACTGCTACCCTGCTTCCCAAGATACTTCTGACCGATATGATATACGAAGTTACTACCTTGATTGCTGCTAGGCTGTCTGCGTAGATGTTGACTCTGGTATTGCCTGCAGTTAGTTACAGAGGCCAGTTCCGTTGCTTTAGCAATAGCAAAGACCTCAGCATGAAATATATTTAGACAATGCATGGGTATTTCTCAATAGATTGATCATGTTTTCCTATTGAAAAGTGATTATTTAGTCGGCGTACACCTATTTTTGGCTTGATAACTTTTTTAAAAAAAAAACGCATAAAACATCGGTTCTTTATTTCATTGCCATACGATATCTTTGTCCATTCGGAAAGTCCAATTTTGGGCAATGACACCCATTTCTTCGGTTGAAGTGGAATAGTTGTTCTTCTTTAGACTTGCATGCTCAGCATTAAATATATTTACTGGAATGGTGGTCCGGCAACTTAAAATGCTGCATTGGACCGTATTTTTATGGCTGGACGCAACGTTACTCTGTTCGACAGTATATTCCAGCACCAACTCGATCGTCCATTTTCGATAAATCCGTATAGATATTTAGAGTGTTACGCGTAGCTAACATACATTACGATAGGCATCTTTTTCTATGTTTGCTTTGAACCTTCTTTTCTTATTGAAAAGTGGGATTATTTAGTCGGCGTTTGACAAACCGCCATTACCCACCGAACTATGCCCAAGGGTTCTATATGTAAATACTCCTGCAACCAGTAGTGGTCCTGCCGATTTTGCTGCGCAGTTTTCAGCGAAGAGGTCTATAGGTAACAGGTTTAGTACCAATTGAAGAGCCGCCGTTGGAGTTGTTCCTAAAGCTCCCACAGCGCATTGAGCCTCTGAACCTTTTCCATTGGCTTCCGGTAGGTTGTTTTCAATACGCCTGTCCACCGGACTACTGCACAGTAGAGCAGAATTGGTCTTTCAATAGCCGTGTAGCACCAGTGCATGAGAGAGGGAGAGAGTCCCCAGGTTGTGCCGAGCATTTTTTGATGTAAGTTTTAAGGTAATAATGACAAAGGGGTTGTAAAAACTTATTTTAGACCCTGTCTGCAGTGACAATGTGCATGTCAATGAAGAAAAGTGAATTCTTACGGCACCTGGGACTCATCGGCGAGCATTTTGCTTTCAGAATACGCGAAGTAGATTCAACTTCATAAAATTTTATGAACAAAAAAAAATCACATTTTTCAATTTTAAGTTCTCTTAATAGAAGGGACACATGAATCTTCTCATTTCAACTATTTTTATGAAAAATTTCTTTAAAAAAATTAACAAATTCTTATAATCACTTTTAAAGCTATAAAGCTTACAATCTACTACGGTGACTTAGCGAGTGGTGAATAGAACAAACAAGCGGCATATATTCCAATGATAACATAACCGTATATAGAGCGAAGAGCAAGCCATTCTAACACTTAAATCAGCTGCTCAGTTGTTCAGTTTGTTTCGGTTAAATTGAACAAGTTTGTTGTTACTGTCGGGTGCGAATTTTTTGATAAGAGACCCGACATTACACAGAGAGTTGAAGGCGTTTTATATAACCATATTTTATTGTCTTTTACAGATTTCTATTCTCACACACATACACACCATATATTTTCCATTATTTAAGCCAAAAAAGGTATTTCTCAACTTCGTACAGACCCGAAAAGGCAATATATCCGACATGTGTGTATGTATGTCAGTATGTATGTGGCTTTGTGTTAAGTGCGGCGCTAATTACTTGTTGTTAACAAACTGCTAGGAATTTCTTAATTGTCGCCTATAAATGCACAAACATTCTACACACAACAACAACCATATGAGTTGCCATCGAGTGTCTGTCTGCATGTATGTATATTTGTATGCTCACATGCGGGTAATAATTCAACGCCACATTCGCTTGCGATTTATGCACACTTTTAAGGAATAAATTTGAAATTACAAACGTGCTACAACAACAGCAATATCCTTTGGCCGGCGCCGCCATTGTCACACTTTGCTTGTTGCTGTAATTTTATGGCTTATTTGTGATGTTGTTGTTGTATTTTTATTACGCCAAATACGATCACTTTACACCCACGCGAGCCGCGAAACATTTCGGCATAAAAGCGAAATCGTGACATTTTTAACATGAATGTATCAATGTATGTGTGTTTACCGTTTTTTGTTGTTTTTGCGTTTTACGGCAAAGTGTTAAATGATCAATTCTCCCTTACGTGGGCAATGAATGCAGCAAATTACATAACACCAGCGCTTTTTCACGCCACGAAGGCCTAGAAAAATTTAAAATGCAAATCGGAAAAATACAGTTAAGAAACCGATTCGTAAATTTTCGCAGCCATTGCGCAGAAATGGAGCAGAGCGCAGGTTGCTTGTAGCAACGAAAACGTCCGAAGGCCATTTGGCGGTCGTCAGCGTTGCAGCACCGAATTTACCGTTGCAAGCGCTTGACAATTTTGGCGTTGAGGTGCTCATATAGCATTCATGCGGACATACACACATACTTAGGTCACAGGCTGGTTAGGTCGGATTGATCAGAAAAAAGTGTGATTCAACAGAACTCGAGCTAAATTTCTAACACTTCGTGAGAGTCTTAAACAATATTGTACGAGATATTTTAAAATATAATATAATATCCGAGAGAGTAGACCACGCCCAGCACGAAGTGAAGAAAATATAGCAGCCGTAGCTGAGAGTGTACACGAAGGTCGTCGAGAGTCGATTCGGCGCCGTTTGCAGCAACTCGGACTGACGTATGAAACAGCTTGGCGCAATACTCGTATACGTCGAGATCTTATACGGAAACAAAATACAGCTTGTGCAAGCACTGAATCCGCTCGGTCTTCCCAAGCGACATCGCTTCAACCTATGAGCTCTTGCAAAGTTCCAAGAAGATCCGACGTTTTCGAGCCAAATTTTGTTCAGCAATGATGCACATTTCTGGCTCAATAGGTATGTGCACAAGCGAAATTGCCGCATTTGGGACGAAAAGCAATCTGAAGAGATTCAAGAGCTGCCATTTGATCCAGAAAAAAAAAACGTTTTGGTGTGATTTGTGGGCCGGTGGAATCATCGGTACATGATTTTCCAAAAATGATGCCGAGGAAAACGTAACCGTCAATGTCGACCGTTATCGCGCCATGGTAACCGACTATTTGATGTCTGAAATTGAAGCTCGTGATCTCGGTGACATTTAGTTTTAACAAGACGGTACCACTTTTCACACATCGCATCAATCTATGGATTTATTGAGAGAACACTTCGGTCAGCAGATAATTTCACCTTTTGGACAGGTCAATTGACCACTAAGATCGTGTGATATCACACCGTTAAACTTTTTCCTATGAGGATATGTAAAGCCTAAAGTCTATGCGGACAATCCCGCTTCGATTCAGGCCTTGGAGAAAAACATTACGCGTGCCATTCGCCAGTTACCAGTCGAAATACTCGAACGAGTCATCGAAAATTGGACTCAACGTATGGATCATCTGAGACATAGATGACGCTAGCAACTGAATTTTGACCTGCCAGATCAACGATATGATGCTAAGACGCATTAACTTCATTTTGTTCCCTCATATCAAGAGTTTATTGCCACGTCAACGATTTTCGACGTCGAAAGTAGCGGAATTGTATAGTTCGGATATATTTCTATCAGCAAGGACAAAGCGCTTTGAAAACAAAATAGAAAAATTTATTGATTCTTAAAAAAGCGAACATTGCTGGATGTTGGCACTCTGACTCTTCTTCTTCTTAATTGGCGTAGACACCGCTTACGCGATTATAGCCGAGTTAACAACTCTGACTCTAATAGGCTATATTGGCAACCGCGGGAGACGGCTTACGACATTTTCGTATTTCCTCGTCTACTGGTGAATTTTATACAACTTTCAAGAAGCTCAGAAGCAAAAAAAGTTATAATTGTCAATATACAAAATCCAACCATATTTCGTCTAAAGCACATGCCTGAAAAGCAGTTGTGTGTTCGTGCTTTACTCGTGCTACATGTAGATGCTAAGCTTTTGCTTTCCACAAATATATGTGGCGGCTATATTTTCTATACCAACCCTCGCCCAAATGAATGTGTACCTCGCCACACGTTTCCAACTGGCGTTCTCACATTTTCTTAGCATTTAATTTCATATTTAGTTACTAGAAGTGAGCGCTAACGTCCATAATGACTAAATAAAGCAACTGAAAAGCATCCTTCCAAGTAGAATTGCAGTTTCTTGTATTGAGACTGTCTCTGCCCGAAAATCGCCACATTCGTAATTTCATAACAGCGATAATATTCGGTATCCCGTCATAAAAGAGTAACGACACTCGCAGCGACGCTTGTCGTGGTTGACTGGTGTGTTGTTTTTTTTTTAATTTTTTTAGGTTTTTGGTTGTCGCCTTGTATGCCACACAGTCACTTACCAATCACACACATACGAACTCATATTCGCAGCATTTTGTTGTTGCATGTCTGCATGTCCAGTGCCTGTAAGCCGGTCATTTAACCAGCCAGTGTGTCAGCTGTGTGTTGCTGCTATTTTTAACTCTTTTTGTGTTCGCCAGTTAGTTAGTTAGTTACTAAACTCGGTTGTTAGTCCAGCGTGTAACCCAGTCACCCAGTGCCGCGCCGTGACGAAGTTGCCATTCGTCGCATTTACGATTTTCGGACGGCCATGCCCAGGGGTGTGTAATTAATCTGCGCCGAAATGGGCAATAGTCGTGCAGGAATTGTAACCAATTGGAAATGCAAGAAGAAATATTCGAAATTGTAACAAAGCCAACAGCAGGCGCAAGAGTCCGACACGAATTCGCTCGACCTACACACGCACACACATTTGTAAATATAAATACAGCTCCCAATGAATATGCAAATATTTTAGCGAGTGAGAAATTCTGTCTTTTGGTTTTTGAGAAATAGTTTTGTGTGTTGCAATTTGACTAATGTGGCCGACAGCATATGTTATGTCGGCTGGATAAGATCTGCAGCGGAGGCACAAATGAAAGTTATTGGTGTGGCGCATGAGCACATACTCTACCTTGCAAACTAACTTATTCAAGTAGTAGCTGGCAGTACGTATGTATTTAGACGACTAGTGTTTAATACTTTTTAATTTGGAGTCCAACTTCTTTCATCTCAGAAAAGTACTCGGTTGGACTATTAAAAAATACGTTTAAGCCGCCTTTGGTAGGTAGGTCAGTGGACACTGTCTTGCACACCCGGCTCGAGAGGAGCATGAGGAACGAGGAGTTTTCATTCGGGACCTTCTACGATGTCGTTGGGGCATTCAAAGATATATTGTCATAAGCGATCATTAGAGCTTTGAATAGGTTTGCGGTTGTATCGAACCTTAAGCATCTCATCTTCAAACTTCTCAGCGAAGCCCACAAGGGGTAGTCCTCTCGGCACTTCTCTGGATCGGTAGCTTTCATGATTGAGGCAAAATTTCTGAATACCGTCTATGAGATAAGTCAGGGGCACCTTATCATAGCAAGCAACTGAACTGTAGTAACAGGACAAGACTGGTTTTATTCGCCAGGAAGTACAAAATCCTGGAGGCACAACTATCAGTAATAAGGAGACCGCGCCTTAGGCCTTATGTATTTAGGTTCATCCTAGACAAGAACCATTCTTGAAAACCCTATATAGAGGAAATAGGAAGTAATTCATCGGAAGAAGAAGTACTGGCAAAAGATGGTAACTATCTATAAAAGAAGATCCTTGGCTCTTTGAAACAATAGTTAAACCCAAAATACTCTATTGAATTTGGAAGGCGCAGGAAAATACTACAATCGCGAAAAAATTAGTTGCCATAAAGGTGACGGTAGATTTACTGCTCCGAAGCGCAGAATCTTTTCGAATGTGGACTATCCACTCCGATAGTAGTACCCAAAACCAATGAAGGAATGTCTATACTGCTTATCTCTAGCTTTGAGCTACTTTATGAATAGACTGGTAAAGCTGATGAGCTTGAATGGGAACGTTTAGGTTCTTGAAGTCTACTGCTAGACTGTTGGGACTCAGACAAGTTCCCCCTTGGTCTACTACCAGCAGCTGTGCAGTCACAATCTCCTTCGGGCCTGAGGTAAATAGGAAGATATCCAGGGAACACTGCAGGGTTCACCTTTCAATGGTTGCGTGAGTTTTTACTGAACACTGTCCGATAGGCACTCATGCAGTTAGATAAAACAATTTATCAGATGCCACCTGCATCAGCTGTTTGGAAGAAGAGGGAATAAAAACATCTCAACACTTACCCCTCGAATGTTCCGCTGTTGCCAGATCAAATAAAAATACACCTCGATCTCACAAACTTAGACGTCCAGGTCAAATAAAAAAAGAAAGAAAGTTCAGGGCGATTTGCCGATAGCTAATATCTGTAGTTAGGTTTTTTTCGTTTGACTTGATAATGGACTGAACATAAGAGTCTAAATGTGATCTCTCCGTCGGACCGACAGATAAGCTAACTAACCTAGCCTAACTTTGAAATTCTCAAAGCCTTTCTAAGTTATCGAGAGAAATTAATTTCATGGCACAGAAAACTAAGTTGAAACAAGGAAAAGTGTCAACTTCGGCAGCCCGAAGTTATAATACTTTTACAGTTTAAGTTCGTCTGAAAAAGTTTTTGGAACATTGTAGCACTGCTTTCGACAGTTATTATTGTGACCTATATAAAAAACTGCTGACGCCTTTAAGCCTGTGGAATTAACTTTGGGCGCAGCGCCTAAAGCAATTTTCAAAAATTCCATCATAATTAGCATACCAATAATTTATTAGTTTAAATAACAATGGTGATTGTAAGCAAAATTACAACACGTGGCAGCAACGTCTCATTAGAACCTCATTAGATGCTAATCAAAAGCTAAATTACCCAATCAAAGGCGATTGTGTGCGCCTTTTTTGCTTTTCATTTTCAAATATTGAACAATTATCTTATGCAAACAAAAATTTACTTAGAAAAATAAAGAAAAATACAAATAAATAGCTGATTAGGCAAAGTATTGCTTTTCGATTACATTTCGATTTCAATAAAACGAGCTTTTCTCCTACACTCCTCGCCGTCGCCGAGAGTACAAAGGAGGTACTTAAGTCACCGCGTAGAAGTCATTAATTGCGTACCTTTTGCTTTAACAAACCACTCCCAAAAATTGTTTGAATTCGATTTGGTTTCGAAGTACGAACGCTTGCCAGCACCGTTACAGAGTTCAACGCGCCGAACGCCCCCACCAGCATGGCGACCGACAAGCGACGGCCGACGGCCGGCGAGACGAATGCACACAGAATGCATTTGAATGGAGGAAGAAAATTTTGATTAGCGCAAAGATCGATACGATCTTAAGACTTCGTGCATACTTAAGCCAAAGCAAAGCGGTAAATAGTACATTGATTACGATTACCATTACCAAGTATGAATTGTGGAAATGATCAGAAAGGGCAAATAACAATAATTATAGCGAGTCATTGTTGCCAAAAGAGCTGAAAGGCACGGTCTGTGTGGATAGCCCAACGCAGGGCGGTGTATTTCTGCTTATGTAAGTGCTTAGATTTGTCTGTAGTTGGCAGTTGGAAGGTCAGGCGCTGGCACGAGTCAATCAGCGAACGACAGTTGCGTCATAATGCCACAGAAACAATTGGAATTAGGCAAATGCCAAGCAACTGACACAGCACACACACGTACACACAAACAAGGTGATAATGTCGCAACAGCACATAAATTTGCCTTAAAACGGTGATAAATACTTGTTAAACCCACTTGTCTAATTGTATGTATGTATGTGTCGTATGGTTGTTTATATGTTTGTGTGTGCGCCGTTTGCTGTGCTTCTCCGTTGGTGCTGCTTCAATTGTTCATCCATTCTAATAAAGTCAACCAAATATTAATAATTATTGTTATTCGATATTTAAAAATATTAACAAGTAAGGTGGGGCTATGATTGGGTATAACCGAATGTTTTATACGCAAGGATCAAAGCAGAGGAAATATCTGCTGGTGAAACAAAATGTTGTATTAAACTAGAAAAAAGTGAAGCTCTACTAATATCTTTCACACAGTATCTTATAGTATAAAAGGGTATAAAAAATACACTATATTTATACTGATGTTTGTATGTCAACTATATACTATACTTGTCCGAACAGAACAATATATTGGTAGATCGTAGCGGAGCTTTCAACACTAATCCGAAGAAAACTCTGTGAAGATATCTCGGCGGTAATAAGCAATTCCTGGGAAAAAACGAACGTGTGCAACTTCGTTTACATTTTATATTGTTAACAACCCTTTTGTTTCCATTTAGCCAAGTCAAAAACCATTGTTTACATTTTGAAGTCAGTGAAGCTTTTGTTTACATTTTTTTGAGGTCAATGATCCTTTTGCTTACATTTAGCCAAGTTAACAACCATTGTTAATTTTTGGAGTCAATAAACATTTTACAAATTGTTCAGATCGAACTACTATAGCACATAGTCGTCATATAAACTGACCGATCAAAAATGTTGGAAATGTATACCATGTTTCATCAAGATATCCACGCACAGACGGATTTCACCTTCTCTCATTATCTTGATCGTTTATACTTGTAAGCTATTTTATTAGTCATTTGTGGGTAATTACTGCCGTAGTTGGCTGCATGAATCAGGGCGTCTATTCAAGAGCTTCGTGGCCACAAATTGTTGGTCTATGTATCATACATACTTTTTCCATTTGCATAATTTAAAGTGGATACCTACAATTTATGTCTCCTTAATTTTACAACATTCGTTAGGCATGAATGGGGTAGTAGAGATATTAGACTAATTATTAAAAAAAGCAAATAAGGCTTACATATAAAAAAGGATCTATAAATAAGAAAAGAACCAAACCTTGAAGGCCAGATATTTTAATCAGTGTTTTTCAATAATGTGAAGATTATAATGTTCGAATAGCAAAAAAATACTCAGTTGCCGAGAAACCTTCAAATATGGGTATCATCTATATTCAGAACATTGTGAAACAAGTCGCAAAATGCAGCTATTATGAGACCATTAGTATATAAGATTTGGTAAAAATGTGAACGAAACGAAGATTCAGATCGAAAATCATTAAAACATTCTCCTAACGAATCTCGTACCTCGAAAATGTGTATGTCCCGATTTAAACTAGATTTAAAGGTTGTTTCAAATATAGTATATTTGGGTCAGTTGAACAGCCAACATGGCTTTTATTAAATACTGTCAAATTCGGCTTGAAAAAGTGGAAAAAACGGCATAAAACTTAAAGAAAAAACTTTAAATGAGAGATGATGGAATATTTGGTTTTGCAACTTTACGAAAAATAGTCTACAGCTTGAAATTAAGTTAAAAAAGTCTTAGAAAGATCACTACTGACTAATAGAGTTTAAATATATTAATCTTTAGAGACATTTGAAATGATATAGGTACTATAAATATAGATTTTTTATTAAATATTGCTTAACTTAGGTCAAAATTTCTCAATATGTCGGATTTTACCAGCAGATATCAGATGTTTTCTAAACGATCCTGGATTTTTCAAAACACAACCTATTTTTCAGCTTAATAACACAGTGGTTCTTACTTAAGCTTTGAATCAACTTTCAACTTTAGTATATCTAAATATATTAGATGACTCTTCTCTCCCTTTATTTCCAAAAATTTATTGGTAGACAACTGAGCACCGATGTTGGTCAAAAACTCGACAAGCTTCGCCCAAAAAACTGTTAGCTTATCCCTTTCCCAAGTGCTCAATATAAAAGAAAGCCAAGCAGAATTATCAGACTGTTTTAGACTAACATGTATTTAATTTAGCCCACCTAGAGCAGATAAGAAAGCATCCTCAAATTAAAAACATTTATAAAAGTCTTGAAAGTTGAAATTTTTTATCAAAAAATATTTTTGACGTAATATAAGTCATCTTCAAGTAACAATTGCTCACAGCAAGTGCACTTATTTAGCAAAGTTTGCTAAGTAAGCGACTTTAAGCTGCATGCCCCTACTTTGTTGAATGTCCAGGCCATGCAGCGTCGTGTGCGGTAATAGTGGACCCTCTTCAGCCATAAAACTTATATGAGCGCAATAAACAATTCAATTTGTTGTATGTTAAGTTTACAGCGCAATGTTCGTCAGCTTTTATAATCAAAAGCTGCTTCCCTTGCTAAAAATTGCTTTTATTTCGTTTTAATTCCAGCTATTAAGCAAATGAGCTGCAACAACACGAAAAAACGTTTTTATTGAAGCAAAGTTAATTTTTGACAACAACCAATAAAATGAAATACTACAATGCAATATTAGGTAATTTGCATATTTTTGTGACAATATTTTTATAACAACAGCAACAAAAGCCTTAAACGTGACACTTGTTATGGCACAGCGGTTGAAAAGTGCAATAAAACCCCGAAATTTTGATATATATATTCAAGCATGATATAACGGTAAAGTTTCCGAAAATTCATTGCAAAAAAAATTTATTTGAAATTACGCAATATAAGAAAGTCTAAAATATTGGTCCGCTATCATTTATAACCTAACAAAAGGCAAGCAAATTATGTGTCAGAGACAAAAGCTTTCAATTTCGCGCTTATTTTGAATTTCAGCTACGCACAGCGCGCACGGTAGCTCAAAGCAATCGCCACTTGGCGTGTTTGCTTTTCTTGCAGCTTTTAGTTTTTATTTTCTTTGCAAATTACACGCTCCAAGCGAGGCTGTCAACTCAAGTGCTTTGCGCGCTCCTTGGAAATTGGGTCAAAATCATATTGAAAGAAAATTCTATCGATCGCACAGCCACAAATAACTGTAACTAGTTGCAGGCGCCAAGTGTCAGTAAAAAAAGAAATATTGAAATAATAAATTAGGCGCGAAAATCACAACAATACAAGCTAATGCCATGATGCTGCGACCTAACCGCAGGTGGCATTGACAGCCATTTGCCACCACGCTCCCCACATGCTCACTATTATTTATGTATTATGTCATGTAAGTGACACTCAATGGACTACAAGCATTGTAAATACATATATACACCTATATACTTATATGTTTTGTAGGTGTGACAACTGAAACGTTGCTACCACAAAGTAATTGACTGATCTATTTTTTGACACAGCCGAAGTAAGCATATTGACTGCTGACAACGTCTGCGTATGCATGCATGTAAGCATGTATGCGTGAAGTTGAAGTTCAAATGCCAGAATTAGTTCATTAATATTAATTGTAGCAGCGACAGCAAATGGCTTTTGCAGCTGCTGCAGCGCGGCAATCAATTTGGCCACCAACATAGCCGCGCACTTCGCCTGCGGCCGTGTCATTCAAGCTGTCAAATAATTGACAATTGTCATTCACCAGCGCAAAGCTTTCATATTTTTTTAAGTAACAATGCGTTTTAATTGATTGACTACAATATTTATGCCGTTATCATTTTAATGAACTGCGCACTTTTGTTGTTGCTGGCGCTTTGGCCTTTTTGTTTTCATTTCACACCACATGTGTCGATATTGCGGCTCTTTTTGTTTGATTTTGTTTTGTTTTTTTTTTGTTGCTTTGCTGAAAGCTTCACACCTGAAATACGCACTTCACGCTAAATCTAATTATCGCACCTTTACTTTTTACCCTTTCGCGCGCATGATCAAGCAAAATCGGAAATTTCGGTTTTAATCGCCAACACGCAAGTCACCATTCGCTCGAATTGGGTCAATGTCAGGCGTTAGCGCCGACAAGTATGCAACGTATTGCTTTACATGCTTTCACATAGTCAACATTTATTTTGAAAGACTTGAGGATTCTGATAATTGTTCAATTTTGTTATTGTTATCTAGCGAGTGGAGTGGTATGTGCGGCGGATAGCAATATTCGAAGACATTGTTCTGATCGAGTCATTATAGCATATAGCTGCCTGTTCCTTAACTACGCCGCACTAATATGGTCGCCAGGATACAGTGAAACGTAGACGAGGAAGCTTCAGACCTGTCAGAATGCTGCACTCCGGATTACAGCGGGATGCCCTTGATCTCTCCTATCGAACACCTGCATAGTGAGGCCTGTATGCTCCCAGTTAAGGAATATAATGAACTCCTCTCCAGGCAGTTTCTGCTGGGATGTTTTCGCAGAAATCATCCTTACAGTCACCTACTTGAAGCAGAACCGTCTTCTAGGAACATCAAGAGGTCATACCTCAATTACGTTGACGACAACAGACAATACGTCGATCAAACTTCGGGCGCAACAAACTTCCGAAAAACACTGACCGCCAGTCACAGTGGAGCCATCAACACCTTCAACGACTCACTTCCAGGGAATGGCGTACTCGCAGTCAAACCACCCCCCTTTGCAGACGAAGAGCTCGAGTTGCCGCGAGAAACGAGAGTGACACTTTCCCAGCTTCGTTCTGGATACTGTAGGAGGTTAAACTCCTGCTTATTCAGAACAGACCCCGATATATCCAATATATGTCCTGCGTACAATGAGTCTCTGCATGACACTGGCCATCTCTTTGCATGCCCCACCAACCCTACTCATCTGACACCCATATCCCTTTGGTCCGACCCAGTCGAAACAGCACGTTTCTTGGGCCTTCCGTTGGATAACGTCGACGACAACTTAGCTAATCCTTACCATCGCTAACCCTAAACATCGCAAAGCATCAAATGTGGTTCCCCAGACCCGGTTCTATGACGCAATAGATTTAGTTGAGCTAAACATTGCTCGAATAAGTTAAGCATTTCTCAACTCTAACAAAATCTCTCTTCCTTCTCTCTCATCACCATAAGGTCCACCGAACTGGCCAACTGAGGCTTGTTGTATATCGGCGAGGTAAAAAAATAACCCAAATTTCAATTCTTGGATCAATAAATGTAAAATATTTAAAAAGCACGTTGGTGTTATAGTTCAAGCACCTCCCACGACTCAAAACAATGCCGCAGCCCCACAAACCGGCCGACGCAGCGTCACGTTTCGAATGGCGTGCCAGAAATGGCCACCACTGCAGGCCAGTTACGAAAAAAGTCACGAACAATTCTACGGCCAACACTTACACGCCGGTAAATGTGTGCGCGAATGATTTATTTTCGGTATATGTGTGTGAGTGGAGCACCAGTGCAACCGCGCCCTGCAAATAGTGGCAATATTCAAATGCACAACAACAGGCATGAGTAAACAAACAAGCCAAAATCTTTATATATTGTCTCGTATATTATATATAAGTACATGTGTAGAGTCTCTTACACCAAGCGAATGCAAGCAATGCACATGACCAAGCTCTGTTTGAGTTGCGGCTGCGCCAAAGCGCCGCTTAGCTCTGGCTGAGCCGCGATGCGGACGTCGCACTGCGCCAAACTGCAAGCCACTCACCCGCGGACGCGTCCAACAGCTAAGCAGTTGTTGAGCCTCGCCTGGCCACTTACCGCTCACCTTTTGGGCATTGAGCACTGAGCCCTGCAATTTGGCCGGGGGCGGCAGCGAAGCGCGCACATTTACATGCCTTATGACTAGTTCCTCGCCCATTTTCGCTAAATCTACAAGTTCGCCGCCGAAAAATGTTTTCGTACCCTTTCAAAGCGGAATTCAAAATTCAAAATTCTAGTACAACAACAACAGCAAACACCTTTAGTAAGTTATGTGGCAGCGCTGTTTCATGGGTCTCTTGTTGCAAGTCCATTGTTGTCGTGCCGGGCGTCGTTGCCGCCATTGTTGTTTTTGCCACGTTGCTGCCACGTCGCACTTAATATGCGATTTCAACACAGGTTGTCCTACTTTTGCGGTTTTATTGCTGCCACCAGCCCAATACGCGCGCCAACATACATGCATGCCTTCAGACCGCGCTGTCCATGAATCGGCGTACACTCGCTCGTGCATCGGCTGCAACAACGGTGGCTGGCTCCAATGCGCCACTGACTGATCGCGCTGATCGTTCGATGTCTGTCGCAGATATTTCGGCAACATCGTTTAGTGGCGTTTTGCCGCTTGGGCGCCTGCCGCCGTGAATGCGGCCACTGCAGGCGCAGCTGCTGCTGCTGCGGGGTCACATTATTGCCGCATGACTAAGCATATTTGCGCATGCGGCATGCCACGCCGCATAATGTTGTTGTTCTTGTTATTATTGTGCAGTTGTTATTGCATGCTAATTCTAATGTAGCCCTAATTGTTGCTGTAAATTTGTTAATTGTTGTTGTGCTGCATTATTTATGGCCACTTGATCGGCGAGCACCCCGCTGCCTGCCACATTGTTATGAATTATGCATTCGTTCTGGATTTAATTGGTGGAAAATTGTTTGTATTGTCATATTTGGCACTGAACCAAGAATGACTGTGCAACAATTGTGACACAACGCCCCAAAGTGCAGCACTTGACTGTCGGTCCGGCGATTCTGGCGTTGCAAATTCAGATTTTCCTAATCACTTTGACAGCTGAATTTGTTACGGCTTAAACGATTCTGGAATTTGGGTGAAGTGGAGCTGGAGTTATGGGGCAAAAACATTTGCTCTCATAAGTACTACATCGGCGGTGGTGTTTGTTTAGCCCTGTTGGTGTAAAAATTCAATATGGAATGCTGTGAGAAGCAATTATTGTTTGTGGCATAGGAATAGTTTAGTTGATTTGTACTTTCTTTAACAAATAAGAGTAGTATTCCATCAGTGGATCACTAGAAGTTTTAGACGATGAGAAAAACTAAGCTTCATCAACTTAAAGGTTAAAAGAATGGTGAGAACAGTTAGCTTGAATGCGGCTTCAGGTTCCGTACGAGTACCAGGAAGCAAAAACGTTTGATGACTTCAAAGAAGCTCCTTTGTAACTCTTATATAAAAAGAAGATCCCTCAAACATACATACATATACCTAGAAATATTATACGAAAGACATACAGGTTTTGTCCGGAAAGTAATAGGACTGAGGCGATTCGAAAAAATTTATTGAACCAATCGTTACAATTCTTTAAACATTTTCAAAAAAGGCTCCTTCTGCGTTGATGCAGCGCTGATTTCCAAGCAATGAAGGCGTCACGAAAGGCATCCTCCGGATTAGCCTTGAGAGCCGAGGTGCATGCTGCTTGGATCCCCTTTATCGTCTCAAAATGCTTGGCTTTCATCGGCCTTTTCAGGCAAGTAAACAAAAAAGTCCGGTCTTCATCAAAAACCTCTTCCCGACCCTCCAAAAAGGCCTGGTGCCACCGAAACACATCACTTCTTGCTAAAGCAACATCTGGGTAAGCCTACCTGATCATATCAAACGTTTCTGTCGCAGATTTACCGAGTTTCACTCAGCATTTAATCGCGTACTTCTGCTCTAACGAACGCTGCACTTTCGGCTTGCACAACTCACAGAAACACGTCGCGCAAAAATGTTTGTCCTGGCTCTCCAGGTGCTCGGTGACAACTGACCAGCCGCTCGTTCGTTAACTAGGAACGCACTCTACCGAATCCAGTCGGTGCGTACACGCTCCGAAGTACAGAAGAAAATCAGTCCTATTACTTTTCGGACAAACCCTGTATACAGTACTTTTGATACTACGTAGGAATGATACTCTGGAAGGCCAATTATCGCAAATAACAATAAAATAATGGAAAACGTCGAGTCCGAGCGTCATAAGTTTGGAATCATTTATGTATAGTTGCCGCACGAGTTAACGCAAAAAAACCTCATGAGCCGAATTTTCACGGTTGGTTACTGGTGTTGAAATGTGTATCTCCAACGACAACGTCAAGCGAAAACGGTCGTGGTAGAATTGCGTTGAGCCGACAAAATGAAGGCCAATGACAGAATTCGGAACCGTACTGTCAAAAATTGAACCGCCTCGAACAAGCAATCACCTTGAAGCGGTTAGCTTTGGCCAAGAGAAGAGGTTCCGTCAGCACAACAAAACATCAATAGTGGTTCGCCAGCAGCTTCGAGCGCTGGTTGGAAGGTTCTTATGCAGTTACCTTATAGTTCGGAACTAAATCAAATGATTTCAAGTAATTAACCTAAATTTATTATTTTGACTGTTTGAAATAATGTTACATTAAAACAGTTGTCAGATAATCTTGTCTATCAAAACGAAAGTGGGAGGATTTTAAGAGATGTGTTCTTGAATTTTATGTGACATTATCTGAAAGGCGATATTTCCTTTTTCCAAAAATTCTTAAAGTAAACCGTGTTGTCTCAGGGTAAACATCGTTAAACAATTCTCTAGTTAGGTAAGGTTAAAATGCTGATTTCTCTCACTTGGATTGCTAGAGACGGTTTTCCGTTGTGATAACCAGAACTCCTATAAATGGATGAAGAAGACCGTCGCATATCGACAAAACACCTGTAGCTTGCCACAAATTTATTAAGGCGGCTAAAAGCCATTCCAGCCAATTCGGGTTCGTAAAAAGTATGCTATGTCTAGTTAGGATCCCTAGTAAAACTAAGATCTAATGGACCTTACGATCTACTCTTGGCCAGAAGGTGTTCGCAACCCCACAAGTGCTGGTTTCTGACCAACAAGAGCTGATCTCGCGCGTAGTCCAGAAATCCAGCGCCCGAATGCACGAAGGCAGGAGAACCCCTGCTCGCTCCCATTCTCAGGGAATTCGGGTATTGCTGCCTTTTCTAGCAAGCTTATCGGCTTTACAACCTCAATCTAAGCAAACTTACTAGCGCGTGATGATGATGAACAATGAATGAAGCTTTACTAAATTAAAATTTATTTATTATTTTCACCAATAAACAAACAAACCCTAAAGGTTTTCCAAACTATCCAAGCAAGAAATAATTATTTAAGGTCGACTAAGCTTTTCCAAATAATTTTTGCTATCTTCAAGGAAAAAATTTAAGGACAATTAACGCTTTGCTTTGTTGGGATAAGAAAGCACCATCTTTACATTGAGCAAGGTCGGTGTATTTGTGAGTTAAAAAGGAAATCCACAGAATACTTCAAAGTACAAAATCTTACTTGTGGATTTGGCAAAGAATAGTAAAAAACACAACAAGAACAACACAGCCAAATCATATTTAAGAAATTTACACAACCCACAACCAAAGCAGTCGACGGTGGTGGTGACTCAAGGCATTTGCTCGTGCCAATCGACTTTTATGTTGCATACATTTAGGCTTGCATGCAAACTTGCGCTCAAATACATACAAACATACAGCGAAACAGCAAGCAAAGCAAAACCACCAAACAGGCGAGTTGAGAAAAAAAACACAAAATAAAAATGTTGGCAAAGGCAGAGGCACAAAACAAAAACAGCAACAAAAACGAAAAGAAAACAATAACAGCATTTGGCAGTGGCAGCGAATGAGGCCGATAAAAGTGCAAAAGCATCGAAACAGACAAAGTACACGAGCAAGCACAACAGCGCTTATACGCACACACACACACAGCCACGCAAACGCTTTTACATGCACACGCGCGCACACGCCGCCATTCATAGCTATTTTAGTGAATTCAAGTGAGCCAAGTGAGCGCGTGGAGTAGACCGAAGCGTCGGCGAGTACGGCGTTGTTGTTGGCATTGGAATAGCGAGTGGGTGCGACGTAACGAAGCGGGGAGGTGTGCAGTGCATAGCTGGCGTCGACAGCGCTGTCATCGCATCTATGCACACAGACATACAGACTTCCTCAATTTGTTTGGTATTAAAATAAACGCTTACACTGCGTCTCACATATATTATGTATGTATATGTGTGCGTGTGTTTGTTTGTCTGCCTGAAAACACTTTGCGCGGTGCGTATACGACACGATATAACAACAACAATGCGCACTTCCACACACACTCACACATACCACCATCGAAGTGGTTGACACGCACATTGAACGCGAAATGAAGAAATGCGAAAAATTGCAATAACAACCGCGGGGCAAAAAAGAATTATGCATAGAGGTGTGTGCGCGTGTGTCTGTATGTATGGCTGCATGTTGCGAACGCGCGAAGCCCTGTCAGCGCGGCCAAACGGGCGGCTGGGTGTCGTAGGCACACAAAATATTTCTGTATGTGTGTTTGTATGTGTTTGTGCGCGCGTGTGTATGCGTGCATTGTTTTTGTTTTTCGCTGGCAAGCAAATTGGATAACAGGCTGACGACTGGGCGGTGGAAATTGCCTTCCCAGCTGACGGCAAGGCAAGCGGACGAGTTCTCTGTTGCGCGTGTGTATGTGTGTGCGTGCTGGCGTGGGTCGGTGCGTGTGTTTGTGCTTCGTGAGGGTGAATTGTCACTGAAGTGGCAAAGCAAAATAAAAGTCACGAAAACACGCACACACACACACCGTTATGCAAATATAAGCGGATACAGCGATTAAGTTTGTATATGTATGTAGATATATGGTTGAGGTAAATATATATATACATACATATGTGTGTATATGTGAGTAAAATATGGCGCGGTATGCGTGCAGCAAATTGCTAGTATGTAGTTGTATCTCAGTGAGGCGAAAATATATTTATGTATGTATTTGTGTGAATATTTGCATATATGTATGTATGTACATACATACATATGTATGTAAGAAAATGGTGAAATTTGCGCATAAACGCCAGTCGAATACAACAATAATGTACACCTGGCACTGCGGCTTGCAGAAATGAAATTAAACTACATACATAGATATATATACATATGTATATGTAGTATGTATGTTTATGTACATAGAATTGCATATGAAAAAATTTTAAAAATCAAACGAAAATCAAAAATCAACGAAAACTATTAAAAATTAAAAATAAAAACAAAAAAAAGTAAAAATAAAAATAAAAAATAAAAACAAAAAAAAAATAGAAACAAAAAAAATAAGTATAAATAAAAATATAAATAAAAAATAAAAATAAAAAAAAAAAAAGTAAAAAAAAAAAAAAATAAAAACAAAAAAATAAAAATAATTATTTTTTTCTATTCAGTGATAAACGAAGTTTCTATCCAAGAACTTGACTTTCACCGTTCGGTTTGTATAACAACTACATACATACATATGTAGATATGCATGATATAGTGGTTTGATCTGAAAAATTTCTTCAGATATGTATGTATGTATGTTAGCATTATATTGTACCAAATTTCGTAAAGATATCTCATCAGTTGAAAAAGATTTCCATACAAAGCTTGATTCCGATTGTTCAATTTGTACGCTAGTTATATGCTATAGTAATCGGATATCAACAATTTCTCCGGACATTATATTATTGCCTTTAAAAATAAACTTTGAGAGACTAGTCCGCGTACATACCGACAGACAGGCAGACGAACATGGCTAAATCGTCTCAGCTCATCATTTAGATATACATTTTAAAGGGCCTCAAATGTGACCTTCTGGCTGTTACAAACATCGTGGCAAGCTTAATATACCCTCTTCATGTATAATCATGTATTCATGATACTAGGGTGCCTACTATGCATATATGTATGTATGTATGTGTTTTCACTTATCACAAGTACTATCAGTCAAACTCGTGAATGATAGCAATTTTGCTTACTTTTTCAATTTTCACATTAGGTTGGAGCAACTTTCTTCGTGCTTACTAATTAGCGTTCTAAAGGCGTTGTTCTTCCAATAAGTCAGTTTTTTTTTCTTTTTTATGAAAATTCAATTAACCAATTGGATCACCCTAATGTTACGAAAAGTTACTATGTAGGTGTTGAGGCTGTTATACACTGATATATATACACATACATACTACTAACTAGTATTGAGAGTGCAATGCAAATGCAGGCGAGCGCTAGCCTCACAAATACTCACACACACACATGCATATGCATACAAATATTGATGTGAATATGTTTGTGCCTGGAAGCCCAACATTTATATACAGCGGAAAAAGACTTAACGGCACACACAGCAGCGCTAAGCTTGTAATTTATTATTAAGGTGTATGTGTGTGTGTGTATTAGCAGAAATTTTTTTATTATTAATGTCAGAGTGTGTGTGTATTGGTAGAAATTTATTTTTTATTAATGCGAATGTATGTGTGTATTTGTAGAAAAAATCGAGGCCTGTGAATGACAGCACACACATTCACACACGCAATATTCGTGCTTATGACGCATTTTATTTCAGAAATCTCTAAATAAATTGACGCAAGTATTTTAAGTCATTTTCGAATGATTTAATTTGAATTTTCACAAAACGATCTTTTCTCGTTTTCGCCTGTGTAAAAGAATTTCTTAAAGTCAAAATTCAGAGAAAGCTAAAAGTTTTAGTATTCATTTTCCTGGGCTGGTACGAAAAACGGAAACGGAAGTGGAAAAATATGTGACAAAAGGAACTATGAGTAGCCCAAGTTGAAAAAAATATTTAAAATCTTTTTTTGAATAGTAAAAAATAATAATTTTATATTAAGTGTTATTTAATCTGGAAACTTGCTGTCTTGTGAAGCAACAATAACAAATATAAAAGTAAATTATTTCAGAAATTAATATAAACGCACACACAAGCATTATTTATTAAACAAATTATGGCTTTTATTAAATGAAAAAACCTGTAATGTTCAAAAATTAAATTTTTTCTATTAAAAAAATAATAATAAAATAAAAAAACATTCATAAATAATTGCCACAAAACCAGAAAAGCTTTCACAAATGCCACATTTACTAATTCTGCACACATACACGCACACATGCACCTAAGTTTATATAAAAGTCGACAATAGAGTCGGTTGAATTAAGCATTTCCACGAGTATTTAACGCACACACACACACACTCACACAAATATTAGAAAAAACTAGAGCCCACACAATGATTCATTAAAAGACACACACTCTCACATTTTCTATCGCCACTCGCTCAACTCGTTCTGCGGCAGTTGCCTTTGTATTTGTGTAAGCGCGAATTCGCCGCAACTCAACACCAGCGCATTGCTGGCGCTGTATGCGTGAGATCGCCGTCATGCATCGATAGGCCGGTGGGTATGTATGTGTTTGTGCAACAATCGAGCGAAATTCAACACCAACACACACACATGTACAGAGAAATTGCACTTTCATTATTCATTTTCCTTTGGGTTGCAAACGCGAACCGTTTTGTTTTCTTTTCCTGTGTGTGAGTGAGCGCTAAGGGTTCAATATACAAATTCCACAGTACAAACAGTTGCTTGCACACACACACACGTACATATTATGAAATTTCAAGACTTTTTGATTTTGCACGGTAATTTTTCACGAAGCGAGTTTAAAGGAAAAGTTTGTTCCCAAATAGCTTCCGTAATGTTGAGACTTCTTGTGCACCCTTATCGGTCAAAGCTATAATTTAGGTCTATTTTTATTTTTTTTTATAGTAGGAACATAGAAAGCTTGAATGCCGAACTTTAATCCGCTAGACCTAATCTACTCCCAACTCATATCTCTCACACGGAACCACCGAATTTAGTATTACTTCATGGGAGAGATAAAGACTTTAAGTCTCACCTATCATACGGACTGACTGACGCCTAATATACTGTATATGGGCTTAGTTTTGTTGTAATTAGAGCAGACGCTTCGCTGATCAGAAGACTGACAAATAAGTGCTGTCAAATTTCACCGAAAAACTACCGCTATATGAAATTTTTAACTTTGCCCTTACATTTGGAAAACGAGGGCATTGAAAAAATACATGATCAGAGTCTTCTATGCACTCTATACAAGATGGACAGTACGGACTAAGGTCCATGTCCACTCGGTAGGTTTTGGGTTAGGCGGAAGTCTAGGTCCCCATGTTGTCTATCTATCCACAAATGAATGTCCGGGATTAGTCTGTGGGTGGTGCTTACGGTTATCTATCTCTTCCGTCTGCCTCTGAATGTCACTTTGTGCCATGATAATCTGATTAAAGTCTATGCAGAAGAATAGTGTGAATTCAAGTCATATACTTTCAAATCTCAAATTATTTTTTGTACAAATATAATCGTAACCTGATAAATGACATCGAAGATATTCAGTGAATTGTAATCTTATGATCTACGTAGATCAACCTTTAGGATTTCTTAGATTTACTCCTTCACCAGAAGCAAGCGAAATATTGAGGCTATTATTAGGATGGTTGAGCTAATAAGTACCTGAAGTCCCCATAGTAAAAGTAGAAGGTAATTATATTTCTGAGGAGCACCAATGAAAACACTAATTTATAAGTTCAAACACAGGAGTTCTTCTTTTCTTTGGCTTCAGAAAGGACTACATATAGCAGTCCATATGCGATCTTTGATCAGCCATCTAACTTAACCTTACCCAACCTAACCTAACCAATGAAAACAATACTAGAGCCTATCCTTTTGAACGAAAACTCTCGTTGCAACTTTTAGCATTGCCTTAGATAAGCCATTTGAGGAGGTACTTATAGTTTTCTAGGTGAACTCAAGTATTGCAAAATAATGTAGATCAAATCTGCAAGGGAATATTCACTCCTCACTTCTACATCCTATTTATATATATATAGTTCCTCATTTCTCTCTTTCCATGATCCAGCAAAGCAAGAAGTAAGCCTAGATAGGCAAATAGTTATAAAATGCAGACTCCCTCAATACGAGAGGCCGATGATCAAGAAGAATCATTATTTCATACAATGGGAAACTGTGTGGCGAGTAGCATCAATACAAAACTATTATAAATCAACATAACATAAGAAAATTCTTCAAATTTTGATACAAGAATTGGTCAGACATCAACTCTTATGAAGTGCGCATTTAATTCGGTGAGAGATCAAACCAATGTAATCCGACAAAGTTCCGGTTAGCGCAAGAAACACGGGTTTTTGGAACAGATAGCCAAAAGTTGATAGCCAAAAGTTTCGCTTGACACTTAATTAATTTAATTCCGAACATCTTAAGTACAATCTTGCGAATACTGGAAAATCACTATATAGTACTATTATTTGCTATAATATACAAAATAAAAACCTTGATTTCATTGGAAATGAAAGCACCGTAGTCAGCTAAAATCTATGTACATCAATGAGGAGACATGTATGTACTTCGGGTGTACTTAAAAGTTACTTCAAATTTTTACCTACCGATCCAAGATTATCAAAACGCCCACTATGGAGAATATTCGCTGAACTGTCAGTTGCCAACTCGCAGAAGAACAAGTAACGACGATGGTTCATATGCCCAAATAATGAACGAGGTAAAATGAAGTTACAAAAATTTTAAGTTCAGTATTGGTGGTCGACCCTCGGTACGAAATTTATTGGAAATTCAAATATATTGGAAGTTCATATATTTGGTAGTCGAAAAAGTCTTTTCGTATTTCGTCAATAGATGTCGTTGCAGTCGTATATCTCCAGTGATACCAATCACATTGCGTCATACCATATATTGTTGAAGAGGTGAGATTTTAAGCTTCACTTAACCAAGAAAAATAAATTCGGGAAAGTTGAAGTTGAATGAATCCAGAGGATGTTTAAGAGTATTTTATGATCTCTCTGATACACTCCCTTTTTCTTCCTCTATTATGGACTGACGGACGACTAATCTGCTGAAAAAGTCTCAGTATTGTTTTTATAAAAGCTGACACTTTGCTTACAGCTCTCCAGTTCTAAATGGACCGAAACATGAATGTCGCCAAATTTCCAGCGTAAAATTTTTTAGTTTATCACTTTCATTTAAAAAGCGAGGACAATGAAAGATGTTCAAAGTCAGCTACACTTTCTATACTCTGTACGTGTCGAACACTTCGGACTAATGTCATTGTGGAATCTATGGAGATAGCTTCTAAAGCACGAATGTTCACTAAGTATTTATGTTGGATGGAAATCCAGGTTCCCAGTTCGTCTATCTATCCATGATCGGATGTTCGGTATCAATCTGTGGATCCAGCGCCTTTTGCATGGGGATTGGCATAGCTTCATTCTCTCCGCTGTCTTTGTCGATATTGTTTTAGCTACTGATAGTTGTTGTTCGATGGTTCGGATTCTTCTCCCTGGATGCCAATGGGCGACATAGTGGCTAATACTTCAGCAGCTACGGTTTATATAGTCAGGAAAGCACAAATTTATTTGTAATGCTGAATGTTGATGCACTGTGGTTATTAATCTTGCGCAGGATTTGAAGCATAGAATTGGAACCATGTTGGAGCCGCATACAATATTACTGAGCTCTTTGACTTTTGCGATTAGGAATCGTCGTCTGGAACGGCCGCAGCCTCTGTTTACCATCATTCTTAAGGAGACGTTATGTACTGAATTTGACTTTCCTGACGTGTACGCCAGATGTTCTTTGAATTTATAGCAAGTCTTGAGTCGATGGATATGATGTCCAGATACCTCAGTTGTGTACTTCTGTGAGAGTACTATTCGTTCTTCCAACTTTCTGGTGATGTGTGGTTAAATATATGCTTTAGGGAGTACCAGGAGTACAAGAGTGGGCTAGAGCCAAGAAGAAGGCAGGAATAAGATTTTGAGAATAAATGAAACTTTTCACTGAGTTAGCATTTGGTTTGTTACTTATACATTGACAAAAAAAGAAGATCGAACTCTTGCATATAAAGTATCTACAGCTTAACAAATATACTCACAAGCTTTACATATGTATATGCACTTGTACATACATATGTACATAAGTAAATTTGCAGTTTTGGGCAGCGATATTTCGCATTCAATGCTTTTCTAATCTGCGCTTGCATCGCCTAAGCTGTCGCTGAAATGGTTGTGTATACAGTGGGACACAAGTATTTGTACATACATATGTACCCACATATATGCATATTTGTATGTATGCGGTGGCAAGTGCACATTTATGGAAGCCAGTTTCAATTGCATTTGTATGCAGTTTTACAATAACCGAAATAATCCAACTTTGCCAGCAACACCACTACATAGAGCAGCGCTTTTTCATATTTCATCCTACAAAGCTTGTTGCATTGCCAGTTTCATTATCCCCAACCAGCAAAACCGGAACCAGTTTGGTGCGCACCAGTGTGAATGTGTGCAAGGCGAAGAGTGTGCGATCTAAAAATAAAAAGAGACCCAACTGGTAAAGTTCCCCCCACTCTGTGTGGTGCTGAGCGGTCAAAGGAGACCGTACAGTTGTGTGGTGGTATGCGTTGACATACATACATACATACATATATACATATATACATGGAGATATATACCCGTCCATATAAATGTAGCAATGTTTGTGTGTGTGGATAGCAGACTGTTGCATTGTAAAAGCCGAATTTTGTGTTCGAATTTCAGACCCAACGAATTTTGCAGTACAGTTACAAAACTGTTTATACTCCCACACAACCAAGCACACACACACACAAGCATGAGCGTATAGGTACGGAGCTTGCATACAAAAAATCGTTCTGAAATGCAGTCAAATGGAGGCAAATAAAAGTCAAATTCTGCCAGCCAGTCAGTCAACCGGGCGAAAAGGCATAGAAACGACAAGCAGGCCAAGCAAATGCAAACACACGCACGCACACACTCACTCACACGGCCGATCGGCTGAACACATGCCTATGAGTGAGTGCTTGAAAACAAACAAACATACACACATATGTATATGTGAACGAGAGTATGTGAGTATGAGATAGAACGCAAAACACACGAACTGGGCAGCAGCGACTGCGGCCGGCACGACTGGCGACGTCGGAACGAAGGGGGACTGGAACGAACGATGTGGAGAGGAACTGAGTGCGCTTAATTTTTCAACGCACACATAGGCGATAAATCGTGCGCACCAACGCACATACATACATCCATGCAAACAAATATGCATTCGACTGCACACACACACACAGCACACAGGCGCACACACGAACGCAATTAAACGAACGATTAAATGAAAGAGTCGCAAAGGCGAAACTGTTGACTGTGTGTTGCCAACGCGACGTGGAATGACATGGGGTGCGAAAACACTGGCACGCAACACAACAACAACAACAACATGCAGCGGCGAAATAGAATTAACAGCGGAAAAAACAAAGAATATTTCCAAGATGGTCGCTGGCTGATGGCTGAGTGTCACGCAGCGCCTACCGGATGACCGTCGCTGCAGTGGTGTTAGTGTGCGCCGCGTCTGTGCGTGGGCCGCGCGTCAAACGCGTACACGCTTTCAGATTTGCTTATTTGCGTAAGTAATTATTCAAAAACAGAATTCTTATGGCGAACAACGAAAATAGCGAGAATACGGCGTGAAAAAAATGGTTGAACATACGCACACACACACTTGCCCACGTAAAAGTTGAATTGTGCCTGTATTCGCACGCACACACACAAATACCTAAATGGGCTGGCGAAAACTGGCTGACAAATGAACGCACACAGCGGCAAAGTTCGGCGATTTGGCTCACCAACACTAGCGCGCCGGCGATGTGCGACTACTGCACAGTGTTTTATTTGCAGTTTCTATGGCGAAAATTTTGAGGGAAATTTTGTGAAAAAATAATACTTGATACTTACTATATATTAGTGGGTTACTATTTTTATATATATTTATGACGGTTTAAGGCAAAAATTTGTCACATAATATAGATTTTTTTGAAGAATATATAAAGGTGGCTTTAAATACTATAGAAATGAAATAAACTGTACAAAAAAATTAATAAATATGAGGTAAGCTTTTCTTTTAAGTTTTTTTAAAGCGGTTAACTCTTTCTTTGTTGTAGATACTATAAGGGCGAGCTTACAAAAGTTTACATCACGTGATCAAATTGAAAGGTGAATTTTTAATTTATACATCGTGTGTTTTTTAATCGGATGAATTTGAGATACGCGTCTTTTTTTGAGGCTCTAAAGTGAATTCTTCGATTTTTACTATGCCTGCATTGGATATTCGTGATCATTTCGCCACATTTTCAAGAAATATCGAGCCGCAACCACCGCATTCGCGTAATTTACCTTCACATGACCACTCCGAGGACACCGTTTTGACTCAATTGAGGATATAAAAGCTGTATCGAAGAAGGCTCTGATGGCCATCACGACGGACAATTTTTCCAAGAGCTATGATTACTGAAAGTTCGTTGACATAAGTGTATTGCAGTAGGAGGGGATTACTTTGAAGTAAATGAATTGGACAAAATTCACCTTTCAATTTGATCACAGTAGTAAGACTTTTTGACTTACGAACCGTTATATACAGGTTAATATCAAAACACGTGGGTCTTGAGCCGAATTTTCAGCAACTATTTTTAGTAAAAAGTTTTAAAAATACCTGAAAGCTACTAATATGACATTCTTGTATGAAAGTAGAGCCAAGTTTGTATTTTTTTTACAAAATTCAATTTCTTTTGGGATGACTATTAATCTCCATGGAAATATTAGAGTTACAGAAAATTTAAAATTTTTTAAAATTACTTAAAAAATACTTACCGGCTTTAAGGTACCTTTAAAATTACACTGTGATTGCCAAACTGATTATTGGCTGGGGCGACACAAATTGTGAGATGTCAGTTTCAGTTTCTTTCAATTTTTTCCACAATAAAAAAATTTATTTAAATTGCATAGTTAGTTAAATAGTCCTAAGAAAAATGAGATGAAGCAAATATAAAAGTAAAAACAAAATAAATAAAAAGAAATGTTGGTAGTTCAGTGAATTTTTTTTCGATTTTGATTTTATAAAAATTATAATATTAGCTTACAGTCATATTGTAAATTTCTAATCAGGACACCTCAAACAACCCACTGACTTCCTAGCATATCAGTCGCAAAACTTTACCTCAGATTTCTTGAGTTTTGTAATTTATAAACCTTAAATTTGTAAATGTTATGCTATACCCTCTTAGAAATTTGATGGAATAAAGAGCCTATTTCATATAATTTGGTTAAAATTGTTTACCTCAGAATTGCGGTTGATTGCGAATTAAGGTGTTAAGGGGTTATGCCTTTATTATGTTCTACTTTTGAAACCATTTTTCTGACTTTCTATCTTTTTAATGTAACTAACTAACAGTTCCAAATACTAGGAAAGTCACATTTATTTCATAATTCTAAACTGTAAAATATAAACTCAAAAATATTGATTAAATTACAGCAAATAACATTTTTCAATTTATGTATATTTTTACACTCGATAATATTTTCTTATATGAAGGTTCAAAATAATATCGAACTTCTTATATTGCCATTCACCCGTACCTTAATCCAATCCAATCCAATCCATTTAATGCTCCTCAAAATTTGCAGGATCTCTTATTAGCAAAATTATTTCGTGGTTTCACACAATTCGACACACTGTGCAGCGTCAGCCTGCTGAATTATGCGCCAGTGTGCGTGCGGCGAGTTGCCCGACTGCAAGTGTAGTGGTAACAATAGTCGCGCCTCGCTCGCATACACAACTGCTTCGCACATACAAATGTCTGTGCCGATGTGTGTGCACACCGTGTGATTGTGTGTGTGGGCATGTAAAAATCGTGAGTGCCGCTGTGTGCGTGCAAAATGCTGAAATCGAAACGAGCGTGTGTGTTGCGCTCGTCGCTTTCGAGTTCAGTTCTCGTTTGTACTTGGTCGCGCGCGCGAGTGTGTGTTTTAGTCAGAGGAAAACTTTTACAGGAAAATCAAGTGAAGTGCAAATACTATTTTTTGTAAATAATTGAATTGTGCGCAGTCAGTGTACTAATACCGTTACGCAGATTAGCGGCCACAACATAAACCAAAACACAGGAATACGAATCGAACTGTCTCACACGCCAAAATCCAAGTGAAAGTTTAAAGCGACAACAATAAAACCACTAGTGGCGCTAAACCAAGAAGCCCACTGGTGCTGGTGCCGTTGCTTGGGTCGCTGCATTGTTCGGCAGCGCATACAAGTGTATGTATGTGCAAGTGTTCGTGTGTTTGTGCTTATGGTGCGTTTAATGCCAATGGCTGCTGGTAGATGGCGCTGGCGGCTGCTGTGTGCTTTAATAGGCGCGAGCGAAGTCGCTGACGTCGGTTGGTGCGCCACCAACAACAACACGGTCGCAGCGTGTGTTAATCGAAATGCGTTTTTTTTTTTTTTTGCTATTTTCTACACTCGCGTGTTTTGATAAAAAATATAATGACTCTACGAGCGCGCCGACTTTCTACGTGTTGTGCTCCCAAATATTGCCAGAACAAGTGTGTATTGTTGTTGCTGTGCTCTAAGACGCTGTGTGTGTGCTCCGTAGCGTTTAGCGCATATTTGCAATTGGGTTTCTTCCAGACTCAGCTGTGCTTTGCGCTCAAAGCGCTCGCGTCGCAGCGCAATGTTTCCACGAATGCATGCACGGGAGATGTACGCGACGGCGCCGACGTCTGTAAGACAGCGCATACCCAACGGGACAATCTCACTGCTCGACGCCTTCGTTAATTCTAATAAAAAAAAAGCTCGCGTCCACTTCAATCAAATAGCCATAAATCAGAAAACAAAAATACATTGTAGAAAAATTGTGAGCATAACAAAAACAACAATGCCTTAAGCAACGGCACATCAAGTGTAATGCCAACAACAAACACGCACGCATACCGAAATGTAGTACAACAAAACAACGCATAGCGAGGAGAAGCGCGTTCGCCTTCTACCGAAACGAAGTTGACGTCGCCAACAGCGCGGCTGCTGCTTCGCTCGTGCTATGCTGTGCTTTTGTTGTCTCTTTTTGCTGCTGTAAATTATTCTTTTTTTCTACAACCTCACAAAAGCTATGCTGCAATATCTGTTGCCTCTGCCTTTTCGTTGGTAGCGTCAGCTTTGTTGTTATTTTTTTTTTATTTCTTTTGCAAGTTTCGCGTTGTTGTTTTTGTTTTGTTAGCCGAGAAGTGTTGGTTTATCGTCGGTGTATGCGCTGACTAGAGTGTCTGTGTGTGTGTTCTGTAATTGGCCGCTGATTAGAAAAAGAAAAGAAAAACGTGCGGAATTTGAAATTTAGTGGTGACACAGTGGCTCCAAACATGCCAATGTTTTTAATTTGAAGAGTAGAGAATTCAGTGCAATGAATAAAGTTATTTTTCTTTTATTAATTAAGTGCAGAATTCGCCAAACACATTAAGAACTGATATAAATATGTATGACCATAGAGCAAATTTTCGACTCAAAAGCTCAGGAAAAGGCCAAAAGAACTGAAGAAAGTCGCTTGTTTTTATTATAAATAACAGGGACCAAGAAATAATAAAAACTGTGTGTTCGTTTATAAAAAAAATGTAATCCACTATTCCCCCAAACAACAACGTTTACACTGGCAAAAATAATAACAAAAAGAAAACTTCAGTAAAGTCTGTCAAAGGCATGAATTTTTTTCATTTATTTTTTGGTTTACTGAAAAATTCAAAACTCTAATAATTCTAAAAAAATTAATATTTTTTTTATTTTATATGTAGAAAAATGTGTAAGTTTAATTGCAATTGATTGCATAATAGCTTGAAGGCTACAGGACGCAGAAAATTATCAGTTAAAAATAGCAACAATAAAAAGTGCAACTAAAATTTTAGTGAACTAAAAAGTGTCTGTTTAAAATTCCAAAATAAACGATCTAACACATATACAAAACAAAAATCAGTAAAACAACAGCAAGGAAATGGAGAACCCCCAGTCAACATTTGAATATTTGTGCCGTGTCTGCGCCGCCAACACGAAAGGCAAAAACTCCGTGGCCGAATGTGTTTATATACTGAAGACGCCAGCACT
The DNA here is from genome assembly GCF_024586455.1 of Bactrocera neohumeralis. Lineage (NCBI taxonomy): Eukaryota > Metazoa > Arthropoda > Insecta > Diptera > Tephritidae > Bactrocera > Bactrocera neohumeralis. Next base: position 3,301,343 of record NC_065920.1, on the reverse strand, counting down.
GAAGGATAAAATCGAGCGATACCTGTATTTGACGGTAAGCTTAGCATTTTTTATATACATGCATACATACATTCATATCTACTTGCAAACACATTCATACATAAATAAATACTAAAATTAATAAATATGCGACTATTTCATTATAAATTGTGTTATGTAAACATGGATCGCGGAAAGTGTGGAAAAAATGTAAATAATGCAATTGTGCTGCTGTGTTGGGTTTCTCACACATTTGTATGTATGCATGTGTGCGCAGAGAGAGTGAGGGAGAGATGTCTTGTGTGTATTGGTGACTGCTCTCCTGTTGCTTTTTTTGTGTTGGGAGTTGTGTGTAGTGGAATTTTGAGAATGCGTGCAGCTTGTTTGATTTTTCCTTCCAATTAGAATGATCACAGTTATGATAGTATTGGGCGCTGTGAGGTCAGGATAATGGACCAATTATTGTGCACAATAGAAAAATTATTGAACACCAACAGCAAAAAATTAATCCATTTTAGCTGATATTAAGATCATAAATTATTATTATTTTTGTAATATTTTAAATACACATACATAGTATATATATTATAGTATATAAAACCCCAGAATTGATTTTGAGCAAATTAAAGAGAAATATTTTAGATTCTAGATGGAGTTTTTAGTGTTGAAATTTTCATTGGAAGAAGGTATTTTTAATGTGTCATGTTAGATAGAGACATTCAAGGTTTGTTCCCCTGACTGATGTATCACTTTAATGGGCTTATACTCATACATACATATGTATGTACATACTTACAATATAAGCTTTAAAAGCATTAGATCCAATTTATGGTCGTCTTAATCGTCCGAGATCAAAAATTGCACGTCTAGTGGAGAAATTTGAATCCACAGGCGTAGTACAAAATGTTCCCGTGCCAGTGAGACAAAGAAGTGCCCGTAGTGTCGGGAATATTACTGCCGCTAGCACATCAATTTGAGGAAGACCCAAATCAGTGTCTCACATGTCGTTCTCAAGCGTTGGGCATCTCCGTGACGTCATTGTGGTGAATTTTGCGAAAAGATCTTGACCTACTTCTTTACAGGATCAAATTGACGCAAGAACCGAAGCCGCTTGCCACCAGAATCATCCTATGTTCGTGAATTGGGCTGAGCAACAACTTGAAAATTATCTGGATTTTCATTGGAAAATCATCTTCAGCGATGAGGCTCATTTCTGGCTGAATGGCTTCGTCAATAAACAAAATATACTTGATTGGTCAGACAGCAAATCAAATGTATACCTTGAGTCACCATTGCATCCCGAAAAATTACTTTTGGTGCGGTTTATTGGGCCGTATCTTCCGTGGGAATTGCTACCGCTCAATGATAACCGAGTATTTTTGGCCCGAATTGGGTGATGTGGACTTGCACAGTATGTGGTTCCAACAGGACGGCGCCACAAGCCACACATCGAATGTCACAGTCGCTTTACTGAAAACCAAGTTTGGTGAACGTGTTACCTCACGAAATGGCCCAGTCAATTGGCTGCCTCGATCGTGCGGTTTGACACCGCTAGACTATTTCCTGTGGGGCTACGTCAAGTCTATGGTCTGTGTCAGCAAAACAGCGACGGTTGATGAACTTCGTTCGAAATTCAAACGGGAAATTGCAGTACCGGCCGATTTATGCTTGAAAACCGTCGAAAATTGGGTTCAGTGTCTGAACTTCTGCAAACATAATGGCATCGAATATACTTTCACAAGAATTTCATTGATATCCGAAACCGTTTCTGTTTTATTTAAACATTCGCTCTTATTGCAAAACCCGTTATATTACTAAGATAAAGAAAATCGTTTACAAAATGTATCAGGGTCAGCGCTTGAGGTTCTCCTATCTGCTATAGGTGCTATTCCCATTCAAATAAAATCAAATTGGCCATGATTTACTAAGGACACAAAGAATACTATCAAAGTGTTGTCTTCACTGAAAGCGTGACAATTAATGCCAGAATTTTTTGCGCTTGTGTTAGTGAATTTTATGATGAGAAATAAATTGAACGAGCGAGCAGATAACAAAAAGAGAATTTTAAAGCAAGTAGACACATGTGACTAACACAGAAAACAGAAAAGCGACGCGAAAAGCATTACCCAAGAAAATGCTGATAAAAATAAAATCGACAACAATAACAAAAACATCACAATCAGCTGAAATAACTTGTGCGATATACACAATCTTAGATTCTCATTTATGTACACACACACACACAAACACAGCCGCAAGCAGAGGCTATGCGCCTACACTAGTGTGCGTAAATCTCGTTTGACTGCACCTACACACACGCACCTAAAACTTGTAACGAAAAATTAAAAAGCAAATAAAAATCGATTCGTGATACTGGCACGAGTCGCAAAATTTTACGTGTGTTTGTGTGTGTTGGTGCACTGTGTGGGTTTCAAGCTTAAAATGAAAGCAGAGGGGAAAAGCAAAACAAGCTGCAAAAAAAGTACAGCACTTCAAATCTCAAAGTCAGAACTTCGCAACACTTCGTTTTTTATAAAAAAAATATTTACAGTTAGCTTTTAGCCACTAGAATTGTTCTAGCTTTCGTAAACAGACTTCAGCACGCATACATCGAAACAAAATTAGTCACTCACACAAACATACTTTTGCACATGTAACAACCAAACATAGAAGCAGAAAGCGTGAATTCAGTGGAAAAGGCAATAAAAGTACGCACACACACACGCATACGCTAGTTTTATTTACCATATATTTGTATGTATGTATTTGAATACGCATGAGTTTTGTTATTGTTGGAAAAATTCCATGCCTGACGCTGGCTAACGTTGTGTAGACTCGCTCTGAGGCCATAGAACATAGAATTTGTATTAAATTTACTGCAAAGCTTTCAAAAGGTAAAAGTGTGTCTGTGTTAGTGCATGCTTTGGCATACATACACACACGCAAATGCGCGATGTTGCTCGTGTTGCCCGTGTGTGGAAACGATCACAAGCCAAGTTGAGTTGTAGGAATATTAAAATACATTTGTACAATATGAAAGTTTTCTTTGGATTTGTAGAGGTGATTATTCCAATTTCCAAAATTAACTAGCGCTGGATCACAGGGGTCCTTTCAAGCTGCCGGTTACTGCAGTATCTTTCAGGCAGAAGTCATTGGGGTCAGGAAAGCTGCTGAGAGAGGCATCAAGAAGAAATCACGTAAAGAGTATAATGGATAGCCAAGGGGCAATAAAAGCAATAATTTCACATCACATTTCGTCAGAAAATGACTTAGGGGCATGCAGGAACGCCAAAATCATGTGCAAGGAAGCCGCTTTCTACTCACACGATCTCGAAAAGACTGCAAGATGGTTGTTGTCCTAGTCATAGGTCACAACTTACTGGCATCAAATGTGAGCCGCTTGGTCAACATTAACTATAAGACGTGTAGAAAATGCAAAGAAGTGGTCATGAGAGATACGCTGGAACACCTCTTCTGCTGATGTCCGGCCTTATCTAGAAATCGGCTTAGATATCTAGGAGGTTCACATTTCAAGTGTCTAGTGGAAGTATAAAAATTAGATATAAATTCTCTACTTAACTTGCAAAAAGCGTTGACGTCCTGCATGACGTCAGCTTCAGCACGCATAGATAAGAAAGCTTCATCTGTCATTACTAAGGACCAGTAGGTCTACATATATATGTATGTATGGCGTGTGAAAGGCAGACAGTGTAACCTAACGAAACTAATGAAGGATCTCTTTCGTGGTAGCTTACATTGGTGTTTCTGGCTCATTGCATTCATTGTTGTCCGTGTAATCACTCAAACAAAATTTTAAAAATGATGATTCAAAAAATTTATTTAAAGATAAACTGATGGATCTGATTGAACTGAGCGGCTACACTTTATAAGGCTGTAACTCAAAAATATTTTGAGGTATCGATTTAAAATTTGAGTATGTTAATGTTAGAGGTGCAGGGTTTGTCTGAAAAGTACTTCGGAGCGTCTGCGCACCGACTGGATTCGTTAGAGAGCGTTCCTAGCCAACGAACGAGCCACTGGTCAATTGTCTTCGATCACCTGGAGAGTCCGGACAAACATTTTCGCGCGACGTGTTTCTGTGAGTGGTGCAAGCCGAAAATGCAGGCTTACCCAGATGTTGCTTTAGCAAAAAGTGGTGTGTTTCGGTGGCACCAGGCCTTTTTGGAAAGCCGAAAAGAGGTCGCTGATGAATACCGTGGTAGGAGACCTGCGACTTCGACAAATACCGACAATATGACTTGTGTGCGCAAAGTTTTGAACTCAAACCGCCCAGATGTTAAATTTATCCAAATCTGTGGTTCAGGACATTGTGACGGAGCACTTGAACATGCGCAAGATGGGTGCGAAGATGGTTCCAAAAGTGCTTACTGACAACCAGAAATTACGGCGAGTGGAAGTGTGCCAGAAAATTTGAACATGTCTGACAGTGACGCCGGATTTTTGAATAGCGTAATCACAGGTGACGATTCGTGAATCTTTGAGTTTGATCTCAAGACTAAGAGGCAATCTTCCGAGCATTTTGAGACGACAAAGGGTTTCCAAGCAGCATGCACGTCAGCTCTCAAGGTTATTCCGGAGAATGCCTTCCGTGACGCCTTAAATGCTTGGAAATCACGCTGGCATCGACGCAGAAGGAGCCTATTTTGAAAGTTTTTAAAGAATTGTAACGATTGGTTCAATAAGATTTTTTAAATCAACTCAATCCTCTTACTTTCCGGACAAACCCTGTATAACCTATCGAAATATGAAAATCTTTATTCTTGAATTTTTTTCTAACTGGCTTGACATTTCATTTAAAGATTTTAAGAAAAACTATGATCATAATGAAGAGTTTTGCTCCAGTAAAATACGTCTATAAAACTCTACTAATTACTTAAATACTCTTACAAATTAAAATTCATTAGAACCATTAGACGGTAAATCCAGAATCCGAGATAGCAGTTTAAGAACCGTAAAAGAGATTTGAGAAGTCAAATTTAATAGACTGACTCTGAATTTTATTCAGCCAGAGACCAATCATGATGAATGAAATTTGAATTACGAACGAAGGATGGTTCTCCCCACTTAAGGGTTTTCTGAAGGGTATATACATACATATGTATGGTTATATACATTAACTAATTTCCGGTATATGTATATAGTACATCCTTGAGGCTTCGTTATGTCATAATATAGTATAAGAGGCATCTTGGTTGGTATTTCTGATTTTAGACGTAAATTACTGATATAAAATGTGCTTGCAATCTTCTGAAATGGACTAGTCCTGTCAGGTTCCCCTTTTATGCTTATGTATGTGCTACTTAAAATTATATACGATTACCTGATATTATATGCATATACATACATACATATATACATATGATTCTATATGTGTTTCTCCTCATATAAGTTGCCTGTATATTTCTGATCAATACAGTCTCAATGAAAACAGGTTAGCAGTGTTCAAATGTTGCACAGAATCTTTTTTGCTTTTCTCTCCTTATAAGCTTCTAAGCAGCTAGAGGCGCTGCAATTGGCATTCACTAACAAAGTTGCGCTTTTGCAATGTCAATGTCAATACGTTTTTACAAAATTCACGCGTTCTTATTGAGTCTGTAATATTATAAATTTACGACCGGCTGCTATGTGAGAGCGTGAGGAGTGAGCTCACTAATACATATATACTTATGTACATACTTGTAAGAGAGCTATATACATATGTATGTACACACAGATTTCTTACATAAGAAAAACGCAGCAGAATATAAAATAAAAAGAAGAAAAAATTTTCGATTAGGTTATACCGAAGCCATAATACCCTTCGTAAATAAAAAAAAAGTTTTCCAGACAAGAACTAGATTTTGATCGGTCAGTTTGTAAGGCAGCACTCCGATATCGGCGGTTAGACGAATGAGCAGCTTCTTGGGGAGAGAGGGATTTCAGATATCTAAAAACTGAGGGACTAGTTCGTGTCTATATAGACAGATGGACATTGGTAAATGGACTTAGTTCGTCACGTGGATCATTTCTACATGTATGTACAAATTTTGTGATCTCTGAAGATTTCCTCTGGAAGAGTTGGAGCTAAATGTAGATGAAGTTCTTTATGCCACAATGACATTGTCTAAACTTGTGGAGAAACGGGATGTGGGGTAATTTTACCTAACCTTGTATTATACATATGTACATTCACGAACAATCTTTAAAAAATCGAAAAACTAATCATCTGCATTTCAATTTACAGATTTCAGAAGAGGATATACTGCCGAAGGTGTTATGCAAGGCATGTTTCCGCCAAGTAGAAGCCACAGCATCACTGTCCAAAATCGCCAAGCACACACAAAAGGTTTTCCGTGATTTCATCTTCAATACAAAGGTGTGTTGCCAACACAAGTTAACCCAAAATCCAACACACACCCACTAATTAACGGCATTTTATACTTTTAGTCGTGTTTGCAAGCTGAGAGCAGTGAAAGCAACAACCCCACCAGTAAAGCTCCCGCATCCAAGTCTCCAAAAGAATGTGCATCTGTCGCTCAAGTACCGGAGAGGCCGAAACCGAAGGAGCGCGAGAAACTGGTTGTGCAGAGCGCTGAATCCACACCACCAGCATCACTGCCCGCATCGTCGACATGTTCCCACAAAGACGAGGTCGTCCTAAATGTGTCTGTCAACGATCCGCTGACACGTGAGACCCAGCACAAAATGATAACGGCATCGCGACGTCAGAACTCGCTGGACACCCGTTTCACACCGAAGTCTATTGCACAACGCGGTTTTGCCAGCACACCGAAGCAGACAGAAATTGCTGCTCCCACCAAGAAGCCAACCACGTCGGGTGTCATAAATTTCTTCCCCAATCGGCAACAACAGGTAACGACAGTCACAAGCGGTGGTTACGTAATCGGTTGTGCACCTGAAACCGTGCCCACAAGCAAAACTACAGCCGAGCAGCCTACACAGAAAGCCAATATTTTGCAGCAGAAGCGTAAAAATCTCAAAAATGCACTAAACAATATCAAAGCAGTTAATGCTGGACAAGTTTCCCTGCTGAAGGTCTCACAAAAGCTCGGTCAAAATACACAGGGTAGCCAAGCACAAGCGAAAACTGTCGAGCCGCCAACTTTGTTGGTTGAAGATGATGTACCGGCAGAGCCGCTTCCAGAGAAGATGATAATTGCCGCTACAAAACAACAAAAACATCAAGTGCAAGTTGCGCCCCAGTCCACTCCACATATCGAGCCAACATCCGAGCCACAAATGCAATCGGAACCGACCGATTTGTCACAGTCGGCCAGACCTAGTATTCCTGATGACATCTTGCTCGGTAAAGTAATCAAAGATGGCGATCTCCTCAAACTCATATTGAAAGCACTAAAATGGCCGGTAAATAAAAACACAATGGAGGCGCAATTGGAACGTTTGCGTAACTCTCGTTTTGCCACCATAATGGCTGATCCGAATCTGCTGCAAGACGCCGATCTTACACAAATAATGGGTCCCTATTTGGGTCCTGTTTTGCAGGCGGCACAAATGTTGCAGCAGCAACAGGTAGCAGCCGCAGCTGCAGCAGCTGCAGCTGTCACCAAAGAAACCGAGTTACAAGTGGCAGGCATAACAACAGCGTTGCCGTACAAATTGCCGGCAGAGACTTCAGTGCAATTGGTGCCAGCAAGTCCAGAAGAAGAAACAGAAGTATCCGATGTCACACCGAAGGCAAGTGCTTCGAATCAATCATTGAAGCGAGATGGCGAGAATGATAATATGAAATTAGCTCCGCCCAAAAAGGTGCGAAAAGTGTCGGCACGTGGACGCAGCGCGTCGATATTTAACAGCGATGAATACGCTGCTCTGAATTCTACACTCAATTCGCAGTATTTGAATTCCAAGTCGACACCCGACATACACGTCGATCTCGATCCAGCGGCATTATTTACACATTTGAACATGCTAAGCGGTCTCAGCGCCACCAGCTCGAATGATGCCTTGCTGGCACTGCTACAACGGCAACGTGCCGCTCTTAGCCGCATGCAACAGCCCCAGTCACAATCACAGCCCAGACGCCAGCGTAGCAACTCGATTATTACAGTGCCCGCCAGCGGAAGTGACTTTGTTTTCGATACAGATGACATTATATTGATGGAACCGGATGATTGCACTGAAAGCACAACAACAAACTTGCAAAATAATGGCGATGGAAACGCGGGTAGCTCCTCAAGTCTATCACAAACCGAGTCCGTCACCTTTCCAGTGCCACAACAGGTATCCAAACCCATGATAACACGTCCAATTATAAAACGTCGCAAAACCGTTATACAGGCTTCACCAGCGCGTTTGAATCTTGCCATAAACACTAAGGAAGTAACACCTGTAATCTCAACACTAACTGAGACCGTAGCCTACACTGCAACAACGACAAAATTGGCGGCGGGCTCCTCCAATGTATTACAACCGACAGCAGCGCCGCCAAAGAAACCCTCCAAGACGCAATCCCTCGACAGCCTCAACACAATTGCCACCCAATTCCCTTCCAACATCATCTCAATTGGCACACAAGTACCATCAAACACAACGAATGTGAGCGAAGCCGCACCAACCGCAATTGTAACTAAAGCAACGGAGACTATGCTGACACCTACCGCAGCTGCGGCTACCAGTGTGTCTTCGCTGGCGGGAAGCAATACAACCAGCACGACCAAGGCTGTCACAACGAATGCTGCCGCAGCCGGCAAGACGACTACGCGTAACAGTAATGCAGTTAAAAGACAAACTTCGAGCAAATCAGCGCTTGGTCAACAGTTACTGGAAGCGATTGGACTGCAGAAGGTCGCAGCGGAGAATAAAGATGTCGCTGTAGTGTCTGCAACCACACCAGCGCCGCGTGGTTCAGTACAACAAATACGCAGCGCCTTGAAAAAGTCATTGCAGAAAGCACAGGAGCAACAACAGCAGCGCACCAAAAAAGTTGAGGATAATTCCGAAGAGACGGTGAATGTTGTGAAGGAAGTAGTGGTTCAACCACGGGCCAAACCAGCGTCTAATACACCAGGCGGTCCACTAGATGTGGAGGAGGAAATCAATAAAATCACATTGGTATTGCAGAGCAAAGCCAAGGAAGATAAGAAAATCGAAGAGGCAGACAAACGATTGACCGCGGCGGCGCCAAGCAGAATTCCTGGTATCAGACGAAAACTATTGCCGCCCACACGCAATCGCAAGTCGACAGTTACACTTGTGGCGGATGAAATAGTGGATCTAATCGACGACGAAGAAAATCACGATGCAGCTGAGGGCAAAAGTGTCGCCAAAAACAAGGACAAGGATTTACTGTAAGTAAAATTGTGGTTAAAAAATATAGATATTCTCATTTTATTTGCTTTTATAGCTCCTCAAATGTGGAACAGGAAGAAACCGACGTCTACTTAACTGCCACATCCTTAGCATCGTTACAGCGCCTACACAAAGCTGACGTTAAGGATGCAAAGAGTACTTCACCAACGCGTAGACGTGGTAGAAAATTGAAAGAGGAAATTGAGTTAGAGGAAGATGAGGATGATGACGAGGACGATAAGCCGTTGAAACCCAAAACTGAAAAGAACCCCGGCGACAGGCAAGAAGTTGAACCGCGAAGCCGTACGCCGGCACCACGTCAACGCAGCCGACCACCGCCGGCGAATGGACGCAAAGCGCCCAGTGAGCGTGACTTCGAAAAGGAAAGCGACGACACGGCGAGCGTCAAGAATGACAACGAAAGCACCACCAGCACAGTGTAAGTTGAAGAAGAAGAATAACTTTTGGCCGTCTAAGTTAATTAAAAAACTGTTATATTTTTAGTGTCAGCACGCGGCCATCACGCGTCAGCAAAACGATGTCTAAATATTACAAGGGTCCAGATAAATCGCCCGGCACAACGCGGCGTTCCGCAGTCTCGACGCGCAGCAGTAGGGGGCGGTGAGAAATTGCGTGGAATTCTTTTTATATTTTAATTTAAAAATATTTGTTTAACTTTTTCTTGCATTTTTCAGAAGTTAAGTCATCCGTAAAGCGATTTTTTGTGTGCAACACAAATTGGAGAAAAGGGTTCTCTTATCAGCAGCAGTGAATGATTCTTATATTAAGCCGAATTCCACGCTAAGCGCTGAATAATCATATTCTATTTATGTTACGTTATGTTTTGCGTATATTTCTCTTGTGTATAAATTGTTTCTCCTTTATAAAGCTTATTTTTTTCTTCTGTATGTATATAACGTATACTTATGTATGTATGTATATATAAATATAAATTATAGTTAATAAATTCGTAGTGAAATATTCAAAATATGTTCACATTTCAGATTTAGTGAATTTAAAAATCCAAAGTGTGACAGCATTTATTTCGAAGTATTTTTAGTTTACTTTTTAGTTAAAAATTTGGGTTTAAATAAATATTTTAGTTACTTTTTTCATTAAATATAAAATTATTTAAATTCTATAAAATTATTTTGAATTAATTACACTTAAAATATATTTAACACACACACTCATACATGTATGTACATATATATTGTATTTTATCACTTTTACTTGTATAAATAAGGAAGTTTACGTTACAAATACAATGAATTGCTGAATTAATATTAAAATTGTTTCATTAAAAGGCCGAAAAAATAATAATATAAACAACTAATCGTATGAAATGTTATATGTGCTTATGAAAGTTCATAGTATATGTACATACATATATCTGAGTGTACATATTTACATCATTACACAAAAGTTGGTATGTACTCCCTTATCAGCGCTCATTTATCAGTGTTTGCCACCCACGCATGTCACGCAACAACCAAGCTTATTTTACCATGAATTAATATACATATAAACAAAAAAAACACTGCGTGTGAAAGTGAAATTAGCCAAAAATATTAAACAACGCCCAAAAGAAACTAAATGAACACAGAAACATTTTTTCTCAATGACGATTCTGCCATATACTTGTACATAAATTAAATAAACCTTCTATATGACGAACTGTATGTGGTTGGTTTAATGCAAATAAATATGTAAGAAATTTTTCTAGCAACCAAACCAAAGGCCAACCAAACAGTCTGCAAGAATTGATCGTCGCGAAAAGACGGCAAAAGAAAAACGGTCGCAACATATTCCAATATGTACATAAATATATTATATACATATGTATGTATGTAGGTATATGCACATATAAAATTATTTGTAAAAACATTAGTGCATGTGTAAGGGCTAAGCTTTTTAGCACCTGTGCCTTATAAATCAAATCTTAACTGCAGACAGTAAATTGCAATATAAAAATTAAAGCAAAAAGTAATAAACATTTTTCGCCGTATTGGCCGTCTTCACAGGTGCGAATTCATTAGCGCTTGCAAACGAAGCAAAAACAAAAATTACTGCTATCTACTTACCTTTTCCACAACTCCGTAACGCAAGTGCCGTAAATTTAAAAGTGCGCATCGGTGCAACGATCAACCACAGTGATAGTGCGGGTACCGATCAACTCGCGTTCGCACCTAGCAAATACTTATGTACATATACAATTTAGTGTACATATATATTTGAATTAGTCATTGGTGTTATTTTGATTTCGGTTTGTTTTTGCAGAGATAACCAAAGTGACGTTTTGGCTCCTTAAAAAATTTAAAAAATAAATTGTGTTAGCGGAGAAAAATAAAAAATAATAAAACAAAGAGTACAAGTACGATAAAAGCAATTAGTGTTAATAATAACAACAATAATAAATCACGAACGAAAGTGAAAATGCCCTGCTATAAGAAATGTAAATCGAGCAATGGCTCAGATGCCGATGATGAGAACATGGTGAGTACGAAGTGGGCTGAAATGATAATATTCAGTTTGAAATCAAAGTAAACATACTAATTAATTACATACACACATGTATGTACATATTACAATTAATTTTGCGAGGAAATATTTGTCGGATTTTGAAATATTTGGCAACAAACATTCGTTGCTTATGAGCATTAAGCGATATTAAAGCGAACAGTTTTTATGGACGGAAGCATGAATTAACATTATTTCATAATGTAGTAGTTGTTGTTGTTTTATAGCACCTTTAGGTGACTCCCACTAAACAGTCTGCTCATACATATACATATGTACATAATGTATGTACATATATAAAAATTGTTAAGTATATACGTTCGAATATTTGGAAAAATATAGTAGACAATATATACATATGTTTGTTGGTGCACCAACACGCATATTCTAAAATTAAGCCAAAAGCTTATCAACAAATAACTGATGTGTATGTATATACACACTTATCAATAATAAACCGCAGCTAGTTGGGAGGGGACGTCATTGAATTGGCCAAAGCAGTGTAAACAAATTCGGCCAACATTAATTTTAGTCAGTCGCACAAGTTCAAGCTGAACATAACGCAAAATCTATACAAGAGCAGGCACATATATGTACATACATACATACGCACACGCGCATAGCAGTGCAAAGACCTCAACACCCCCATTGGCGCTCATACGTATAACTTGGATATTGCCCACAGAGGGTCCAACTTTTGCTCAACGTAAAGCAAAAACAAAACAGAATGTGATAAACAACATGTAAGCAAAAGTACAGATGTTGAGCAGAGGTGAGCTAAGCGAAAATTAATGAACGCGCTGCTCGGCATGAGAGCGAGGAGACTGTGTGTACTGAGTAGGAACAGTAAGCAAGAGCTAAAAAAATAGACAGTTTAAAGCGCAACTTCCATTATGGCCGCACTGGCATTTTGTGTGTGCAGTGCACTAGAGCAGTTCTGTGAATTCGCGGATGCATTTGTGCGTTTCGGTTTAAGTGCAAGTAGAAGTTTCCAGTATCTGCGTGCCAAACGTAATCAAATTGAATTTCGACGAAATTGTCGTGCTATCTGGCTGCAAGAGTTATCCAACAGACACGCATTATCAGTGCGAGTTGTGTACGAGATATTACGTCGTGTGCGTATACCGTTGACTAGTGCCAATTACGTAGATCATACAATCGAATTAGTTAAAAAAGATATGCATCGACGAGGCATCGATTTTGCCGCTATCGAGGCATCTGCCGAAGCTTACGAGGCCATTGATAATTTTGCGGTGCAACGCCGGTCTTTAGCAGGTCAAGATTCAACGGATGGCGGACACCGGGACTATGACATGGTGGATAATTATGATGACATTGAAGTGCTCAGTGGTGATGAAATTGATGTATGTACCTTGTATTTATGAATATCATAGTATAGTTGAATGAGGCGATAATATAGATGTTTTGTAGATGTATTGCGCTCAGGTTAAAAGACAATTATCTCATCAGCAAATTTAGCTTGTTTAATTACGTAGTTACAACCAATTTATACATTTTTAATGGATTTTAGTACACTCCACCCCTCTGGCGTTAAGAATATTGCAGTTTTTTGACACCCATATGATTTTACATTTTTTGTTTTTGTTTGTACTTCTTTTTTTCACTGCTGGTGTGATAAACGTCAAATTATTGATTTCTCTTTTGATGTATGTCTTCGTAATAGTGTTGCCATATAATACATAGAAATGTAAATTCAGTATTTTGAATACTGATTTAATAACTCATAATTACTTAAAATTACATAAAAACAACGAGTTAAAATTTAACGGAAAATGAGTATTTTGTTAAGATTTCTCATCTCTGTGCAGTATTGTGTACATTTTGTAATTTTTGTCAATTTGCTTTTTATATATGAAGTGCTGTACGCCATGCATATAAAAATATGTTAACATACTTTTAGGAGGGTAATGTAAGAAACCTAGAACAAGAGAAAAATGGTAGTTCTTTTCGTGAACGGATATGTGTATGCTGTCAACGGCAATGAAAAATACAGTTTTGATAACAATATTTTTGTATATATTTATATATTTTTGTAAATCCTTCGAAAAAGCGAAAGAGAGACACAATCCCTGACCTTTGACACTTGTTGATTAAGTGTCACCCACTCGCCATAACACTTTGCTTTTGTTGTTGCTTTAACTACAAGTGATTGCAGAATGAAAAGAGAAGCAGCAGACTGATAAGCATAAGACGCCAACAGCGCTTTGTGAGTAGACCACGCATAGCAAAAGTCTGAAGAGCTTTCTTATCAGCTGGTAAACAATTTACACATACATACATACATATGTATGTAAATTCTAGCACTCACACCTATAAACACACCTGCAAATGTACAGCTAGCACTGCTAAGCAATAGCTCTCTGAGAACGCTTAAAGTAAGTTAGAGCACGTATACGTACTATAGTTTCCTCTTACATATACACATACATTTGTATGTATGCATGTATGTATATGTATATTTTAATCAAAAACATTTATTTTAATACATACAAGTGTGTGCGCTCAATGTCTGGCTGCGGTTGTAAAATAAGTCATTAGAAAATTCGATGTTGGAATCAAAACAATAGCGAAAACTTGTACTCGTTAGCATATGCAATAGTTTTAAATGAATTTGTTTGGATTAGGCACGCTACATCCGGTACTTGAAAAATTAAATATTGCAAAAACCAAAAAAAAATATTAACAGGAAATCGCTATTTTGTAATTTTTAAGTGATGTACATGGGTTTCTCGAGCTTCCTCAGCCTTTTTACATCAATTTTTTTCTCATATAAATGAAATATTTTATTAGAATTTTTTATTGTTACAATGATACATTATTAACAAAGAAATTTTGAAATAAAAAAAAAATATACATATATTTAAAACTCGGCCATTGCGACGCCATTTTTAGTGACCCTTCGGAAGGGATAGGATAACTCCTTACAGGGTCATCTAATGTGAAAGAATACGTGTTTTAGTTAAAACCCTAACTTAGAACTTGGATGAAGGGAAAAAAACTGAAAATTGGATTTTTGGCAGACATTTTTACAAAAAAATTAAAATTTCAGTAAAAATTTCACGACATTTTTTTTCAAATAGTTGTAATCGAAAGAAAATGCTTTATCCAAGTCTTTAAGAATTGTGTCTCAAAGACCTGTGTAAAATTTCATGAAGATCGGTGGAGTAGTTCTCGAGAAATCTGCTCAACCAACTTCAAAAACACAGTTTCGAGAAAAACGTATTTGAAAATTTGGATGACAAGTTCTCAAGGCTGTATGTGCGGAACTATTACTCGGATCAACTTGAAAATTTTGAACAATATTCTATAGGTGCTGTAGAATTTAATAAGAAAATAAAAAATCGATTTTTTGAAAACCGTAAATCCATCAAAACCCCTTAACCTGAGCAGAAAACCTCATCTTGAAAATTTTTGCTAATTAATAATCTTAAAAAATTGATGACTATAGTCTAGGATACACTTTTACTTGTCTTAAACACACTTGGTAGTCTGACATCTAGAAAAATGGCCGCCTGGATGCAATGAAACGCAGACGTGGAAGCTTCAGACCTGTCAAAATACTGCACTCCGGACTACGACTGGTGTCACTTGATGTCGCCTATTGAACACCTGCATAGTGAGACCCGCAGAAATCATTTCTGTAATCACCTGCTTGGAGCGGTACCGACTCCTAGGAACAACAAGAGGTGCTTCCTTGACGTCGGCGACCTCGTAGAGTACGCAGACCAGACTTCGAACGCAACAAACTTTCGACATGCACTGACCACCATTCACAGTGGAGCCATCAACACCTTCACCGACTCTCTTCCACTGAATGGAGTAAGCGGAGTCAAACCACTACCCATTGTGGACAAAGAGCTCGAGTTGCCACGAGAAAGTTTAAAGTCCTGCCTATCTAGAATAGACCCCGACATATCCAATATACAAGTATGTCCTGTGTTTGGATTGAGTCTTATTGTGTCAGTGTTTTCGAGCGGCAACACCAATACATACTTTTTTATATAGAAGAAGACCTAAACCGCCTCTTTGATGGCAAAGGTCTTATGGCTTACACAAAACTTTGTTAATACTCAAAGTAGGGTATCATGAAATCGTTGTGACTCGTATTTCAAATGCCTAACAGCGGTGGTAAGGGTTGTTCCACTTACCTACTTATGTGTGTATGTTTATATATATGTATACATATGTATTTAGGTATAGTTGTATGTATTTGTAATTGCAAATAACAATGTCGCTTGCTCGAAGTAAGAGACCTGAGTAAGTGAAGCTTTTCTTGCTGCCTAGCAGCTTTTTGTCTCATTGCTACGATACACACACACACATACATGACATTCAATTGAACAGCCGCTCCGCATGGGAGCTTCTCAATGTTCAACAAAGCGATTATCTTCAGTCAAGTTGCATATTTGCACGGCAAAACATGTCGTAAAGGCATGGAAAGCATGAAATCGACAACAATAACAAAAATAAAACTGTCGAAAAACACAACAAGCACCTTGTCGACAATTAGACGAATTTTATAGCAGCAAAGCGTTAAAAATATTGACGTGAATTAGTGAATTTTAGAAAACTAGCAAATGGAATTTTATAACGCGAAGCGACTAGCGAACAAAAGCACATTTGTAAGACGAAAATAAAAGCTGTGGCATCGCAGCACAAACGAAATGGCAATCGATTTTTTTCGATGCTGACGATTTGGCAGCCAAACTTGGTAGAACTCGGTGGAAGGCGAACGCGAAAACCAACGCAACTCAGCGCAAATTGCGGCTCGAGCACGCGGCGCGACTGTGATTCAACAAAAAAGGCAAATTTACGCCAAATCAAACACTTTTAAGTCGTAGCTAAATTTTTCAAACTTTTACAGCGCGTAGTTAGGAAATTTGCTAATAAGTAGTTACATATGTATGCGTGTGTTTGTGCGTGTGTGTGATACAGTGTTTTGAATTGACACGCCTGCTAAGCAAATATTACAAAGTAAATCAAATACGACCAAAGTGAGTGAAATGAAATCGATAAAAAAGTGAAATTTATTTATAGCACACGCGAGAAACAGCTGTACAGCAGCAACAACAACAATATTGTTTCTTCGATTTGTTGATATTAACAAGTGGAAGATAAACAAAAAGCGAGCGAATGACTAACGCAAATGTTCGTTAACTTTATGAGCACACTATAAAGTATATGCGCAGCACAGCTTTGCAACAACAACAACAACTGATAAAATAACATAAACAAAAAAACAAACGTAAATGCCAAGATCAAGCGCGGCAGCCAGTCCAATAGGTTAGAATAACATTGCGAAGCAGAAACCGAAAGAAATTTATTGTTGTACGTGAGGCGCTGAAAGCCGGCAAAACGCGCTGCTGTGATTCATGCAACGCCAAGCGTTTGTGAATTTTCATATTTGGAATATTTGGCAGCTTGTGCTTGCCGAGCGCACTGAAATTGCCTTATGAGCTAAAGCTTGAAAAAGAAAAGTTGATAAATGATATTTAGTGCAGCGCAGCTAGACCTTGAAGGGAAAGCACCGCATGGCCACTAAGTGATGACACACCAAGAACAACAAAGAATATACGTGTAAATATATACATACATACTTTGCGTGATATTGGGAAGCAAAGTTTATTTCATATTTATTGACGCATAAAAATACAAAAACAAAAGCAAATCTCCTTAAGCAACACGCCTGTTACCAAAAACGCATAAGTAAATTTATCCGAGATCTCATCGTGGCGTTTGAAAATCAAAATAATATAAAAAAATATTGTGTTCACACTCGCAACTGAAGCTCTACACACGTACATACACATAAACACTTAGAAAGTCCTTCACCGCGACGATTTTAGGCAGCTGCTCTACTTTTCTATTCCTAAGCCTAAATAAATTTGTGTTTTTAACCTCCACGACTAACAAAAAATAATCGCTTACATTCAAAAATAAATATAAAAAAAAATAATAAAAAAATGTTTTTTAATTAATTTAATTTAATTAAAATAAAAATAAAAATTTTTAAATTAATTTAATTTAAAATTAAAAAAAAATAATAGTTTTTTTCATACAAAAAAAATAAATAAATAAAAGTAAAAACAAAACAGAAAAAATTTTAAATAATTTTAGAAAATTTTAAAAATTAAAAATGTGCTTTCGCGGTATTTTCGATTGCCTCTTCGGCTGTTGTAAGTCGAATAACACACATGGTCTAAATGAGGTAAGCCGCAAACATGGGTATTCTACATACTTAATTACAGACAGCAACAACAAGTGCTGCTGCAAACTTTGTAGTTCAACCACATGCTTATTATTTATAACGGTTTGATTGCATGCTGATGTGAAGATAGAAAGTTTTATGTCGACAAACGCTTATTTTCATCTCAACGGCTGACAAAAGCATCGCTCGTAATTAAAACTTTTCAATTAAGTGCATTTCTAGTAATAATTAATTTCCATGCTCCACATTTTTAGCAAGCAATATAGACGTAAGTTGTTTGTTTCCCCAGGCATGAGCACAACAGCAGCGAGGTAGGCTGACTAACTATAATTGAGCATGATTTAAGGTGATGCTGTACTTGAAGTCGGGTATTAGAAGAGTTCAAAGGCTACAAATCCAGTAACTGAAATCCAATTCTCCAATCAAACTTGCTGCTGAGATCGCTGTAACTAAAGCGTCTCTGGTACAACACTTTTCTTCTTATACCATTTTCTTATAACCATATTCTGTTCTAGGAAAATAATCTTTAGTTTTATGGCAAAATATTGGGTAGTCGAAAAAGTCTTTTCGTATTTCTAATAATAACCACCTTGAGTAGCCGTAACACTGCCTCATAAACACCGGACATCCTCTCTTATTGTTTTCTGAGAAGTTTGCTCAAGTTGAGTATACGCCCGGGCAACCCTATGCATAACTTTTCAGTGTTCAAAGTGCGCCATATAGCGCTAGTTTTTTACTTAGACAAGTTGTTCAACTTTTTTTTTATTCTTCTAACCTTGCAAAGCGTTCTTATTAATATTCTGCACACTGTTCGCGAACATATTATAAATAAAGGTGAACGTGTGCGCTGTCAGTTGAGCTGCGTTATACTGAGATGACGGCATTAGCGGTTAATAATAAAATGAATGCAACGTATAATACGAACACTAAATAAATAAATATATTTATATATATACATATATGTATACACATATATGAATTAATTGTTTTTTTTTCTTGTAATGACATTGTGCTGGGTTTATATGTGTTGTACGTATTTAAATGTTGTTGCTTTCTGAGCAATTGTGTTTGAATGCTCATTTGCAAAAGTAAACATGTGCACATACATACTTACTTACAAACATGTGCGAATTTGATACGCGATTCTAAATTTGTTCCATTGTATATTGATTGTCATTTATTATATTACTTGTATATATTTACTTAGTAGGTTGACTCATTTCTGCTTAATTGTTTTTAACGCTACTTCGCATCCCTGACTCTGTATTGACCCCATTTAGTTTAATTCCTCCGTATAATTAAGAAAATTTAATTATTTTGAATTTTTTTGCCTCTTCTAAAGACTTTAAAATAGCAAAAAAAAAATATAAATTTTGTTAATAAATTATATCCCCAAATAAACGAAATACTTAATTAAAAGGCTGTCGGCGTGCGGAATTCTCGAATAATTGAACCAAAAAACTGGAGACTAGTGTGCAAGCTATGCATATTAGCATGAGTACTATAAATATATTTATTTTGGCGCGTTTCATACTGGCGTGTTTCATACTGTGGAGACCCCAGATGCTTACTGCATAGTATTGCCAATGCGGAACAATTGCACAAGAGAATCTCCATTGCTTCTTCTATCGAGTGCCAATAGGCCCGTATCTCCTTCCATTGGGTTTTCATTTTCTTTGCCATGCTTCTGTCGAGATCATCGTATAGACAATGCATGGGTTTCCCAATGTTGATAACATTTTCGGGTATTCGACGTACGCCATTCTTGGCAATTTCGTCCACTATTTCATTGTCCTCAATGCATTTGTAGCTTGGCACCCAGTAGAATTGAAGTTGCTTACTTTTGGCAACACTTTCTACTGTTGTCCTGCTTCTCAAGGCACTTTTGCCTATATGCGATATGAGGCTACTGCCTTGATTGCTGCTGGGCTGTCTAAATAAGTGACTCTGGTATTGCCTGGAGGCCTGTTCCGTGACTTTCGCAATAACAAAGACCTCAGCTTAATATATATTGCAGTGGTCTGGCAACTTAAAAGGTTGCCTGATGCCTAACTGTGGTCAGTATATTCCCGCACCAAAGTGTTGCGCGTAGTTAACACACCTTTACGCCAGGCATCTTTTTCTATGTTTACTCTGCATCTTCATTCCCAGTTGAAAAGGTTCTATATGTAAATTCTCCTGCAGCCAGTAGTCGTCCCGCTGATTTTGCCGCGCACTTTTCAGCGAAGAGGTCTATAGGTGGCAGGTTTAGTACCAGTTCAAGAACCGCCATTGAAGTTGTTCTTAAAGCTCCCGTTATGCACAGCGCAGCGAGCATCTGAACCTTTTCCATTGGCTTCTAGTAGGTGGATTTCCGTACTCCTGTTCAACATGCTACTGCACCGTAGAGCTGAATTGGTATAACAATAGCTGTGTAGCACCAGGACATGACATGAGAGAGGGAGAGACCCCCCAGGATGTGCCGAGCATCTGCCTACACACATATAAAGCATTGTTGGCTTTCCTCACTCTTTCTTCCACGTTGCAATTTCACAGCAGTTTGCTGCCTAAGACTATCGCAAGGTACTTGATCTGGTCCTTAGGAGAGACCTGAAATCTATCTCAAACCGTAACATTGTGTCAAAATGTCAACGTGACGCCACTAAATGTACTTCCTTGGCAATTATATTTCAAAGCTCTACGGAGTGTTACTCGTGTATATGCTGTTATATTGAAGAAATACTCTCCCATATTCAATATAACCTATAAAATATATTCTCAAAACTACTCTATTAACTTTACATGATTCGCAGTCAATGCCTACAAAT
Source organism: Bactrocera neohumeralis (assembly GCF_024586455.1). Classification (NCBI taxonomy): domain Eukaryota; kingdom Metazoa; phylum Arthropoda; class Insecta; order Diptera; family Tephritidae; genus Bactrocera; species Bactrocera neohumeralis. Next base: position 3,280,478 of record NC_065920.1, on the reverse strand, counting down.
GTAGTACAAACGCTTTATGGCGCATTTCTATTTAAGCACCCTGTATAGAAAAGTAATGTACGCAAATTAATAATATCAATGAATACATATGTATGTATGTATAAATAATTCTTCCGTATAAGTCTTGCGAATATAATTTGATTGACAAAATGAACAATTGGTATGCTAATCACATGCAAACATGCATGTACATATGTATGTAAGTACATCGATAAGTGTATTTCTATACATGCATACATACATATGTCTGCATGTACATAAATATATGATATGATAATGGGCCTTTTGCATCAAGACGCAGTATTTTTGTAATCGCATTTTTACCACACCCAAAAGCTTTAAAGCATTTTCTCGCAAGCATTTCAATGGCGATAAAAATCTTTAACTAAATAATGTTATTTTTAAAATAATTGCGTATATATATGTATGCACAAATATGTGTATTGGCATATGTTTATATGAACGCATTTATTATCAACACCTGAGCTAAATGTTAGAGAATTCCTCAATTATATATAATAATAATTTGGCATTTTTCAATTTTTATACGTATGTACATTCATATAAAGCCACACTCGTGACCACACAAACCTTATCACTCAAACTTTTCAAGCTTTGTGGATATTTGACTACATTTTTAGCGGTACTTTTTGCGGTATAGAAATTTTTTATTTAGAAATAAGTTAATGACATGTTATTAATCAAAAATATTAAAAATTAGAGACAAAAAACACATTCAGCTATAAATAAATCAATTGAATAGTGATAGTGAGCTTTACAAAAGTAGCTCGAAATGTACGAGACTGGCATGCGATAAAAGAATGATATTTTTTATTTTTTTAAATTTATTTTCATTTACACTATATTTAAAACAGGGAGTTTAGCGGGTGTATCACTTTAAAAGCATTAAAATCGACCGCTTTTGTATAAGCACAGAAAAGCTATTTTGTGTTTTATTCATTTAACGTAATAAATTAGAAACTATAATTATAATTAGGTAATATAATTTAGTTTACTTATGCTTACTAAAAACATAAAAAAAAAAAACAAAATTGAAGAAAATCCCGAACGAACGAAAAAGTCCGAAAAAAATTTAAGAATATATAGTGGTAAGGTTTGCGTGGCCACGTGTGTATAAGGTACACATACCTTTGTTGGACTTTGTTTTTGCACTGATTGTCGGTTGTCCATTAGCAAAAGTTCAATTAGTTAACATTAGCGAGTTCGTAAAACTTCCTAAAACAAATATTTATACATGGGATGCCAGCAGACGCTTCATCAAATGCCTGTTGCTGCTGTTATGAATATATTTAGACGTTTACTTATATACACAAACCCAAATAAAGGTATGCCATTGTGTCGTGTTGGTATTTATTATAACGCTCACATAAGTACAAAAACGACAAAAATTACATTTGCACACATGTGTGTATGTACATACATATATGTTATATAACACACAGTAATTGACACACCAAATTAGGTGGCCACGGGGTCAGACTGAAATTTTTGTACGCTGATGAAATGTTTTTGACTTCGCTCATTATTCACCATTATTCACGTATTGCTGGCGAGTGCCAAAATCTGACAATTGGGGTTTTTATTAAATCGAATACATATATTTCATTTAGTTATTACAAAAACAAGAATGAACGTTAACTCCGGCTGGACCGAAGCTGGAACACCCTTCTGTACATGAAATTGATATTGTTCGGCCGGTTTGTATCGCAGCTATGTATAGTATATACCAAAGTTGTCCGATTTGAAAAAATTCCCTCGAAGATTATAGCTATAATTTGGATAATAATCTCTGGGAAATTTTTATAAAGATATCTCGTCCATACAATAACTTGATTCCGAAAGTTCATAGCACGCAGCTCTGGTTCCCATGTTATAAGTGTGTACTAATGTTTTTTAGATACCTATGAAAGTTCTTTTCAGCTTCTTTTAGAATAAAAGTAGGCTGGGTTAAATTATACTGGCCGGCTGTAACGCCATTCATAGACCTGCTGCTCCTTAGTAGAGCTAGTTGGATCCTCAGAAAAGAAGTACTCCTCATACAGCACGTCAATGCTTTTTGCAAACTTTAATGAATATAAGTTTGATACTTCATCTAGCCACTAGAACTGTGCAGATTCTAGATATCTAAGCCGATTTCTAGATTATGCTGAACAGAATCATAGATGGTGTCCCAGTGTCTCTCACATGTCTAATTCCCGCACTTTCTGCATGCATCGTCATTATTTATACCATCCGGCTCACATGTGATCCAAGTAGGTTGTAACCTGTCAAGAGGTCAACAATCGGCCGGCAGTATTTTCGTGACCGTGTGAGAAAAAGAGTTTTCTTAAGGGGATTTTGCACAAGTTTTGGGGTTTTTGCAAGTACTTAAGACATTCCATCTCGCCCTGATCCGCCCCTAGGATTCTTTTCGGAAATTTCCTGTACGGTAGCCAGATGGATATCACTTTTGGCAATCTCATTAGCTACTTCGTTTCCCGCAATTCCATTGTGGCCTGGAACCCTGTATATATGCCGCTTTCCGGCAGCCATATTTCATCTATCTATCTATGCTTCTAAGGACATTCTCTGACGAAATGCCATGTGAGGTTATTGCCTTAATTGTCGCACGGCTATGGACGTTGTTGTTTTATGTTGTTTCTTACGATGTTAGCTATCTGAGCCACTTCGCTGACCGTAAAGACTTCCGCCTGAGCATTCCCTAGATGAGCTAATAGTACTAAAATTTCATTAACCTGAGATACCTTTATCTACAGAAAAGTATCTGTTATTAGTTGCCTGGAGCTAAAATCCGGGCCCGATGAAACGAGCTACCTGGTGCAAAACTGCAAAAGTCACAGCCAAAAAGGTAGATCGGATGTACACAAAACTTTTATTGGCACTCGATAGAAGAGACTGTAGCAACATGATCGCAATACTAACTGGCTACTGTCTAGTGGCGACACACGCCCGCAGAATGGGGCCGACAGATTGAGAAGACTGCAGGAAATGTCTACAGCAAGGCACCAGTGAAGCAATGGAGCATCTCTTGCGCACTTGTCCCGCATTGGCAAGATTACGCTGTAAGCACCCCCACAGTATGACACACTGGAGGAGGTATCGATAGTGGAGCCGCAGAGTTTGTTAAAATTGGACCTCTTGGACCTAGCAACTGAACTCCATCTGGCATCGCAAAGGACCAAAACTGGTCTATGCGTGGCTTATTGGCCTACCAGATTAACCTAACCTAACGTAATGCATCAGAAAAAAATATTCAACTTAAGCATTCTGTACTCAGAAGTTCTCGGGTTCCCATGTAAATTACATAAATGAATACAAGCTCTAGGCGGATGTCAAACAAAATAAAATAAAATAATATCTTTCAAATTAAAAAACTAATTTTTTGTTGTTCTACTGTTCATCGTTATGTTTCGTCTGATTCTAAACTATCGAAAAGCATGTTGACAACTGATTCTTAAGTTTAAAACATATTAATTACAATTAACCAAAATCTATGACGTCTCTTAACAGCGGATTCAAATATTTATTCTTTTTGCAATTGCAGAGCTCCTTTTACGACTATGTGGAACCGTTGCCCGTGTACCAGAACGAAAAGATCGGCACCCTCAAGGAGGGCATCAGCTTCACAGTGACCGGCAGCATTTTGCTCAACTGCGAGCGGTAAGTGCTCACCACAAGCTCTAACACCAGTCAGACAACTTGAATTCATACACACATTTACCATTACAGATTCTCCATAAATTTCGTCATTGAGAACCCAACACGTGACGTCGCGCTGCACATCAATCCACGGCTGCCGCAAAACTACATTGTGCGCAACACGAAAGTGAAAGGCGTCTGGGGCAAGGAGGAGGTCTCATCAGCACTGCCATTCTCACTGCATCGCGGCAGTAAATTCGCCATACAGATCTTCATCACCGATAGCGATTATCTGATCTCGGTGAATGGCGTACACTTCGCCAAGTATGCGCATCGCTTACCCTACACAACGGTCTCGACGATAGAGGTGAAGGGCGACGTAGAAGATGTGAGCATGGAGCGCGACGAGGTGGAATGCTACCCGGAGCACATACCCGGCTTCAATCCCAAAGAGATACGCACGGCGCTGGACATTTTCGATGAACAGCCCAATGGCGATAAGACAGCGCTTATGCCGTACGACGAAGTGGACAGTTCGAATTTGGATTGGGCACCGCTGGGCATAAAGAGTTCGATTGCCTTAATGAAGAATATCGCTTGTGGCATACCACTGCCTTACTATGGTCTGCTGCCGCCGGACTCGCTGAAAGTAGGGCGTTGTCTGCAGATTGTGGGGCGTGTGAAATTGCTGCCGCAGTCGTTCTACATCAACCTACAGAAGAGCCAACACTATTGGCCACATCCGATTATCGCATTTCACTTTAACCCGCGCTTCTCGAAACAGAGCGGCGCCATAGGCAAAGCGATTGTGTGTCGAAATGCTTGGTACAATGGCGCTTGGGCGGATGAGGAGCGCTCCGAATTGGACACGGACTTTCGGCCGGGCAAAACCTTCCGTTTGGCTATCGTGTGCGCGGAGAATGCATTTGAGGTGTACTTGAATGAGAAGCTCATCACCGACTTCAGATACCGCATCAAGCCGGATGTGGTGGACACGGTGTACATACAGGGTGATATTAAATTGCGCAGTGTTGTGCTGCTCACCAACCTGTCACCGAAGGGCACGAGACGCATTTACACAAATCCGCTATTCAGATATTAGTAATGGGCGGAAGATTGAGAAAGGAGGGTACTAAAGTGAAAGCGACTGAGTTTGATGTGGTTGAGTTTGTATATAAGTGAAAACGAGAACTCTGAATTCCGCTACGCCGTGCGGTTTGCGGTAACTCATAGTCCTTGGGAACCTAAATGGAAAAGATGTAGAGCTTTTGTCGTCGGATCAGATTCGAAGAAGCCATATTTAATATGGCTGTGCGAATAGATTTTTTAATGTTTAAGTTTTTGTTTTTGGTTTTTCAATTGTATATTTGTATATCGTCGCTGTAAAGTTCTTTTTACTATTGGTTAGCGGTTTAGTTAACACACTACCCGAAACACCTACCCTAAATCAAAGATTAGTATATAATATATTGTATAAAATAATAAAACTTGCTTAAGACACAAATTGTTGCAAGTGTTTTCCAAGCATTTTCGCGTTTAATCCTACTGTTATGTCTTTAAAACCTATGCAAATCTTGAATAAAAGACATTAACAATATTTTTCTAAAATATTTCCAAATCTAACTCATGTCAAAATTAATTTTCCATGACAATAATTAACTTAGTCAGTGTATTAGTCGAATGGCCAGTCAATGAAGGCGTCGGTTAGTACAGCGCTTACATATACATACACGTATGTACGTAGTCAAATTCTATAGTGTATTTTTGAAATTTCGTGCTCCTAACTTAAAGTTACCTTAATGGATTTGTGATGTTTTACGCTAATTGAAATCTAAAATAAGAAAAAAGAATAAACTTTAAAAATTACAAACCGATTGAAAACTTTATATACTCCATATATAAATATATATATGTTGTATTTCTAATTGTTAGTCTTCAATAATTATGCTATGTACCAATTTATATAATATACACTATGTACTAATAAATAAACTGCATTTGCTTGAGATGCGCTGAAATATGGGAAATTATTAAAATTATTGTTTATTTTTTTCTAAAAATTTGTTGTATAGTTTAATGCTTTAAATGAGGAAAATAAATGAAAATAGTTTAAAAAAGATTTAAAAGAAAGAATATTGTTTATTGTATTATATTTCACATTTTCATTAATTTTCTGTATACATACTTATGGCGCACAGTGTACCATTCACTTTTATTCCATTTCATAAAATAATCAGAATAAGACACCGTTGAAACAATTTGTGAAAATAACGGAAATGGCAACAGAGTGTATAAACTGTACCAAAAATATAAAGGTCTGTGTATCTGCTAAGTCAAAATTTAAACCCAAACTTGTTAGGGTTTGTGTCACTGCTAAGTGAAAAACATTAATACCTTAGAGTTGCCACCATTCCGTTCTCACATTCATGTTAGCAGCGCAGAAGCAAAGAAACGTGTTGTCCCTCTAGGAAAATTGGCTTCCAACGAAAATAATAAATTGTGGAAGTGCGATACCGTTGGAATTACTTGTTTTAGACCTCAGTCCGGCTTTTTCATATATTTATGTTTTATGTTAGACTAGACAAGTCTTAAGCTGACTTAAGCAGTTGCTACTTCGGACTGAATCCTCTCTCGTCGAACAAAGACCAAACTCTACACATCCCTCATCATTCCTGTCCTGCTATATGGTGCGGAGGCATGGGCAATAACATCATCTGATGAGTCGGCCTCAGAAGTGTTCGAGAGAAGGATTCTGCGGTCCTTTGCGGTCGATGGAACGGCGACATTGACACAGTTCACTGAATCAAGAGACAGCACCTGCGCTGGCTAGGACATGTTGTCCGGATGGAAAAGAAAACTCCAGCTTTGAAGGTTTTCGATTCAGTACCCACCGGTGAAAGCAGACGAAGAGGATGACCACACCACTCCGTTGGACAGATCAAGTGAAAAAGGACCTGGCTGCACTTCGTATCTCGAATTGGCCTCAAATAGCGAAAAGAGTAAACATGGTATCTACGCCAGGGAAGAAGAAAAAGAAATTGATTCCGTTCCCACGACAGTCGGGTATACGTAACCGGAACGGACCCCGAATCTTTATACGGTCAAGGACTATCGACTACAACAATAACAACATCGAGAAATTGACTGATTTTTCAATTAAATGCCTCTGACATCGCTGGGTATGTGGGAGCTTCGATCTAAGTTTTCGAAATTCATTGTAGCATCGCCGATATTTCCCCGAATAGTGTTTTCTCTATACTCGTACACATGCAGGATATGTGGTTGGTGGATGGTGGTACAGAGTTTTCTTACGAATTGTTGCAGGCACTATAGAAAGTTTGGGGCACAGTCTTTTGCACTCGTTGATAGCTTCAGACTCTAGTATCGAAGTCATCGAACGGTTGGCCCAGGAAACCTACTGTTTCGACGGGGTCGGACCATAGGAAGAGGAGTGTTAGATGAGTGGAGTCCGCTTAACATTCTAAGTGGTGGATAGAATCATGCGAAGATTCATTACTTGCTGGTGATTTTTCAAGTAGAGGCGCTCGCCATTAAGGAAGTGGATCCAGTGCTTCTATCTTCACCACTTTCAGTGAGGACAGCTGGTTAAAGATTGTGTGACCTCTCCTCAAACGGTAATGAAATATTTTCGGTATTTAAGTGAGTGCCAGGCATTTGAGTGATCGCAAGTTCTTAAGGTCCGAGGTGAATCGGTCTAAGAATGTACTTATGTTTAGTCGGGAATGTAGATTTGTTTGAACTTCACTCTAAAGTTTTCTGAATAAGATGGAAACATCTCGCTACTTCTATTTTGATTAACGTCTTTTTGTAAGGTAATGCAAGTAATATGTGGCGGTACTAGTCAAGTTAGTAGAATTGTAACGGATAAAGCTGGTTTCGTCCATATGTCGATGGTCGCTGTTCTTTTGATGAGGGTTCAAAGACTTCGGTAAGTATCAATCACGCTTCATATTAAATTTGGTTTCAAGTTCACTTGCTTAGCATTAAAGAAAATTGTTAGGAATATTCAAAACTAGTCTTCAAATGTCACTATTTTATGACATTAACTTATTTAATAATAAAAATCGATTTTATTAGCCTTTCGTGAAACTTAACAATTCGCAATGCCACTGGAAGTTCTATCGACTCTCCCATCGCTTGTCTGTCAGTTGTTGAAACAATGGGAAATACTTACACTTCTACGAAACGTTCAATTCTTGAAGTAAAATATTTTCATTTTCTCGTGTAAAATAATTGAAAATCTTTCTAATCTTAGTAGAACGAATTCGATTATGTCATAGATGACTTCGAGCCGGTGTACCGAACGCATGAGCTGGGAATACTCAAAGAGGGTGTTTGCTTTAGAGTCACCGGTCAAATACTTTTAACTTGTGAACGGTAGGTGTCGAACCAGTTCTATTTCATTGTGCGAAAAGCGTAATAATATCTTTAACCCGCGCAGCTTCTTCATCAATTTTCTGGTGGATAATGCGGCGGGCGACGTGGCGTTACACCTTAATGCGCGTCTACCGCAGAATTATATCGTGCGCAACAGTCGGGTCAACAAGCGGTGGCAAGTTGAGCAGAACACCTCCGCGATACCATTCACACTGCGACGTGGCACCAGATTCCTCATGCAGTTTCTCATCACCGAAACCGCTTTTCTTATATCCGTGAACGGTTTTCATTTCACCACCTACGTACATTGCATACCATATCGCTTGATTAGCTCTGTGGTGGTGATAGGTGAGGTCACAGATGTCTTAGTGACGCATACAGAGGTCGCCACATATCCCGATCGCATCGATACAATACGACCTGTGGAAGTCACACTCAGAAGTAGTCTCGCCTCAACCCGTTCTACTAGATCTGGATATGCTCAGCTGACGAGGAGAGATTCAGGTTGGCGTTTCAGCTTGGTATTGAAAGCCTTGCGTTGGCAGGCTGAAATTGCAGCACCCTACGTGGGCAGCTTACCGCGGAATATGATGAAGCCGGGTCGTCTGCTCAAGATTGAGGGACGTGTCAAATTATTACCAATGTCCTTTTATATAAACTTACAAAATGGCGTTTATTTCTGGCCACATCCGATCATCGCTTTCCATTTCGCTTCGTGCTTTTTCAAAAAACGCGAAAACATATCGAAAGCGCAAATTGTGCGCTGCGCTTGGTACGATGGCCAATGGTCACCGGAAGAATGCTCGGATATCGATACGGAATTTCTGCCGGGCAAAACATTTCGACTGGCTATTGTGTGCATGGAAAACGCTTACGAGGTGTATTTGAATGGCAAATTTCTGCTCGAATTCCGGTATCACATGCGCCCAGAAGTGGTGGATACGGTGTACATATGTGGCGATGTCAAGCTCAACTGGGTGTCTCTGCATAGCAATGTTGAAGATGATGGAACCACGTTGCAGTACTTTACCAACCAACTTGTAAAATCACGCTCTACATTCACCATTCAGCCCCGACGAGACACTTACCGACCCACTTTTGATCCATCGACCTTTTAACAGTTATTTTCAAATAAGATTTTTGTGTACGAACTTAATGGAGGTATGTGTTCAAATATAAATGTTATGCGAATAGTTCAGTACTATTCATTTTGTTTTTCAATCCAATATTATTTTGTCTTCCATTCGAAGGCCGGCTGGTAATCAGTTCTTTTTGCGTGTGTAAAAGAAAATTCAGATAACCCATTCGTTGGTTACCTGCCACGATCTCACTTCTCTAGCATCGCAGCGAAGATATCTGCCCATGTCCTTTAAAAGTCTCTTTTCTATGATGCTTGGCTCATTGATCACATAGAAACAGGGAGTTCATGAGATGAACTTAGATCAAGAAGAAGTCCGGAACGACACGTCATCAAATAAAATTTCAAATGTTCAGTAAACAGTAAATAAGTTCCTAAAATTGAAGAATTATTTCCATAACAATTTAATTTAATTGTTAAAAATTCAATTTGGCGAAATCAGTCACTATCACTTCTAGCCCAATTCCCATGAGTTACTTTTCCCCTTTGTCCCAAGACGAAAACTCCAAAGCACTACAATACGAGTATTAAAGTCAAAGTTGCTGCACTCCTCTCAGGCGAAAGTGCCGTTTCAATGCGCATAATTCGAAAGTGTCTTATTAAATAAAGCTGATAACAGAATTGCTACTACTCGTACAAACATTGGGTAATCAAGTTAATTTGCGACGCCAATAAATAGACTTGAAATCAATGCCACACTACAATTGGAAGCGTCTGCAGATCTTCATGAAAACTTGTCGAACCATTGAAATTGGAAAATTCACACTCGACACGATGGGTAGGTTGGCGCAGAGCGTCGTCTTAATCATTGCGTTTGCCACCAGATGCACTTGACAGCCACTGCATGCAGACGCCCCCTCACTTCGCGCAAACGAGATAAGCTAAGAGCCGAGCGCAGTTAAAGTGATAAGGAAATTATTGGGACCACTTGTTCATTTCAATGGCATTACATGTTTTCATATGTACTCCTGACTAGATAAGCATGAGTGGCGAAGCGGCACATTTTCACACAAACACACACACATGCACACTAGCGCATACATGTTTATTGACATATCGCTCAAATGATATTCAACACTGCTGTTTCGCTGCTCACGCCGCGGAGCTGCTGCTGGAGCAACTTGCCGCATCCACCACAGCAGCAGTGGGGCTGCCGTGAGGCATGTCTTGTCTAATGCACATTTCTACAAATGCACAGACTAATGTATGTATGTGTGTGCGCTGCCTAAGTGACTGTGTCATCACTACTGAAACTGCAATTGTTTCTCTTTGGGGAATAATTGTGGCATATAGTATATCCTAATGGACACCGCTCCTCAATCATTTTTGTATAATATGTGCGAGTGTGTGTGTGTGTGTGTGTGGGTGTTATTGTTGCTGTCACTCCGCTTATCGCAAACATTTGCATAAACATTTAACGCATCGTTAAAGTGATCGGCTATTAAATCGAAAGGGGCGTACCGCAAAATGGCTGGAGTGCGTGGAAGATATTGATTTCGAAAGTCAATTTCCCATGCTCCGAGCCAATAAATGAAAGCGTCTGCTTTTAACAATTCCTTTGGTCTTCTGCATTATTTTTGAGTTGATATGCAGCTGGCGTAATGCAAAGATGACTGGGAGCTCGAAAAAGAAATGCATTTGTGACAAAATTCAAGGTGTATGTAGTCAACTGATTGGATTAAGAAATTTTTTACCTAAAAATGTGGGTAAATTACTCTAAGAACTGTAGAATTCAGCTCTAAGCTCAATAAATTTCGGACTATTTTCACACCATTTCATATTGAACCTGATTTCTTATCATATATTGCATCATAGAACACTTCAAATAGTTTCTCTGATCAAGACAAATATTTCTCTAATCTGGACCTCTTTAGGACCAAGTTTTAAGATATATTATCGAAAGACTACAAAGAGAATTACCTTCTGTCACTGAAATAAAATTAGATGATTTCCAGCATTATTTGCGTTTTGGAAGATGCCATCAAAGTAGTGTCTTTATATGACTTTCTTTTCGAAAGAAACGTCCGATGTCGGGAAAAGTTTGGAAGAATAGGTTTTCATCTTAAATGACTAACCAAACTGATTCTTTTTTGAGAAGGTTTTCGTTTTGAAAGAATAGTGAAATGAGCCACTTTGTTCGTTCCGATTTCTTAGATGTGACTATCTAAGGAGCATCTACAATGTGGCAAATTTGATCAGATTATAAATGTAAGTCAATTTAGTTATAATGTGTATTTCTACGAAAATAATAATTCTATCTTAAAGCTCACATAAGTTTTTTCGAACTTCATTTGGAGCTTAAAGCTAACACCAGTTTCAAAGCTTTCGAAAACCCCATTTGAAGTTTAAGCTTACATCGATTTCTTCATCGAAAGTCTTCAGATCATCTTTTGAAGCTTTAAAGCTTTTAAAGATCAAATTTGTTTCGAAGCGCTTGAGATCATCCTTTGAAGTTTAATGCTAACATCACTTTCGAAGCTTTCGAAAATTCTATTTGAAGTTTAAGCTCACATCGATTTCGAAAGTCTTCAGATCATCTTTTGAAGCTTTAAAGCTTTTAGAGATCACATTTGTTTCGAAGCACTTGAGATCATTCTTTGAAGCTTAAAACTTTTATAAGTTCCGAAGCTCTTAAGAGCATCATTTGAAGCTTAAAATTTACATCAGTTTCAAAGCTTTTGTGACCTTCTTTTGAAGCTTAAAGTTTTTATCAATTTTAATGTTCGAGAGATCTTCAAACATTAGATTTTAAGCTCTCTCATCAGTTGGAAAGCTTTAAGTTTTTCCTCAATTTCAAAGCTCATGAAATCATCATCTTAGTATAAATATTTTCTTCAAATTAGCAATAACCTAGTCACCCCCTTTAAGACAGAAGTGAAAATTGGCACGTCTAAACATCCCAAAAGCATGCGGGGCGTACCCTGTAGCTTTCTCAATTTCCAAGTGTAAACATCTATTGGTATCTCAATTTTATGACAAGTGTTACTAACGGCAGACTAAATGAAGCGCAGTGATTTTCACAGATTCTGTTTGCTTAGAAGTCGTGCTGGGCTATCGAGCTTGCTGCTGTGCTCCATCACTGTCCACCATATAGATATACATATGTATATAGTACACACATACATATCTATATATTAAAATAGATACGTGATATGTTATTATTCACTTTGACTAGTTGTTGATTTTACTCCAGTTATTTGTCCACCAGCGTTGTCGCTTAATTAATGTTGTGTTTGCGCAGAGACGCACATCGATGTTAACGCCTCATTCATTGATTCATTGCCGATGTGATGGTATAATTTACGCCACTTTAACGACCCTCCCCTGAATGGCGGCGACATAGACGCCGACAGATTATGTTTACATTCAACTTGTTCCCCAACCCGCGCACCACCTGCACGGCGCTCCGCAGAAAATGTGTTTGAGCAGCTTCTTTGTTTGTGGCATGCACGCTCTGGCCGCGCTGGCTTGCCTCCGATTCGGCAGCAGTGCCACAGCAGCATGACCGGCCCGTTGGTGGCAGGATTAATGCGGCAATCGCTCGTAAATTTGCACGCGAGTGTGCGAACTGTGCCATAAACAATGTGTACCATCGTGCTAGGCACCCATGCCGGGCGCCCTATTTGTCCAGCATTTGTTGCAACAAATGTGCTAATTGCATGCGCGCGTGTGTGAGTGTGTGTGATAGCGCTGGCTATCAAAACAGCTGCGACATACGAGCCAGCAAGGAATTCAATTAACTCCAACAATGAAGAAGACAAACAAGGGTTCGCAGGCGAATACTAAATCTAATGGAGCGGTGGAGAGCAGGGCAAGTGTGTGCAGCGCAATGGACACGAGGACATCAGGGGCAGCAGAACGCGTGGTGCGTGCGCCGTTGAATCAAAGTCAACTGCCGTTTATAGTCTGTTTGCTTGCCATTCGCTATTTAACTGCATATACGGGCGCATTAGTTAAGTCGCAGTCGTTGGCCAGTGGCATGATGTCACCACCGGCTGCCTCATCATGAAGCGCCTGTCGCACTGCGCGATTCGACAAACGGCAGCTCCAAGCGTTGTGTCACCACTCCAATGGACAGAAAAGTGGCACTTGGCGCAGTCCCCTTGTAAGTCAACTATCGAAAAGCGTATGCACGTGCATGGACTCTTCAGTGGCTTGGCGTATGCGACATTTACCGTCTTCAAGTGGAGGATTTTGTGCTCACACTGAAGGGTTACTCCAGTTACCGAAGTGTTTTGCCGCTTTTGCATGCTCTTCGCTGAACAGAGGCATTCTAGATTATCAGCGCTTATCTTGCAAGCACTGCAGTTCAATTGGAAGTACCTCGAGCCATTATATGTATTTGCCCAGTAGTTAAGCAAAACGCAAAAAGTTATATATTTCTTATAAGTGCTCCTAAACAAATAAATATATATCTATAGATATTTCTGTAGATCTTAACATTTATTTTTATCGCTTATCAACTTCAAGCAGTGAGCTTAAAAAGGCTTAGTGCAGACTTATAAAAGCGCTGAGCAATATTAGATTAACACGACCACTAAGTCTAATAGGCAACTACTTAAGGTTAGTGGGATCGCAGATTTCGAAAGTGTGTAAGGTCTGGGAGACATGATTCCAAGTGCCAATACTGAAGGAAGGTCCAGAAAGTAAAGTTACAGGTATTTTTAAACGAAATTGGATATAATATATTAACGGGGTTATCCAAAAAATATTTTTTAACATAAACTCTTATAAGGTATAAGGGAAAATGCTCATCACACCAGAAGCTAGATGTTCCGGTGGCCCTGACGATCCTCGCAGGGTGGTGCCACTCTTAAGTGATACCTGAGGCACCTCTCTAAGCAGGGGCAGGGACAGCAACTCTTCTGCGGCAACTAAGAGACGCGCAGAAGCTAACTGCGGTCAGCGCAAATATTCGGAGACCTTGAAAAGCATATGAATAGTGGTACTGCCCCACAACTACGGTCAGAGGAGCTTACTACGTTGCAGGATGGCATCAGGGATGAGATATACAGGGACTGCGGGTACACCGGTTCATTCCATGGTGTCTATTTCTGGTCACGTCTGCTCCTAGTTGACTATACGGATGAAAAGACGGCCACCTGGATAGCGGAAATCGCTCCGAAGCTGGAAGGATGGGAAGGCACATTCCTCTGTTAGCATCAACATAGTCGAGCAGGTTGGTTGGGATGTTTTCCGAGCATCCTTCAAGTAGAAGACTTTGCTTTAAAACAGAAATTAATCCTCAACGCAACTATCGCTACCCGTGTATCGCTATACTCAGCGTTAGTCAAGCGGCACTAAGAGCAATCTCATCTTATGAACTCAAATCGCTATAAATGGAGCAGTGTATAGAAAGGCTGAACCACCTATCAGTTTGCAACCGTGTACACTGAATCTTGGTGACGGGGCAAGAGGTAGCCGACAATGGACTGGCCGACTTACTAGTTCGCTCAGCGGCGGCTTCTAGGATGACGTGGTCACAACCATGCATTGCGAAGAGATCTCACACAGGAGTAGCCCCGCATAGAGGAGGACGTGGCAAGAGAACGGTACTGGCGGCAGGCAGGAGTGCGCCACGCCAAGCTGCTTTTAGAAGGTTACACTATAGTAAGGTTTAGAGATGTGATCAATCACCCCCGAGACATATTCTGTTTCCTTGTCGCGCTCTATACTGGGCATTGCGGTCTCAAGAAATTCTTTTCCAACATGGGTATAGCCTCTTGTGCAAACTGCCGGTTTTGTGGCATGGAATCGGAAACTCCAGAATAACTGATTCTAAATTGCCTACAAATTTGTAGAAGCAAACTCAAGGCCCTTGGATACAGCTACGTGGACAGGTATCACATAATCTCCATCGCGCCCAGCAAGCTTCTGCAATTGTTCAAGTGCTGGCCCTTGAGACCATATGTGAAATAGCAGAGGACACAGTAGACCATAGGTGGAAGTGCAAAACTTCAATTAATTTCTATCTGCAAAGAATCTGGATTGTCCAGCAATTTGCAGAAGAAGGCTTAAGGTCCTGGGTTCCATCTACATGGACAGGGATCACATCACCTCAGTAGCGCTCAGCAGGCTCCTGGAACTATTCAGGTTGCTGGACCTTGGTGAACATATGTGATAAAAGAGAAGGCACAATAGACCCTAGGTCGCAGTGCAATACCTCAGTAACAAATATCTATCTATCTGCAAGGTTTTAGATAAGATATACTCTGTCGTGCTCGGCCTCCAACTCCTACATCAGCAAAAACTTACCCGTGTTATCTTTCACAGATTGATTTCAATTTATTGTTTGAAATTCTCAATATTTCGATATGCTAGAGAAACTCTTTCAGAGTATCAATGTTTAGTATCTTCGGTTTTGAGTAACTAATGACGACCTAATAGTATGATATACTGGTATCTCAAGATTAAAATCTGGTCCTGAAAAGGAAAAGTTATAGTGTATGAACCTCATATTTGAAATTTGTATAGCGAGAAGAGGGTACAGCTGGTTTTCGGTCTAGAATTTTGAACTCCTTTCCTTAATGGGAGTTACTAGTATCGACAATTATACGAGTTGCCAATATGTAAAGAGGCATGCACGCATTAAATCTTCAGTTCGTGGACGTTGCAGCCTCTTGACGTAGATATTGAGTCTTAGAATTTGGGAAAAGCAATTAGAATGGTCATAATGTGACTTTTACTGACTTTGACTTTTCACGTGTTGCATTGTGCCCGAGCGGCACTTTTTGTTTCTGAATGCGTTTTTGTGACGGGAGCGAACCCAAAACGATTGTCGCTGCCTTTGAGTCGGTGCTGTACAGTCGGGCGCGTGTACAGTTAATGGAAGCTGCCACTGCCGTTTCATGGCTGCGCAAACAGGCCAGTTCGTGTGCTAAAGTGTGAATTGCCAGGACGCGCGTCAAAAGTAAGCTAGCGCTATTGTTTCTGGTATTTTGCAAGAAGTCGCGTCATTTCTTTTTAATGACTTTGAGAGTAGCTTTTCAATTTGTTTGTGTTAGAATTTTCTCATATTTTCATTATTTCATTTCAGTTTATTTTTCTCATTTAATTTTTTTTTGTTCAACAAGTATCCCTGACTTTGCTGCATTCACGCACTTTTCGATTTCGGCATAAAACATTCGGAAACTGTGCGACGTGTCCTTGTTCTAAGTGTGTGTGTGTTCATGAGCATATGCTTGGTCCGGTGCGATGTGCTCTATAGTCGCGAGCGCGCTCCCAATGTACTTCGCGGAAGCCAATTGTACGGATATTTGAATGCAGTTTGGTAGCGCGCCGTACTCGCTTTACTCCTGCCACAGCAGCTACAGCCATTTACGATCATTTAATGGCATTTATGAAATTCAGCGCTCAAAGCAGAAGTTTTCGAAAACCGTTTTTTGCATTGTTATGCACAATTGTCCGTAATGCCTTGTATAATGCAATTGTCAGTGCCACAGCGAGCGCATACCTACTGCACTAATGTCCTCGCAATTGTGTGTTGCGCGCCTTTGGCGGAGGACGGTGTGTGATTGTCACGCCGTAAATTGGAAGCCTTCGATTTGTTTTGCTTTTTATTTCGCTGACACAAAGTCAGAATGTCATTTCACGCGTTCGAGTGCGCTGCCGCTGCCGCGCCGCTGACCTGCACCCAGCGCTGATGAGCCGATGAGCTGATCAGCAGGCTGCCGCGACCGTTCGCTTTGGCCTACAATCAGCGTGCAATTATTGGACCTTCTGTATTTTCAAATTTCCATCATTAATAACGCAGGCGGTGGTGCGAGCAGCGAACAGCGCGTCCTTTACGCTTCCAGTATGTTGCTGCCGTTACAAGTATTTACCTCTAGTTTGCAGGAATTGGAAGTGTGACTGATGCGTAGCATTGAGACGCGCTGATGCGTCTTGGCCAAAAATGTTTATGCGCATCGTGAGCAGCAGTGGCTGTTGTTGTTGGTGTTTACGCTGGACCTGCTGCTGGTTCGTTAATGTGGCCATTAGCGCACGATGGCAGCGAACGCGTGAATGTCTTGTTGTCCCCACATTATTGTCCTGGCCGTTCTGCGTCGGAACGCATTCACAATCGGAATTTTCGGAATGCACCGCAGGAAACGCAGCTCGACGTTCTTCAGCGACTGAAGTGCGCGCAGCGTGTTCGCGCGGAATGTGCGGGCATTAGCAAACGCAGTGGGTGTCGCAATGAGGATAAAGATGCTTCATAATTATGCCTGCTGGCCTGGTAATGGCTTGACTTGTCAGATCGCTTGGTCGACTTACTTGCATCGCGTTTGGCAATGGGGCGTGCAAAGTGATAGGCGTGCGCTGCGTAGGTTCGCCGAATTTGTGGGCTCGCTGTAGTGCTCCAGTACGTCTGTGTGCGTTTGTATGTGTGTGCTGGCTGGTTTGGTCGGCGGTTCGCGTTCAGTGTGCTTGGGCGCCCAGCTGCGTTTGTCAACGCAGATGCTAATCACGGCATTAGTCTCCAGCGGGCGTGTAGCGCTAAATCTTGTTTTGCCAACAAATGACATTACCAACACAAGTGCGAATGCTCGCAAAAACACACCTATGCGGTATAGGTGAGTGTAAGTGTGTCGAAATCGCAAATTTTTCGCATTGGTTTGAGTGTGTTTGTGTGCGTACGCTGTGGACTCCCTTCGTTCTGAGATTATGTTCTTGGCCACTTTTAACTGTAATTGCACAGTTAGTTACGCTCGAATGAGCGAACCTTCAATAACGCTTAGTATTTGGTGGAATTAGAACCAAACAGAATTTTCACCTTTAACGGTGTTTTGCAGCGTGACAACTTAATTGCCTATTCTATTTGCAGGAACCTTGAAAATGCCGTTAGTGTAAGAAGACTTTAATGGTATTTAATTGAGATATTTGCCAATTGTCGACAATTAGGCCAATTAAGCATGTACTGTAGTGTAGTGTTGTTGCTTTCTTCGAAGAAGGCGAAATGCGAATAGTGTTTATGGTCCTGATACAGCCAATAACTCGAAATTTTGGTTTCGTCGACTCGATTTCGGTGATTTTGAGCTCTTTTTCGATTATCAAGGATTGATGGATAGGAAGATCTTGGTATGCATTTGATGGATTGACAGAGAACAATCCCCCATAAGCTACTCCCCAATGGCCAAACTCTTAATTCGGAGCTGTACTGTCACCAAATGGACTATCTGAAAGTAAGAATCACCCAGAAGCGGCGTCTAGCACAACGTCAGGTACATCCATGGAAAATTATGTCTGAAAAAGCATTTTGGTGGAGGAATCAGTATTTCACTACAAATAAGGAGGACCAAACCAAATCCAAATGAAATTTGTACCTAAGCATATAAATTGAACTGAAGGACAACAAAGAGGCGGGTGTTAGAGGAATATGACTTTCCAAGATCAGAGCAAAAATACTTTCGGATTGCTAGTTTGAGAGCCCTATTAAAACGTCACAACTCCTAATAACACCTCTCCAAACTTTAGATTTAATTCTAATTACACCAACAAGTCCTCGTTCGAACTTAGCCTCCTTGACTTCGCTGACTCGATTTTTACTTCAAGACCAAAGAGTCAGCGTTCACTGATTTTTCATGGAAAAATCACATTTTCCGTTTATTGGCTGTCATCGCAAGGCAATTACATAAATGCACAATGTAAATATTTAAAACCAAATAATCGGAATGTAAGACACATTAAAGACTCTTCACTTTATTGCCTGCACTTTTTTAATTCGAAGAAAAGGGCTCGCCTTTAGTCTTCATGCAATAAAACGCGCTCGAATTGCAGCGTCAAATCAAAGTGGAGCATTGTGCAACACTCGCGCTGAGCGCCAGTCCCTTCGTGTTGGGTCGGTACCACAATGTCTGCGCGTCTGTCAACACATGTGCGCCGCTCGGCAATTATGTGGCGCAAGACGCAAGTGTGCGTGTATACACTAGTGCACCGTTATGCGCCGATAAGTCTCTGCCGCTGACAACGAAGCAGCCGACTTGGCTGCCAGAAACTCCAACACCGTCAATTGCTGCTGGCTGTTGTTGCTGCAATTAGTGCGCGCCTCAAATGTAAACAAATGATTGCGACACACGTACACACACACATACGCACGTATGCAACGGACACTCAAGTAGCCAATTCAAAGAAACCAGAAGTAATAAATGTAGCAAAGTGCAGCAAAGGATTTCGGCTCGACTTACACAGTGCGCATTACAACACCACAATGTCGGCAACAGAACACCGCGCCACTTCACTGCACTTCACTTGAATGCGCGTCACTTCATGGCCACTTGGCGGCCGTGTGATGCGTTCATAGCAAAACATTTACGTAATTTATGGCAGCGCCTCCCAGTAAACACAATGTACACAAGATTTAGCGTGAAATTGGAGCGCGGCCCATACGCGCCGCAAGCGCTCCGCTTTCGAGGACATTCCTGCGCGCATGCGGGTGTGTGTGTGTTGTTTGGGCTCTTGTCGAGGAACTGTGGTGCAAGGACATGCGCATATGTGTGCCTTGCTACAACGGCACTCCAATTTCCGAAAGTATCCACTTGACACTTGGGCGCTGCGCAACTGGCGTTGAATGATGCCAAGCGCTGGTGTTATTTTCGTTTGAGGATTAAAAAATAAATTCACTTTCGTTTGAATTTTTGCTTGCACTGCAGTTTTGAAGGTTTTTGTTTTATGTTACAGTTGTGTCCTGCAGCCTACGGGAAGCCAGCACGCTCATTAGGAACCCATTTGAAAATTGTGGGCCGCATGTGTTTGTGGTGATAAATCAGAAATGTTATGGGAGTTATGTCATACGCACTCATACACATATTATATAAGTATGTATGTGTGTATGTAGTCGTGTTATAGCACACATTTTCACACTTTTCTGGCAGCAAAGTGTCTGCCGATGAAATTCGAAGACACAATGGCGAGCGCGGTCTGACACATAACTACACGCGTTTGAGCATATGCACTTATTTAGGTGGTTATAAACATATGTACATACATATATATGTCTAAGTACATGCGCCTTGGTCTAAGCGCGCGTACGCGCTGGCAATTTCTCCGAATTATGGACATAATTAATGACGCGTTGACTCACATGGTGAGTTGATTAGGCTCACCGAAGACAGCTCGAGGGCAAAGCGGGTCCAAAGGTGCCCGGCAAAGACAGGGTGCTAGGGCGGACTCTGCCACTACATGCGGCATGTGCAGCGGCATGTGAAACTATAAGCGCTCACTTACAACGGCCGCTTCATGCATATGTATGTGTGCGTAGTTAATTAATAGTTTATTAATTAAAGTCACACAATTCACTGCCATGCCACATTATGCATGCACGCACACAAACATATACATACGTGTGTTTATCCATATCTCATATCTAGATGAGAATCAATTAGTGGTGCGATTTAATGGATTATTATCAAATTCAAAGGTGCCAGCGGTCGGCAACGCTGACAACAACACCTCCAACACCTGAAACACCTCTGACACCTACACACAATTAGTGCGCTGAGGTGCGCAGCCAAAACGCCGGGGGGCAATGTGTTAATCGGCCGAGCGCGCTCACCATGCGGAGCGTGAATAGCAAAAGTCGCAGCCGAAACGCTTTTCAAAAACACATTTTTTACCGACTAATTGAAAATGTATGAACACAAAAACTAATAGACATTGTAACAGAGCCGGAGAAACAAAGCCACTCAACGGCGGCTTGAATGTTGAAAGCGGCAACACAATGCGTCCGAATCGCAAAAAGCGAAAATCGCTTAAATAAATGAATTGTAGCCACATGCGTTGAATTATGTACGTATGTATGTGTGTGGGTGTGCGACGCCGTTGATTTTGTATTAATTTCAAGCGCTTTGCACTCGACTATGTTTTGATTGACCGCAGCGGCAACGCATAGCTTGCCACAGACTATATTTGTATTTAAATATATATACATAAATATACATATATATAAATATATAAATGAGTGTAGAACCATCAACTAGCCGCGCAACCATCAATTTGCCCTCATTTAACGCATTAAACACATTTGCCACCCAAGCGTGTGCGATCTCGATGCGCGCACGACTGGACCACAACGGACTGGAGCTCGTCATTTATCAACTGTGATCTATGAATGAAGGTGCGATGCCGCCAAAGCATTGAAGTTCGCTTCGCGACCATTTGTACTTACATGTGTAAGCGTTTTGTTGCGTTTTGTTTGTCCGCTTGCCGTTTGCGTTGAAGTTTTAAGATCACAACAAAAGCGCAACTAATGCTTGGAGGGACTCCCGCGTGTAGAAAGGAATCGTCAGACATATTTCATTCATAACAATGGAAAATATTGAAAATTAAATTGATTTCCACCGATGCTCAATCGATTAATGCACGATTTGTTGAAGTAAGTGGGCAATGATAAATGCCTAAATATTAATTATGCTTGCGTCGAATAAGGACATGCGGAGCTGTGTACCTGTAGGTGTACATATAAATGTACATTTTTATGTATGTGCGTTTATTAGTCGTGATTGATTTTGATAGTAAAAACATTCAAAGACAGTGAAAATTGTAGGCATTGTGCATTATTTTGATAGTGTGTTTATATACTCCTACCTTTATTGTTTAATTATAGTATATTTTGGGGTTTAAGTCTTTATGTAAAGCTGAGCACAGCAACTTTCTTTATAAGGTTCAAGAATGCATATATGTATATTTCTTTTAATTGGAGGATAAGGAACACTAAGTAAAGAACCGGATAATTTTTAATCTGACGAGTTCGCTGGGACATTGAATTCTAAGAACGAAGTATAGTTGCAAGTCCCTCACTCCGAAACTGTTCTAAGTATTAATGACGTCTTTTTTGCAGAAAAAAGTAAGGTTGAACCAATAATTTAAATATTTAAGGTGCACAGTCTCCCAACTAAACTTCACCTACCATACCTTAAGCTTCGATTTGTAGATATAGCATATAAAGAGTGTTTTTTTGACATGTGGATTTCAAGCCGATATACATTGTAAAGTATTTAATTACTCATCAAAATTTATTTTGCCACCTTCAAAGAAATCCTCACCAGATGTACACGATTTTTTACAGTCCCAACGAAACACTTTATATAAGCACTTTTTGGCATAGCCTTCATCTCCTTCAAGGAATTTTGTTTTATCTCTTCCATCGACTGAATGCGGGTTCAATAAAAAATAGTCCAGCAAGTCGCACGACGCGTTATAATGCGGTCAACAAAAGTTTCCTTCAATAAATGATTCGTTGGTGGATGACTAGTAGCGCTATCTTGTGGGAACCAAAGATCGTCGACCTCAACATCCTCAATTTTGGCACGAAAAAGTTATTATTTATGGCTCTATATCATTTTCCATTGACTGTAACACTGTTCGACGTGATTTTTGAAGAATTATAAGCCAATGATCTCCACTTCCCATTGAACACGTGGAACAGTGACTTTTTGAAGATGGAACGATTTCTCAAGAATAGCTTGTGAATTACCATCACTCCAAATGCGACTATTTTGTTTATAAACGTAACGATTTTTTGGGTTGAGAGGTTCACCGTTGAACAAAATTTTCGTATGAAAATCGTGTTGAGCCCAATAACCAAACATGCGATTCGCTTGATGATCGTTCGGCTATCTTGTGGTTATCTTACATCTTTCCAAAGTTAGTCCCCTTTAGACTGAAAGTTTTCGAATTGCAGCGAAGAAATTTAAAAATCGTTCGACTCTGAGAAAATGAATATCAATCTCAAATGGCTAAATGCAGTTCAAATAGCAAATAGAGGGCTTATTCGAAGGCTCGCGTTTTTAACCTTTTTATAAGGCGTAGGGCTAAAACTTCCATGCAAGCTAAACATTGAGGAGAGAGTGGGTACACCTTAAAAAAGGTGGGGACCCTCACAAAGGTAGTTTTTTGGCTCTACGGAACCGTAGTTAAGACATTAATGTTCTAAGGTGTATTCATGTGGTGCACGGTGCTCGAAAAGGCTACACTTGCTAAAAAGTCTAATCGTGTACAAAAAGCGGCTCTCTTTTTCATCTCCGGTCCACTACCGACTGCACCAACAATAGCACTTAATACCGCTCGTGGACATTACCGTCTGGGGAATAGCTATAAAGTGTGTTCACTAAGGCTTAGGGATGCTAAGTATTTGAAGGAATCCAAACAAGGACCCGCCGAAATTCTCTTTTCCTTCAATTGCATTACTGAAAACTTGGATCACCGGCCGACAGAGACCACTCATGGAGGCTTTTCATGCTCACATACCGCCGAGGGAGATGTAGGGTAGAACTCGCTGGAGTAGATGTGCAGTAAGGTTTTTCACGGATGGATCGAGGCTAGAAGTCAAAGTTGGATTGGGAGTTTTATGTAAAGAGCTCTCCGTCTATCTTAGCTTTAAGCTGCCGGAGTGTTTTTCAGGCAGAAGTGACTGCTATCAAGGTGGCAGCGGGTGTACTGCTACGAAGTACAGCATTTTTCAGGGCATTCTGCCTCTTTCAGCATTCACCCCGACAGCAAAGCGACAATTGTGAGTTCAAAGCTAGTCAAGGAAGGTATGCCCTCACTAGAAATACCATCAAGCATGTTCATCATCAGTCTCATTTGGGTGCCTGGTCACAGTTTCTGTAGGACTGTGATATCATTTTGCCCTAGAGTAGAAAGAGATGAGATCTGCTGAACTATGTGCCATGTCCAATAGGGATTTACACGATATGGCTAAAAATCTTGTCCAAAGCTAGTTGTCAAAGTTTTACGGAAGAGGGGGCGGTGGAAGCATTCAGATACTTTCTCCACCATTATGCAGCCTTTACAAGATTGAAACTCAATCAACTCGGTAGTATTTCCTTCGCCGAATCAGAAGATGGAATAGTATTCTGAACGAGTTAATTCTACCAGAGCTATATCTTTTCCTGTTCTTCAAAAACGACTAGAACATTATCGACTGACATTAAGAACTCAAACAGAAGAAATTTCTTTTACCAAACATTTAAAAAAGATTTAAAAATATCTCATATTTAAATATATTTGTATATTTGTAAATATTTATAAATAATATACAAAAATCATAAAAACCAAAATAACATTATGCAATTCTGCCATTTCCTAGCGATTTACGTGTGGCGCATTACTTACATATGTAATAATTTTAAATAATTTAAAGCATTGTCTATATTTAAATTTTAGAATCGCTAATAAAATTCTCGTCATTATATTATAACAAGTAATAATAATTATTTTTTAGTTTATCTTAATTGGGAATACCACGCCATTTTCCCCACCATTTTCAGTGCTTTTATGGCGTCTCCAGGGTAATAATAATTATCACTTCTCACGAAGAATTCTATTTTTAAGATTTCTGGGCATTATTGCTACCATAAATTCTACTTGAAAGTCATGCGATTAAATGGCGAACGAATTATATAATGCCAAAAGTGCACATCTCGCCAATGCGGCCTTATTTGCACTAGATAAATATACTTATGTATATGCGACCTCCCGCCCCACTCATCACACGACCGGCCGCGCTTTGCGTCATTTCATGACAGCGCTTTTAACGGTATCTTTGCAGTAAATATCGGTAACTTATCAATTGGCAAATCAAATTTTATGTCTACCAGTAAACAAGCGACATTCGCCTTTTGGCGGTTATACCACAACTCACTTTTATATATATTTGTCTTTGACGTATTTGTTGTAGGCGGCGAAGATCAAAGCGCAACGGCAATTTATCAAAGTCAAAGCCGCTGTTTGCGAACTCATATTTTTATTGTTGTTTACACTTGAGTATGCCACAAACGAAAGAGTGCTTAGGTGACATATGTAGACACCTGCATGTTCATGTATGTATATATGTATGTATGTATATAAGGTGTATATGGGCATGCAAAACTGCGCGTACTATTTCCACATAAGAGTGCGGCTGTGTGTGTATTTGTACTTATTTGCTATATTTGTAAATAAATAATTATAAATATTTACCGCACAATGCTGCACGGAAACAATAAAAAAGTATATAAGAGTGTGCATGTGCATACATATGTATGTGGCTGCCTCCTAGCATTTTTCCTGCGCATTCACCAAAAGCTTTCCTTTATACTATATACATATATAGATGTATGTACATATGTATGTATGTACTCACACACATTTCCTGCAGCTTGCCATGGCGGCACCGCTTTGCTAGCTCCTCGCTGATAAGCTGGCAATGTCACAAGTATATATAAATGTGCATGTGTGTGTGCCTGAAAGCATAGCAAAGAGTATACCCACCTCTTTCGCTGATAAACACTCTGCCCTTACCCACACACACACACGCACTCACACAAGCGCTGGCGTATATTCACCATGCGAACGCGTCCAAACAGCGGCAATGTTTTACATTAGGGGCGTGGTTTGGCTTCCATAATTAGTATTAAGCGTGAATTGCGGATAGGCCAAGGGATTACTCTAATTACGTTTACAAACTGAGATCTTCTTTGTGTTAGCGATTTCGCATGCGTCCCCAATTCATCCCAACAGCCAGCGCAAAATTAAGTGAAAGGTAGATTCGCGTTTGTTTCGCCATTTTACTGTTTATTACGCTTTACGATTGGCATGTAATGCTTAGCAGCCAGACGGTATTTGAGCGAGTACAACTATACGCCTAATCTTAGATTCAAGGACACTCAATGGCACAGATTCATTTCGTTTGTCTTCGCTGACGCGTTGGCTTATGCTTCTTCCATATTTATTCGTATTTGTTGTTTTAAGGAATTGAATAAAAGGCGTGTATGGCATGTCGCGGTACCTGATGAACCCTTTAATTGTGCGCGACAAACGTTGACACCCATTGTAACGGCCCACTTTACCAACATTCGGCTTCGCTTTCATTTCGCGACGAAATCGTTTTGCTCTTGTCTTCGCTACAGTCATATGAAAATTTGCCGCTAATCCTTTTACGCGTTGATGACATTTCCGGAAGGCGACTTTGTAGTTAAGCGGGTGCTGTTGTGGCTTTTGTTAGGCTAGTGTCATATTGCCAAGACTAAAGTTTATGTTTTAAAACTAGGCGTTATCGTTTTAGGGATCCTTTATTTGTTTAATCCGTATGGCAAACGGCGGATTCGAATCAATAGCCGTATAATATTCGCGTCCTTGCCGATCTGAACGTCCTTGAAGGACGTTGACTCATTTGACTATTTGCTACTTTAGAGCAATAGCCGACTGGCGAATGTCAAAAAATGTTAAACAATGCGAAAATCGGCTTAAGCGAAAAAGTGGGAGAATAGTTTGCTTGTTCTCAAGTCAAAGTATTGTTTTGCGGAAATTAGTGGGAAAGTCAGAGCATTTAAGTTTTACCAAAAATAATCCAGGCTGCAATTGCTAGGAAAATAAATTTTATTCGTATCGGTGTTGTTTTGCTGCCATTAGAATTTCTCAAATAGTTTTTGAGGGAAGCAAGTACTTACCGGCGCGGCATTTCCTGGCATGCCACATATTTATATATATTCAATCATATGTACATATAGTATATGGGTACATAGACCATCTCTGAAATATAGAAGAACTTACAGTTGATGAACTTAACAAAATTGTAAAGATATGGTTGCTTTGATAAAATCCTTATACAACAGAAAAAAATAGAAATATAATTTTTTAGTCAAAATTAGTTGTCGGTCAAAGGAGTGATTGAGACTAATTGAATTTTTATATATATATTTGAGTATATTTATAATTATTTATGCCAAATTTCGTTTCTAAGTTATAAATGCTGTAACTAACCCTGCTTTTTCATTTAAATAGATTTTAAACAAATTCATTTGAGTAGTGTCTGTGTCAATTATCTTTGTAACAAGTGTAAATTGCCAAAATTACTTCTCCATAAGGATTAAGTTTGCTGTGTGAATATTTTCTTTTATGCAATAATTCTTCAGATCTCAGTACAGGGACCAAGTGAAGTTCTGCTGTTGTTGGCTAAAACAATATTTGCATGTCAATTTGTGAGAGTTTAAGTCAGAAACTATTTTACTGCAACTTCCTGGTCTTTAAATCCTTATTATGCATAATATTTGATTCATCTACATCGTGAGTGAAATGATTAGCCTTCATCATGGAACTTTACAACAAAACCTACTTCAATATGAGTGATTTTGCATTTAAGAACTTTAGGAAAAGAGCAGAGAAAAATGTGTCCAAAATTCCTGGTCTTAACAAATCTACAATCATTTTTTTTCTCAACTTTAGAAGGTGGCGTTGAATAGAAGTTGGAAGTGTCCCTTGTAAATTTTTTTAAAGCCAATATTACAGCAAAACTGTATTCGAAAAGTTGACTGTGTTTATCATTTTAAATCGATGATATATAGTCAGTATTACGTAAGGAAGAACAGAAGTTGTAAAGTTTCAATGTCTGCAATTCAATTATATTATACTAAGCTATACATGAAGCTCTTTGGGGATTGTTCCTTTCCTCCAGTATTCTTTAGTCTCTTTTCAGTTGTAGAAATTTGTTTAGAAACATTTAAGGAGACTTATGTACTATTTTATATATCATTGGCATGTTTATGATATACGGGAAGTGTTTTTGTTGTAGTCGTCTGTATGTCACTGATTTTATTCTACCAATATTATATGCCAAAGAAGTGCTTACTATGGGTAATTATGGAAAAAAGTAATAATATGGTAACTTTTCATAATTTTCTCAAATATTTTGAATTCATCCCAAAAGTTTTTAGATACAATTTAGAACAAATTGCTTATGTTCTGGTCCATTGCAAGAAAAACTTATGATTACTTCATTGCAACATTTCCAATGATGAGTTCGTTCTCCTCAAGAATCTTATTGCATTTCTCTAATAGTAGCGTTACTCATGCAATTTTAAATGCTAGAATATTTCTGCTTTTAAATTACAGGACTTGAAAATTTTTAAAGTTTTTTGTTCTCAAGAAAAGTTTTATCTTCGTTCGTAATTTTGCTTATTTACATATTCATTGAGCCAAAAATGGGCTCCATCGCTTTTGGAACTGTATTTTGTACGATTTTAATTTAAGATCTCGACGTAAAATGCGCTAAGTTGTTCCATACGTCAGCTCGAGTTACTCAAGATGAGTGATTGTGTTGCGAATAGTACGCTCAGTACGCCGATTATGTTGACCATAAGTTGAGTGAAGCGCGCGAAGCACATTCTTTACAGAAAGTGAATTTTCGTAATAAAGAATGATTTGTAGACGTTGTTCAGACGCAAGGCTTTCCATGATGAAATGCCAAACAATACTGAACAAAAATAACATGACAGCTTGACACGACTCACGCGCGATTTGTCGAAAAAAGACTATTGAAGCAAGTGTTCACCAGTGTTATTTTTCATTGAGTATAATTCTATCTTTGCATTATTTTGGATTTTCAAGATCGTACTCGTCAACAGATAAATTAGATACGTTATTGTATCGTATATCCTTTGAATAGTCTTCATTTTATAGAACGGCGATTTTAATCCAACTTTAATTATCATTTACATATCCATGAAGGTTATTACTTAAAAATTATCCATATAAAATGTTTCTTCTTCTCTTTTTATATATAGTTTGAGATCATTTGAACAGGTTCGCGTTTTGCAGTGCCTCTAAGATATACATTTTCTGACTGACTGTGTATTGTAACTTACACCTACATATCTACTTTTGGACATTTTGGAATGGCTAGAAGTGTTTACACAATTTTTTTTGTTAAAACATCTTTTTTATTGAAGATGCTTGTTCAATGCCTAACAATAAGTAATATAATCTTAAATCTTAATAAAACTATACAAGCTTAAGCTTCTTGTTCAGCCCTTTTGGTGATACGTTGCTCTTTACAGGACTATAGCAAGGCATCACCTAATGGATTTGGATGGACTGAGTTTACGTTTATAGTTCCTTCTGCTGTCCTCTAATTTTTCTTTACTATAGGAACACCGAGATCTTTGTCAATATTTTGATTACGAAAATACCATGGTGAACACATTATAGCTGTGAGGACTTTCCAGAGATACCTAGTTTTTTCGAAAGAGTTACCATTAATCGGACTAAGTTCTTCATAATAATCGTTTAAAATCTTTAAGGGAATTTGAAATTTTGTTTCTTACATTCGCTTATGCTTAGAGCCCGTGCTGCGAATAAAAACGGATTTCAAGTTGTTGTAGTTGCATATTTTAGCTCAAAGACATACTCGACTTGAAAATAATTTCCAAAGCGCGGCGTCCCAACACACGCGGTCAATATTTTTATTGCTCGCTTAATTTGTTGTTTTAGTGTCTATTGTCACATGTGTGGCATGGTGGCTTAGCGTATAAAAATATGGAAATTTGAAAAGTTAATGCCGCCTGCATGTGCCTCAGCTAACAAGCGTCTAACATGCTGTTTTAGTGTACTTATGTATTTAGAAATTCCATACATATGCTTGAGTACATATGCGTTTGTATATACATATGTGCGTAAAGTGAGTTTTGTTTAGTGTGTCCGTCCAAGCGACGGCAGGTATGTATGTAAATATGTGATTATGCAAACACTGGCGTGCCGTTCTCTGCGCTCGCCGAACCAAATGAAAGTTGCCGCACGGCCACAATACCTGTGAGTCTTGAACAATATGATATTTGTAAATAACATTAAGTTAATCCGCGGCTGCCGTTTCGGAATTTCCGAAGTGTGCTCAGATGCGCGTAAACATGACTCGCTCGCCTAAGCATAACTGCAAATATAAGACCTTTCAAAGTCAAAACACTTCGGCTACTCTTGCGAGAGTTTTTGCTAATAATTTAAAATAAATAAATGTAGACACAAATATTACCGAAAGGATTATTCCAAAGTGACTGGACTGATGTAACCAAATGTGGGGAAAAGCGTGCAAGAGATGGGAAACGCATACAGAACAAAAAATATACCGTATAAGACAGCGAACTGGTCTTGAAACAGCAGACACAGAGAATCTAAAACTCAGTTTAACTCGCAGACTCCATTTAGTTATGAAATCCTTGAATATAAGTGGTTTCTAACGTTTTTACATATATTATTATATTTAACAAGAGCTGAAACTGCTCAACCTTCTCACGCGACATCGCTTAGCTCTATGAGCTCTTGAAAAGTTCCAAGAAGATCCGCCGTTTTCGAGCCAAATTATGTACAGCGAGGAGGCCCATTTCTGGCTCAATGGGTATGTAAGCAAGCCAAATTGCCGCATTTGAGAAGAAGAGCAATCTGAAGGATTCAAGGGCTGCCATTTCATTCAAAAAATCAACGGTTTGATGTGGTTTGTGGGTCGGTGGAATCATCGATCCATATTTAATTTATTAAAATGATGTCTGTGAGAACGTAACCCTTAATAGCGACCGTTATCGCGCCACAATAACCGACTACATATTTGATGCTTAAAATTGAAGCTCTTGATCTCGGCGACATTTGGTTTCAAAGAGATAGCGCCACTTCCCGCATATCGCTTCAATCAATGGTTTTATTGAGAGAACACTTCGGTGCACAGATAATTTCACGTTTTGGGCCGGTCGAATGTCCACCAAGATCGTGTGATATGATACCGTTAGACTTTTTCTTGTGAGGATATGTAAAGTCTTAAGTCTATGCGGACATTCTTGCTTCGTTTCAGGTCTTGGAGCAAAATATCACGCGTGTCATTCGCCAGTTACCAGTCGAAATGCACGAACGAGTCATCGAAATTGGCCTCAACGGATGGGCCTTCTGAGACGTATGTAGCTACGGCCAATATTTGTAAGGGATCGTCTGCAAAAAATAAATGCCAAAGAATGTTCTTTCGAATGATAATAAACATTCCATTAAATTTGAAGTTTCTGTGTTTTTTCTTTAAAAAAGTAGGGAACCTCGAAATGGATCACCCTAAATATTATACCAATATTAATATTAAAATTGAGTTCTAAGTACCCTGAAATGCAGTACCGCAACCTCTAGGCTGCATTCGAGACTTTATTCAAGCATTCGAAAGAGGCAAAGCCCTTTGTTTATAGGAGGATTGATGTTCTCATATAACTATGTTCTACATATGTATGTATATGGTAAGGACCACTTTCATGTAAATATGCTTTGGAAGGTGACAAAAGTGAGATATGCTTATCCAGCCAAGTTGATAACGGAAACATAGACACTCTTGAATTTCGTCATGATTACTTTTTGTTTGAATTAGTCGGGTTCTGAGGGAGATCGAAGTGTATTTTTATACAAAAGGTTCTATTATATAAAAAAAAAATAATATATAGATAGCGTCTAAGTATTATCTTGGTAAATACTAGGCTTATTTGTTCGCCGAAATTTGGCTATAATTTCATGCTTACCACTAAAATATCAAACATGACCAGTATTTGTAGGCAATGCTTCGCTAGATCACAGCTCACAGTAACGAAGTGATACATTTCGCGAAACTTTCTGGTTTATGAATATATGTATGTATGTATATATAAATAGTAAATATGTATGTAGTTAAATGTGCTTGCACATGCCTCCATATAACTCCATGAAATCGCAGTGACATATTGACTACAAAAAATCATGCAATCATGCAAATGAATCCGGCAATTTGGAGATAATGGAGAAATTATCTTTCGCTTTTAAACTTTTCCATTATGAAATAATCAAATCATTAACTCAACTCCACACACACATGCTCAAAAGGCCGCTGGCAATGTGCTTTCATTTCTGAGCCAGCCAAAAGTACGCTGCCAATAACAAAAAACACATGCACTTCATATCCACACACACATACCAGCTGAGGCAATGGGGTTAGGGCGGATTTTTGTTTTTGCTTTGCGCGCTTTGCAACTTTACAAGGGTCAAAAGTCAATTAGCGGACAAAATTTTCATAGTTTTATGCATTACATTTGCATATGTGTGTGTGTATCATATACATTATGTGCCGCAAAAGTCAGCATTGTACTTGGAATATTGAATTTCGTTTGGCAGCTTCGAAAAATCGCCTGCAGCCGGAAAAAGCAAATTAAGGTTATGTGCGGCGTCACGCACACATAAACACATATGCTTCGACTATTGCTGTGCGCACGCTGCCATATCGATATGGAATTACATTTAAAGTTTAAAACAATTTTCCTGTTTGCGCAATTTACTCGACAATAATTCGCTGCTCGAACATGCAGATGGCAATGGAGTCAGTTTTCTGGCTTCATGCAGGGATATATACATATGTACACTCATTTTCACATACTTCTTTGCATTGTATACATATAGATAGTAAGGTTTATGATGAAGTTATGGCAGCTGCTTTGTTCTATAAATGAGTTGCGCAGTTTCCTGCAAAAACTTTGCTTTGGGAAATTTATAAAAAATGTTTATTTTTGTATTTTTTTAATTAATAATCTCGTTTCTGTTCGGTTTACAAAATATGTAAATTTACAACAAAAGGTCAAAATAGCAATTAAGGTGCACAAAAACAGTTGAAGGCTCGTGAAACTGAATTGAGGCGTTTCGTAGCCCATAAAAATCGTAGAAACATGAAAGACTTAGAGTTACTGATGTTTGTTATGAGCCGTGTTTTGCTTGCTGAGCAGTTAAGCAGTTAACTCCCTTAAATTGCCTTTGTTTCCTTTTTAATTTTGGCGCAAGTCTATTAAGGCGAAAGAACACTTTAAAGGCAGGTAACACTAGCAGTCTTCGGTAAACATTATTTTGTGAGGATAACATCGGGGTTTAGAGGTTTTTGGTAGCTGAAACTCATTAAGTTTTTTGTTGTTGTTTTTATTCTTTAGGTAATTATATAATACTTTTTTGTTTGGTTATCTAAATTTATTGAAATATGTTATTATAATATTTTTAAGAGAATAAATAAAATAAAAATAAATTAAAAAATATTATATTTAACAGACACACTTATTGTGAAATTTTGAAAAAATCAATTTTTTTCTATTTTGTTTTTTTTCATAGTTCGATAGCTTTTACCTTTGAAAATAACATATTAATATTTCATATCGATATCTCGAACAGTTTTTGAGTTACAGCCATTAAGTGGTTATATACAGTTAGAATTTTCAAAAAATCGATTTTTTTATTTTATTTTCTTAATGTAAATATATTTAGGAATACAAAAAGAAGATTTCATATCGTTCCATTGAATATTTTCGAAGTTACATGCAAATTCGAAAAGGCGCTTCAGAGTGCTTGGAAGTACAAGGCCGGAGCGCCAGCACGTTTCTCTCAAAATAATGTTTTCAAAGTTGAGCAATATTACTCGATAACGGCTTAATCGATTAGTCTCAAATTTTAACACGAGCTTCTTAAATGTATTTTTTAGTAATTATTTTCCCACAGAGAAATACACTCGTGGCCACGTAAACCTTACCATTCAAAATTTTCAAGCATTGTGCATATTTGACTACATTTTTAGCGGTACTTTTTGTGGTATAGACATTTTTTATTTAGAAATATGTTAATTACATGTTATTATTAAAAAATATTTAAAATTAAAAACAAAACACATTCAGCCATAGATATAAATCAATTGAATAGTGATAGTGAGCTTCACAAAATGAGCTCGAAATGTAAGACTCTGACATGCGCTAAAAGTATAAATTTTTTTTTTAATTTAATTTCATTTACACTATATTTAAAATTTATATTTTTTTTTATTTTTTAGTTGAAACACGAAGTTTATAGAAGCATCACTTTAAAAACAATAAAATCGGCAGCTTTTGTATAACCATAGAAAAGCTATTTTGTGTTTTACTCATTAAAAAAATTAGAAACTATAATTATAATTAGATAATATAATTTAGTTTACTTATGCTTACTAAAAACATAATAAAAAACAAAATTGAAGAAAATTTCGAACGTACCAAATAGCCCGAAGAAAAATTAAGAAAGTGTAGTGGTAAGGTTTGCGCGGCCACGATTGTATATGTATATATTTTTTATAAACAATTTTTGGCCGACATTTGGGTCAAAAATCGATATTTTTATTTTGCGTATTCCATCAATTAATTACTGGATTTAACATTACTTTATTACTTACATTACAGAGGATTCAGTTCAGAAATATAGTGGTCACCGCAAAACGTCTTTTTTGAGAGGAGCTCTCATAGATAAACTCTAGTTCTCTTCCAAATAAATATTTTTACTAATGCTATGTTTCAAGATACAGTCTTCTTAGAAAACAAATCTTGAAAATTCGGTTTTTTTCGGTCTTTCAACAGAATATAACCCCTTAAATGGCAGCCGTCCAGTTCATTTAGTTTTATTACCTTATTTTTAAGCGAGTTTTTCTCGAGCAACTTTTTCGATTTTGTTGCAGTGATAACTAGAAGACAAATGTCCCGCTCATCGTACTTTTTTTCTACCGTTTCTGTGTATAATTCTTTGTATGTATAATGACTGAATCAGTTTTTGACCTGATAAAGAATTGATTTTGGCAGGCCAAAACAACCAAAATTTGTGGTAAAAATAATTTTATTTTAAATGTCGCCATTTTGCTAATCTTTGATGTTTTTAATCGTAGATCATTGCAGAAGGAATATCTTCTAGTTGAACGAGAAGTTTCAGTTTCACTGTGTATTTCTAGAAAATGTATAAGAATACGCTGAAATTTTCCAAACAATCAATAGAGTTGTTTTTTTTATATCCCGAAAATCGACGTTTTAATAGCATAATATCATAAAATGGGATCTGCCCAGTATTTCCATCATTTTACCTTAATTTTATTATATTATTTTATATTTTCTTTAGAAAAACTGATTTCAACTAAAAGCTACTTAAATCCATATAAAAAGATTTCATATTTAAATTGCTTTAGTTTTTTTTTTGGGCGGATGTTCCTTTTTATCGAAAAATCGATAAGCTTTAGTATCCCAAATGTTATTTAAACGCTTTAAAATCGTTTCTTGCTTACATTTTTTGAAGGGAGTTTACGTGCCATGTGGCACGCCATTAAAATGAGCAAAAAATTAAATTAACTACAAAGTATACAGAAAGCGAGAGAACGCGCGAGTATATAGGCAAGCATATGCATGGAAGAAAACCGTTTACATTTACATATGTATGTATGTATATTCGCGCAAAAAGCGCTTAAAATCGCATTTATTGGTGATAAGAGTAAAAAACCTCAACACAGGCACATTAAATAGACCGCAGAAAAAAGTACCGCCGAGCCAGTGGGACCAATAGACGCGCCGATGCACTGCCTGCTTGTCTACACACACACACACGCATGAATATACACAGCTTCACATGGCCTCACACCCACTTCGGCCCACCTTTGCCACAGCCAGCAAGCAACGCAGTTCGCTCGGTGACGCGTTGGTGGCAGGAACGAAGCGTCAGAAGCCGAACGTCAGCAAACAGTTTCCGCTCGCTAGCTGCTGTGGTGGCACACAGCACAGAAAACAACAACAAATAAATATGCGTACAATGTGTGTATGTGGTAGCAGCAGCGGCAGCGGCAGCAGCAGCTGAAGAAGAGGCAGCCGAAACAGGCTACGGCTACAGGATAGTGAGCAACGCAACAACAACGCCGATAATAGCGCCCAGCAGGCATTGCGGCAATAGCCAATCGCAGACCGCGCACTAATGGTGGGCGTATACCAAACAGCCATTTCCAAATAATTCACCCCACACACACACACGTACACACAAAGCGAGCTGCGAACAAACAAAAGCAATATAATACGCAAACACACACACAGCCACACATACCGCCACATTGGCAGCGGGTAAGTTGTTGTTGTGCGTTACTTTCTGGTGGCGGTTTGGCCGAACACACATATGCATAGTGCCACCGCTTGCCGCTTGCCTGCGCCGCACATCGACGGCTTCAAAAACCAGTTGCCACAGCGGCAGCAGCTACAGTCACATTCGAGCTACTCACAACAACGGAGCAGTTGCCACAGACGACACACCAGAAACCAAAGAAACAGCGTACAAGTAAGCGAGCCATCAAGCGGAAGTCACTGAATCAGAAGCCAACTAGCACCAGCATATACACAAACTAACTACGCTCAGCGAGTCACGCACACACACACACACAACAGAACTAGCTAAGTGTTAGTGCGATAAGGTTAAGAGCGCGCTCACACATACACAAGCCGAACTCATACAGATACAGTCAGCACCACTTTTGTGCCTGGGAAGTCGAGTGAAAGACACTTTGGAAATTGAGTTGCTCGCGAGTAGCCAAACCAGAAATCAGTTTGAGTCGAGACGTTGTCCGAGTAACATTGACAGCTAGTGCGGACGTCGAGTGTTCTATAAAAACAACAAGAGTCGTCATCAACTCGTTAAAGCAAAGACGTAATTTTGAGATTTAAGAACTAAGTTCAGTGAGCTAACAAAATTTAAGCGGAGAAAATCCAGAGTTTATCCAAACAAGTGAATATACAAACAAATATGTCCTCCAGATCGGCTTCGCCACTGAGCAACGTGACGGTGGACGACGAGATAAGCATAAAAGAGCACGGTAAGTTTCCAAATAGCGACGGCTAAGTGACAAAGTACCGACATTTTCAGAACTTGGTGGTTGGTATGAAACTGTTTTGCCGACGGCAGAATGCCTCAGTGGCTGAGTACTCAAAACCATAAATCATTTTAAACAAGGCAAACTATGCAGCCTGTAACAAAAGTTTTTGAAAGCCTATCGTTTTCAGACCTTGTTTTGGCAAGTCGAAATTAGAGCAAAACATACACATAGCACCAGCCACTTTTCTGCCAGATAACTTTACTTATAGTTGATTTTCCTTATTCGTCATAACTAATCCAGCATTTTTACCATTTTCCCAATAGATTTTGCCCCAGAGTACCTGGTCATCAAAGAAGAACGCGAGAGCAGCATTTCGCCCATATTGACACCGCCGCACACGCCGACGGAAGAACACACACGCGCACGCCACCAACAGCCAACACACATGAGCAGCATAACGCTCTACGAGATGGAGCAACAACAATTGCAGTCACAGCAACTGCAGTTGCAACAACAACAACACCCACAGATGCCACTGTTGCAGCCGCCGCCACAAGCGCAGCGCCGTCCCTATCCCACCGCCATGCTAGAAGCACAACAATTGCAGCAACAGCAGGCGGCACAGCAGCAGCAGCAGCAACAACAGCATCGTTTGTGGTTGCACATGCAGCAGCAGCAGCATCAGCAGCAACAAGCCGCTGCCGCCTATGCTTACGGTCATGCGGCGCAATTTTTGCCCGGTTCAACGGTGGCCGCCGACGCGGTGCAACAACATCAGGCGTTGCTCATGAACCAGTGGCTGCGCAGTGCCGCGCTCTACCACCAGCACCCGCACGCACCGCATCCACACGCAATGCCAGCAGGCGCTGCTGCACCCCATATGCGCCCCTATCCCGCGCTCCACCCACTACATCCCGCCGCACGCCTCGGCCTGCCCGCGGCCATGAAGTTGGCCGGCGCTACACCCGGTGCCGGCAGCCGCCCAAAGAAGCAGTTCATTTGCAAGTACTGCAATCGCCACTTCACCAAGTCGTACAACCTGCTCATACATGAACGTACACACACCGATGAGCGGCCGTATTCGTGCGACATTTGCGGCAAGGCATTCCGGCGACAGGATCACTTGCGCGACCACCGCTACATACACTCCAAGGAGAAGCCGTTCAAGTGCAGCGATTGCGGCAAAGGTTTCTGCCAGTCGCGCACGCTCGCCGTGCATAAGGTCACGCATTTGGAGGAGGCGCCACACAAGTGCCCCATCTGCCAGCGTAGCTTCAATCAGCGCGCCAACTTGCGCAGTCATTTGCACAGCCATACCGAGGCGCAATTGGCCGCGATCAAGCAGTGCAGCAGCGATGCCAAGTGCAGTGACTTGACCATGTCACCGGATGATGTGCCAACAACAACGCTGAACAGCGCGCCCAGCAGCACCGCGACAACACCCATACTTGATCTCTCCGCCTCGGGTGTGCAGCGTATCAATTGCTGTCAGCGACCGAAGCGCGCGCTTGGTTTCAGCATTGATGAAATCATGAGCAGGTAGACGGTCACAGTCGCAGCAATTGCAAATAGACATTGGTGCAAGTTAGCAGAGCGCGGCAGCAGCGACTGTGAAAAGTTCGCAATGAAGGCTGCAAGTTCCCAAACGAGCGCTGCGGCGGCGACGGAAGGCAGTTGGCTTGTCATGTACATATATATGGCGGCGGCGCGTTACGTTCCGGCATGGACGGCCACAGCCCGCGGCTGGACGAGCGGTGGCGACAAAGGGCCGCATGGCGGCTGCGCTTCTGGATTCCCGATCCGCTGCAGGTTGTCGGCCATTCAGTGTTCACAACAAAAGTTCCCAGTTATGACCCGTAAAGAGGCTGTTTTGTCTCATGGTTGGAGACACTAACACACACACACACACACACACAACTTAATTCAAGTCATCATTACCCATTAGTTAAATGCATAGTGAATCACAAACACACAAACTCACAAACATGAAGAAATGTTTAGGTTTAGCCACATAGATTTATTTAAACTAAAATAAAAATACAACAACATAAAGTAAAAATGCCAAAGCAAAAGTATTTATGGAAAGGCCGTTTCGCGCGTTTCACTTAATTTATGAGCGTCTTCGACACAAGCGATCGTCGTCGGCGCAAGAGATAAACACACCGCACCAAGCACCTTTGCAAATGCACATGAATACACACGCAACTGTATGCATGTATACATGTATGTATGTATGTACGTAGGCCAGTTATAGTAGGTACAAGTTATTTTAATTTAAATTGTATAAATGTTTGTATGTAATTTGTTATATGATAAATTAGCGAATTTTTTGTTTCTCCAGTTTTTGCTGTACCTAATAGTTGTAGGTTGTAATTTAGAAAAAATCGCCGATTTCACGGCTTCATAGACTGCTTTATTTATACTTAAATGTATGTATGTATTGAAAATATTCAAATCAAATAATATAAAGTTTTTGGAAATCTGAAAAATACGCATTTTTTATTTAATGGTCTTTACTATAAAAAACCACAGCGCAACCTCAGACGCGGCGGAGTCGGGCGCGCTGCTGTTTTGGGTGCGCCGGTGGCTTGAATAATTTATAATTGTGGCACTAGGCAACAAAGCGACGGCGCTCGAAGACGCAGTGATCTCATTGTCAGCTCGCTACGTCTATTTGGGCATACATCACACGCTCGTTGCTTGTTTGAATGCATATCTATGTGTGTTTTTTCGTATGGGAGTTGGTCAGCGCGTGAGTTGGCGAGTTCGTTTGGCGTACATTATGAATAAATTGCATAAATTTAAGTATATAGTCGTATTTAACAATAATAAATATATATAAGTGACATGTTTATGACAACAAATTCGGTTGTGTTCTGAATTTTTATGTTTGTAGCTGCATATTTGTGGAGGCTGTGGGTGTCGTTTATGAGACAGGTCTAATTTAAATAGCTTTTGCCTCAAAGTTGCTTAATAAATTTGTAAGCAGGTCCGTATAAAAGTAAACGAATTCAATTTAAGCGTGTTATAGGCATATGGAAAAATTTTTGAAAATTAATATTTTAGAAATTAAAGCGCAAGACGTGATTTGAGAGCAAGTCTGAGTTAAAAACGTTTTATTACCGACACTCATGCTAATTCTACTTAAAAATTTTCGGTTTATCAAAATATAGTTCTGGGATCCTAAACTTAGAATACCAAATATCGCTCTATTCGGAGGCTTGCAAGGTTGGAAAGTGTGTCATAATTGTAATTAATTACACAATAATTAACTTCTTAAGCAAGTAATAGGATATACAGAAAGTTTTAGATAAAGTCTTCTTGGCATTGGCTGCTGTGAACCAACTGCTGAAGGTGGTATTCCAGTCTAGAGGCCCGAATTTTGAGCGTTTTTTGGCTCAAAAAGCTGCAAAACTGAAGAAAATAAATTTCGATTTTTCGCTAATTTTTTAAGTTTGTCGAATTTTTTAGAAATACATTGGATCAAGAAAGCACCCAGAATTTGTAATTAAATACCCCGGGTAAATGATACTTCTAAAAACTTGTTCCTATCCGTTGGTAGAACTGTCCTTAATAACTATGCCAAATATGAGCGCGATCAGTCAGCCAGTTTGTTTACAGAGACTGGTTAACTCAGTACACATCAGTAGTGTGTTGAGATTTTTACATTGGATAAAAATATCCAACAAAGCATTTGTCTCAAATTTTGTATTTCCAACTAAATTTCGTGTGTGGAATAGTTGCGTATGTAAGAAAAGGCTTGCAATGATTCACTTTTATCAGCAAAATAACAGCCTACGAGTGGTACAAAGCCTATAAAGATGGTCGAGAGATCGTTGATGCCTCTTTTCTGGACAACCTTCGACCTCTTCAACCGATGAAAATATGAAAAAAGTGAACAATATGGTGATTGAAAATCGTCAGGCAAGTGTTAGAGAGATGGCAATAAAACTGGACATTTCTGGCGAGTCCGTTCGAATGATTTTGGTGGATATTTTTGGTATGAAATGCGTCCTTGTTCAACTCATCGCGATAAATCTGATTTTTTTTTCAAAAAGAGTACGATTGTGACCAATTTTCAGCGAAAAACTCAATGAATACCAACAACCAACCAGCGTGTTCACCAGATTTGAATGCGTGCGATTTTTTGTTGTTCCCCAAACTAGAATGGCCGCTCAATGGCGCCCATTTTTAGTCGATCGAAGGGTGAAAACAAAATTCGCTGAAGGAGTTGAAGGCCATCTCAAAAAGTGCTAATGAAAAGTGTTTCGAAGACTTGAAAAATCGTTGGCATAAGTGTATGACAGCTGTTGGGGATTGCTTTGAAGGCGACAAAATAAATAATATAATTTCTGGGTACTTTTTTGTCACAATGTACACTATAACAAATTTCAATTTTTAATATTTTGATATTTCACGTGATAGAGAGATGTTTAAAGAATATTCAAGCCGTGATTCAAGTATATCGGCTGCTTATGTAGAACTTGAGATATTGTGGCAATTACATGGAAAAAAGTATTTTCGAGAAAAAAGTACTTAACATACAACTGTTAAGTTTCAGCCAGGGTTACTGATAAATAGTAAACTGCCACTACACAAAAACTTCAGAAATAATTTGACTTTTGAAAGAATTCTTTTAAGAATATGTTTTTGAATATCTAAATTATCGAACAATGAAAAAAAAAAAAAAAATTAGAATTTTTTCAAGATTTCAAACAGAATAATGCCATCTTCATTAATTTAAAACTTATGAAAAAGACAAGAAAACTGACTTCGAGCTCAAAATTTTTAAGATCTTCAGTTTGTTCTTTTTTTTTTAGATAAGATATTGTATAAATAATCATATATATTACATATTAACACATACCCATATCTTCTTCATTTCTTTGTGACGTTTATCAACAACGAATGTGGTTACGAAATCGCACGCCTATGGGTATAGAAATGTTATAAATATCTATATAATAAAAATATGTATCTAATCACGTATGCCTAATGTCTAATCATTCAGGGTTTATGCTTATTAAGCATAGATTATTTTAAATTCAATTAATCACCGAGAGATTGCTGGCACTTGAGATTAAACTTCCACAGTAGCCACTTGTTGTTTCAAATTAAATGCCAATCGCTTATAAAGTTTATGGCTGGAAATTAACTTGACTTGAAGCTAAATGCTTCAATATATCCGCCATGATTAGATTATGGCGGTACCTTTCTTTATACAGCAGTGTGTGTGCGCTCACATATGTATATATATATAAATGTATGTTGGATATGTGGATATGCACAACTGCGCTTTCATATTTATATGTATGACACGCGTTAATTTATTTTCGCTCGCAACAGTCGTGACATTGCATATATTTTCCCATTAGCAGCTGATTAATTTTAATTACTATTCATTACTAATGCATACAGAATACACATTCTGAGTTGCCTATGTGCAAATATTACATACTATATACATATGTACATATGTATGTGAGTAGATAAAATTGCTTGCGAAATTTTAAGCGAAATTTAAATAGTGAAAAAATGATTATAACTGATTGTAGAAGTTCTCGGCTGGCTCCAAGTTCTTTCACTAGACTTAGCAGGGATACATATGTCCTACTTGGGATAAGAGATCGCTTAGGCTATTAAGAAGACGGAGTCTGTTTTATCGACATACTAAACCAATATATGTATATGACGAAATGCTTAATAAAAAGTAAGGATTTGCGTTGAGAGTCAAAGGGATCGCGGTCTTTTAACTAGATTACACCCTATTGGTCGACCGCAGCAGAGGACATTCTACGATACTTTGTTAGTTCCCGTTTCTACGGATATTTGAATTTAAATTCGGTCTCCAATATCCTTTCCAGAGAATGGTGGGAAAGTTGTGTTGGCTTCCAAGCGGAGATCACAGCAATTAAAAAAGTCGTCTGGTTCTGACTAGGTGTGTGCTGATAACAAGGAATAAGTTTTATATGTACAGAGAAGCAGGCGCTTTTGAAATCACTAAAGTCTCTTAGGGCGTCATCAAAAATAGTGAAAGACTGCCTTGATCGAGGTACCTCATATACAATCGCCAATTCAATCCATTTTGGATACCCAGAAATACGGATGTCTAAAT
The DNA here is from genome assembly GCF_024586455.1 of Bactrocera neohumeralis. NCBI lineage: Eukaryota > Metazoa > Arthropoda > Insecta > Diptera > Tephritidae > Bactrocera > Bactrocera neohumeralis. The sequence continues at coordinate 3,237,776 of NC_065920.1, read as the reverse complement.
TTCAATTGTATATCTCCCACATTGACCGATATTTTCGGTCAGAAGTCAACTATAGATACTGGGGTCCACATACATATGTGGATTTAAAATTTAATGTCTCTGGCGTAATTATTTATTGATTTAAAGCGCTTTTAGTAGTTTTGAACAGTACTGTTATATGGGGAATGAGCGGGCTTATTTGCCGATTTAGAGTCGGATCAGGTCACCGACCGGAAATGAAATAATCGGTACTATACTTCCGGTCCAAACATTAATAGGAAGTCGCAAAATGGAAACGGAAGCAAATTTTACTTCCGCTTTACAACATCCGGGTCGGAAGTGAGATTATATTTACGTATTTTCGTTTTGGACATTTGGTCGGATCTTATAAACAGGAAACGGATGTAAATTTCTTTTCCATTTGTTGTCATTATTTCCGTTTCACAACACCCGGATGGGAATTGAGATTACGGTACATATGTATTTATAGACCGGATGTTAGAAAACGGAAATTAAATAAAGGGAAATGAAAATTACATCCTTTTCCGGTTTATCACTTCCTGTTAGGTTTTCGGGCCGGAAGTATAGTACCGTAATAATTTCATTTCCGGTCGAAGAATTGTTCCCATTTCCGGCTAGTTATATAGGGGCTTGGCCAAGTTTTCGTTCACTTTATATACATACATATGTATATGTGGTATGAGCTCACCCGGAAGTTCGAAAAGCCTTATATTAAGTATATGTGGGCTAAGGGCAGTATTGGTTCGATTCAACCCATTTTTGATATACAGATATCCATTATAAAACGTCGTCAGACAGCCACTCTATCTACCTCCCTACCTAAGCTTCAAGGTGGTAGATGTTAACGGAGAACAAATGGAGCTAAAATTAGTTTCGGAAACGAAGAACTTATGTCGGTATATCAAAGCTAAAAGCCAGAGAAGATCAGAGCGAACGAGCGATGAGAAAGGTTGCCTTATTATCAGTAACATACTTCAATTTGTACAGGGGTGAATAAAATTCAAAATATTAGAACATTTTGGGGTGTATAAGTGAATATAGATTCTCCTTTTGGAGCCACAAATAGTCGAGTAATTTATGTTATTTTATTTCACAAGTGAAGAATTTAGGTAAATGAATACCTAGCCATCTTTGGATAATTTTTACATGAGCCACGATTTTTGTCGATTTTTCTGAGGGTTGCAAAGGAATATCGCCTGCCATTAGCAATTTTGCAAACAGGACATACCACCTTTTGTTTTTTTTTTTTTTTGGTTTTTATAAAATATAAAACAGAATTATTCGCTAAATAAATAGGATTTCCATTACTGCTGCGTCTGCCACACTGCTGGAGGTGGCAGCTGTAAGAGAGTTATGCCGCCAAATTTGTTGCATGAATACTATCAAATTGTATGTTGCTGTTGTTGCTCCGTTGTAGAAGTGTGGTCAGCCGCAGCGCGTGACATTTCTTGCCACAATTTTTCGATGTAAATGATTTTGGATGTAAATGAAGATGCCGCAAAGACACAATGAATTCATGAAAAAAGTGCGAATGTTGCAAGTAACTGCCGTGCTACACAAATTGTTGGCACAACAACTGGCTGATGTCTCTTTTGACACAAAGCGAGTGCACAGCTGAAGGCGCGTCTGCGCCGAAATCAAAGATCTTTGCGATTGTTTACGATTTGAATGAGTTGTTGCACGCACCACACGCCCCACCGCGTTGCACCGGGCATGAAAATACGGCCCATTATCGGCAGGCCAAACAAGAATTAAAGTAAATATTTTCCTTTATTTTGCAAAATTTTGATGTGTTATTTTGCGCACAGATTGCCCATCCATTCGCTTTGTTTGATTGGCTTGACGCACAAGCCTATGGCCAAATAAAGGTCTATGAGGACCTGCTGTCACAGCCATTACCTCAATTGAGGCCAAGTCAAATCACGTGCTACGCAGGTTGCCTACATTTGGCAAATGTCTTCTTTTGGGGGTTGATCGCGGCTGAGGGTGAGGCGGTCAACCGAAGATTGACCGAGCCGACCAACTGCTGACCAGAACGGCGTGATATCTCCCCCGCAAATATTGGCCAAAAACATGTCCAAGCTCTAGCTGTGCGCTATCGGGGTTGATGGCATGACTGCGTTGACCAAAAGGCCTTTCTTTGGCCTAACGTGCCTAAGAAGGGTGCCCAAATTGAGGCTGGTCTATTTGCTGCTCAGTTCGGAATTAGTTTTCAAATACTTGTTGACTTCTTGCTGATGTTTGGGCCTTCATTTGATTGTTGTTGCGCCGATGAGTTTGTGTTGTTGTAATTGTACACACACACACCATAAACGCTCAGTTGTGTTGTATTTGGCAATCAGTTAGCGCGCATGCGCATTGCAACTGACCAAAATATTTTGTGAAAGTCACAGCGGGCGGCGGAGGAGATGAGCTATATTTTGTTGCAAGCAGAAGCCAAACATACAAAACTGAATAGTTTTAAAAATAGATACATGTAGAAACAGTAGAACGGCTCGTAACTCACGACAGGACAACGACGATCGTTTAGGCGGTCAATCGCTGCGTTGGCATGAAACGATGCTGCCTGATTAGGCGAGAGATTGATGGTGTCTGAGTGGTGAGTCCTTTTCGCTGGTAGTTGCAAGGAAACTGCGCTGCTCAACTAGGGTGGCCGCTCGGACGGACGGCAGACGAACTATGCGTAAATAGATCGACAATAAAGTTCATTGTTGGCCATCGCATGCTGAGCGCGCGCCCGAGTATGTGTGTTTGTCTGTGTGAATGTGAAATTGACGTTGGCAAATAATGTAAATGCCTACTACAGAAAGCGAGCCAAATGCCAAATGCCAACTCGAGATCTCCATACACAAGTTTCCCGTTGCTTTAATGACTGCAACTACATACATATGTACATAGATACAAACATACTCACATACAGACGTGCAGAGGGTTCGCGCTGTGCAGCAATAGAGAAATCCGGATGCAGCAAGGACATGACATGTTCAAGTCCAACAATGCCAGTGACAGCCGTAAAATCAGGACAAATCATGAAAACAAATAAAAGAAAATCGCTACAACAACAACAAGCACATCACTAATAATAGCTGAATATGTTTTCTAGCACATTGTCGAGTGCACGTTTCCGCAATTTGTTGTCTCCGTTTGGAAAATTGCAACAACCTCACAACGCAGCCACGCTGCTGCATGGCTGTTGCTGGCTCCTCCGGTGCGTGCCCTTGAATGCCACACAATGGCGAGATAACATAATTAGCAAGAATTTCAACAAGATCGTACTAATTTATTTGACCACCCAGTTTCGATTGGAAAAGTAATAAAAATAATTTCACGCACACCACCACCTCAACGAGCTCAGCATCTAATGGCCACAACCAACCAACCACCAACACCTCTCACTCGAGGCCTCAGAACATGGTCAACGCACATTTTAATTTGAATGCAGTTAAAGCCTTGTTGTGCATAGAAATTGATTTGTCGTAGCTTGTTCAACTATGGAACTCTGGAAATTGAAATATCACCTGGCCGATGGTCACTTGGGAATGATGAACATTTAATTGCACGTGAAATGACTATATCCATGTAACGGAATTAGCATTTGCAGGGAAATATGTTGGTTGTTTGTCTTAATAAGACAGCAAAGAAATGGTTTCAAGACTGGGGCCGGCTTCTATAAAGACATGAAGGGACACCTGATAACAGACACACTGATTATATGCCAAATGTGGATTTTCGAAACTACTATATGGCGAGAGCAGTGCTGCGACGGATGAAGAAGAACTCGTTGCCCACAGCCATCAGCTCCGTAAAAATTGAGAAAAAAAAGAAATGAAAGAGGTTCGCTTTGTGGAGAACGAGGGCCAGAAAAAAGTATCTAGGGACTACACACAAAGATTCTTTGTGTCTAAAGAACTATGTTGCTGTTGGCAGCTATTTGAAAAAGTTAAGGGCTTTGTATATCTCGGAACCAGCACAAAATTTTGGGATCGGTTGGCAATTGAGAAGCAGGTCCCTGATCCCAGATCTCGACGAACAAAAACTACGCTCTGTAAGTGCCCCAATATTCCCGTCCCATTAAACGTCGCTGAAATATGGAAGATGACGACCCGAAATGAGAATGCATTAGGAGCATGCAAGAGAACTGTTTTCCGCAAGATCTTCGGAGCCGTGCGCGTGAGCGATGAATATCGAAAAAGATTGAACCACGAACTATATGAGCTCTGCGGCGACATGGATATAGTTAAGCGCATAAAAGTCCAACGAATGAGCTGATTCTGTCATGGCGTTCGCATGAAAGATGATGATCTAGTGCAAATCTCCTTCGACTCGAGACCCATGGGTGAACAACGGAAGCAAGCGCGCTGAATCCATTGGAAAGATCAATTTTAGAGCGACCTGTTTGCATTAGCAGCGACTTAACTGGATGTACAATTGGCGTGCCCTCGGAAAAAATGGCGAAGTTTTGTGCTTCTCGACGTTGGAACAATTTTGACATGTACATACGTCCGTCTATATGTATAAAAATGCGAACTTGTCCCTCAGTCCTTATTTCTCTATGAAACTCCTTATTTGTCCGAATCGACGTAATTGGAGCACTATAGCATATGTCTGCCACAAAAACGGATCTATCAAAATCGAAATAAAGATAGATGCGTAAAAAATCGTAGAAACCATTCTATATCAGACAACTCTTAAGAAAAGCTAACATAAGGAAAAATTCAAGGAATCCGTGAAATAAAATTCCCACACAGAATTTCTTATCAACGACATGTTTACATTCCAAGATACAAATATAGTTACTTACCAAGTTATTTGTACAAAATGTAGTGCTGCATACCTTGAGAACTTTTCTGCAGATAACCACCTACTAAAAAAAGATTCTCATTCATATATACTGCGTTCAGTCAGATATCGTAATGTGGTTATGTATGCACTCAGAAATGTTATCACCGAGTTATGCAACATTTGTAAGTACACTTGTTTCGATCGCCGACACATTTGCACCCAGTCAAGTTCTGTTGAACAGCTTGTACGCTGTTATAGAGGGCTGGGAGCTTTTATCAGTGCCGACACTTCGACCACTTCTACTAGTGCTCACTTGAGAAATCGTGTTTGAAAACATGTTTACGACGTATCTCAATTAGAGCAAGCATTTCATGAAGACTCACTACTGTTTACGCGACAATCGACGACATTCAACCGCATTCAACGACAATCGAACAGTCGAAGGCGCATCACTGTGCAAATACAGCGCGCGGCAGCTTCGAGGTCTAGCACAAGTTAACTAGCGAATGTGTAGCACAGTTGAAACGGTAAATATTGTAATATAGAATCGACGATCGCCACACCTCGCCGTTTAATTGATAAAGTGCTCAATGAAACTTCGAAGTGACAAATGCTATCTTTCGATTGCGGAAATGCACACATATACATCCATACATCCATTGCAGTGTGGAGTGCACATAAGTAAACATATGTACGTATGTAAACATGGTTCCATGAATGCCACACACATGGAATGTGAAGTGATATTATCATAAGCGTTAAACTTAGTATGAGTTCTGGGAACCTACATACGTACATATGTACTCGTGTGTAACTAAAAAGCTAAAAATGTTATCTGCTCGATGCTTTGTTTCAATTCACACGAAATCTGGCAATTTTGAATTTACATTAAAATGTGCAACAAGCGTGCGACTAAACGCCCGACGTGCTCTCATTTATTTGTTTGCTTGTGTTAGACGTAACCTCATTAGCCCATATATTGTACAAGTATGTGTGTATGTAGTGCACTCCCCATTAATGCAACCACACATAAATACAAACTAATATGACAATTCGGACAGTTATAAGAGGCACATACTCACACATGCACTCAAATGTCTCGATTTATTGAGTCAAATTGTTTAGAGGCAAACTCGGTTATACATACATACACATATGTATACATATAGTATATCTGCACTTGTAGTTTTTGATGCGACAAATGCATTATGAAATTGAAAATCGAAGTTTAACATTGCCCCACCCATGAGCACTTGACATTTTGTTGCAACATCGCTAATTGCGCGGGACAAGCGATTGCATTCAAAATAAAACAAGCGACCGTATTTGCGGCAGACACACATATCAACACATATGTATAAGTACGTGTAACTCACTGTTATGAAGTACATATGTAAATTTTAATATCATATTTCATGCTGCTTTAATAACAGTTATTTATAAATTTCATACTGAAGGTTGTGTGTTTGTGTAAAGGGTCAACCAACAAGAACGACCTGATGTTCGACCCACGACAGTCGGGTCTATGAATGTGATATTATCATTATTTTTATCCGGCCAAGTACTGTCAGCCCAGCACTAGGCCTCGAAAATATTTGAGGTAGATTTTCTGCGGCTACAACAACAACAACCTGATGTTAAAATTAAATAAAATACTCCAGTTTCGTCAAAATGGGTTTGGGTTTTGTTTGCTATGTCGAGAATTTACTTTTTACGCCATGTATGATTCGAAAAAAAGGGTCACAGCCAAATGGCCATTCGGCCACTATGCCAATTTTCGATGACTCGGTGCAGCGTTTAGGCTGGAATTTCAGCTATAATGCGTTGAATATTGCCTTCGAGCTCCTCGAGTGTTGCGGGTTGATTGGCTTAAAGCTTTGGCTTATCATATTCCCAGAGAACATAATGTTGAGCCGTTGAATCATATGATTTTAGCGGTCATTCTCCTGGGCCAGTTCTCAAAATTCACGATTCGCCAAACCCTGTACACGCTTAGACGTGAAACGCGATGCAGCGCACCGTCTTGTTGGAAATTGATATCGCCCTCATCGGTTCCATTAAATTCCGGGAAAGAAAAGTCGGTCAATATGCTTTTATAGTGCATGGTATTGATAGTAACGGGATTGCTTTGACCCAACCCAATAGCGACAGTTTTTTTGGTGACAGAGCCTTTAAGACAGAAATGAGTGTCATCTGAGAATATGATTTTTCGACGAACGTGAATTTGTAAATTTTTCGAAGAATGGGAATTTGCGTAATAATTTTGGATATTTTCCAAGCGTTGCATCAAAGAGAAACTTGAGATTATGAAAATTTGACACAAATCCGTAAACGAACAATGGTCGCCACGAGCTGTCAAAATCACGTCATCCCTAGGTATTTCACCTATAATGCGCTGAATTTATACATTCGTAATTCAGTGACAGTTTAGACATAAATTTTAGAAAAATATTCGGTATTATTATGAAAACATAGGCTACACCAAAGGACATTAAATATATGAGCTCCTAAATATCGAGTACCGAATACTAAGTGAGAGAGCTATTGAGTAAAATTTCTCGAATGAGACTCTCATCATTAACTCTGAAAGTTACTATCAGTTGAGGCGTTATATCCACTTCCCAACCAGAAAGAAATCGTTGATTATCTGTTTCAAATGTCGTTCGGGCTACGTCTCCGATGGTCCATCTGTTGAGTTCTCTTAGCGATGACTCGTTCGAGCATTTCGAATGATTACTGGCTAATAACAAGCGTGAAATTTTGCTCCAAGACCTGAAACGAAGCGACACAATCTTGGTGGCTTTATCGCTGAACAAAATTTGGCTCGAAAACGTCGGATCTTCTTGGAACTTTTCAAGAGCTCATAGAGCAAAGCGATGTCGCTTGGGAAGGTTGAACGGCTTCAGTTCTTCCATACGTCAGTCGGAGTTGCTGAGGACGGCGCAGAATCGACTCTCTGATTACTAAACATTATTATAAGTTAAGCGAAGCGCTCGAAACGACAATCTGCAGAAAGACTACCAAAAGGATTTCAAATAATTAAGACCTCCAAAGCAATACCATTGACTGGTGTGCATCTTCTAAGCCGCAAACTTGTTGCCATAGGAGAAAGCAGCTGCTTCTGGTTAGTGTAAACTAATTAATAAAGCAACATAAATCTCTTTAACCTTTTTCATTCTCATTTATTTGCGTTTAAACGCCATAGCTGGCATGAATTTTTATTGTAAACTTTTTCTACGAATAATCAGTTGTAGAAAATACCTCGTCTGACATTTTCCCAAAACCTTCAATGCACTTATCAATGACTTATTGAGCTGTGGACGCTGCAACGACAGCGTTAAAAGCCGAGCCGCAGCCAAATCCAGTCGCTAAGTACTCGTATTACCTTTAATTTTATGACTTTATACGCATTAAACTACCTAGTATATGTACGATTATGCACATGTGTGTGTGTGTTATAACTCGCATATTGTCTACCAGCATGCGTGTGTTCTCCGGCGTGTTGGCTGCTTCCAGGAAAGACCAATTTGTGAGTGACACCTCCATGTGTATCACTAAATTATGCACCTTTACTATAAAAAAGGCATAAAATAATGAAAAAAAATTGAAGAAGAAATAGTAACAACTCGATCCTGTTTCGCTGGTGACTGTCACATTCACACACGTACACCACAATTCCCTGCTGCTGGGCATAGCACTGCCGCGCGGTGTGTCTTATCTGTGTCTATTTGTCTATTTGGGTGTCTGCGGCCTGACCGCCGTAATCAGTTGCCCCGATCAGAGGCCGAGTTAATTGACGACACTTCAATAGCACCAACGCTGAGTGCTATCCTTAATGACATCACACTAGCGGCCAGCACACACACACATGCACACACAAAGAAATACGCATGTGTGGCTGCCGCGTCCCATAGCACGCATGTGGTGGCACATTGGCTCACCCCGTCTTATTGCCTTACCCCTCTGCCTCCCAGCAAACACACAAACAATTTGGATGCAATTTGGCATCGAAAGCGTTACGCCGCTGGTGCGCGCTACGCCTTATCGCTGGCATGCATCGTCAGGTGAAAAATTTGTAACAGCTAAATATGAGCGCGCTGTGTTGAATTGCCTGGCGGCTGGCTGTGTGGCTGCGTGGAGTGGCAGCATCCTCGCCGGAGGTCCATGCGGCCGCCGTGACCAACGGCTTTGGCCTGTGTACATACGTACATATACATACATACATATGTGTCGATCAGTCAGCGCCTGCGCTGAGAACTTAATTGAAATTATCTGCTTTGTTTATGTTGCTTTTATTATTTGTTTTGCCTTGACTTCATGTACATGTCAACCGTATCCATATCGGTTACCGTGTACGAGCAAGTATGCAGATCATATTTCCCATGAGGATCAAAGTGGCGACAGAGTTGCCATTGAGTTGTGATTGCAAAGAAATGTGTTTGGAATGGGAAGATGACTATGATGATGAAAGTAATAGGACTGATTTTCTTCCGCCGCGACTGTACTTCGGAGCCTGCGCGCACCAACTGGATTCGGTAGAAGGCATTCCTAGCTAACGAATGAACGGCTGATCAGCTGTTTCCGGACACCCGGAGAATCAGGACAAACATTTTCGCGCGACGTGTTTCTGTGAGTGGTGTAAGCCGAAAATACAGCGTTCGTTAGAGGAAAAGTACGCAATTAATTCTGTGTAAAACTCGGTATATCTGCGACAGAGACGTTTGATATGATCAAGGAGGCTTACCCAGATATTGCTTTAGCAAGAAGTGCTGTGTTTCGGTGACACCTGAACTTTTTGGAGGGCTGGGAAGAGGTCGCTGATGAATGAGCAAATCCAAAGTGAAAACGATGTTCATTGTCTATTTTGACATCAGAGGCACCATGAATTTGTTCCTCTTGGACAAACCGTTAACGCCAAGTTTTGTGTGGAAGTCCTCAAGAGACTCAATCGGGTCCGACAAGATATCGCAGCCGATTGGAAGTTGCATCACGACAAACGCCCCGGCTCACACCGCCTTTCTTGTGAACAGCTACCTAACCAAGGCCGGCATCCCAACGCTTCCGCAGCCGCCTTACAGCCCAGATATGGCCCTCGAACTTTTTTTCCCCCGCCTGAGAAGGCCGATGTAAACCGGACAAACTCTGTATGGTAATGTTATAGGTAGCGAAAAGATCTATGTATATTTGTTTACGGGCTTTTTTCACATAACCTCAAAATTTATGTGAAAAATTCATCCCAGGTTTTGAAGTACCCTGAATTTCTGATACCCACTTTTTACCCAAACATGGCAACTCTGTCTACTTAGTCCACTAACATACAGACATACATATTATATACAAGCGTAAGCTGTCAATGTCAACGCGCATCGCCTCGCTATCAATTGCCAGCGGCTAAGTATCGTGAAATGTGTATTTTGTGTGCGCGCTGTGACATTTTAATGCGCTTGCTGCGCCGGTGGTCAGCTGATCGATAGGCGAGCGCACAGCAGGCGCACACACATGCGCGCATATAATGCGACTTATTACGACTTATTCAATGCTACAGATGCGCCACAATTATCTCTTTCCCCCCCCCGGGCGCCCCGCAAACTGCAGCTGCGCCATGGCTTGATCGCTTTCTTAACACTTTTGGTGACAAAGGCAAGACGCGAGTGGCGACATAAATGAGACGTTAGTCGGTTTAATTAAATTGTCTGCGTGTTGCTGGGATATTGGGACATGAGAACCCACAATGGCCCAGCAAATGCAGCAAAAAAAGGGTGCTGAGCGCTATCGCAGATAAAGTTGCTCGCACTGTATGCGCGCCGGTGGTAGACGGGGGACAGGGGCGCACAATAAGTGTGCACTTAAAATCGAAAAAAATATCATAATTATAATGTTACGATTGGGAATGAAAACGAAGGCAATGCAGACGCAATTGATCTGTGTACTTAACTCTCCAAATACTTGCGCTGAGGCACTTCTTCAATGAACACAATGTTGGCAGGCTTTGGGAGAAACAAACAGTCTATATTATCCCATTTATCGGATGAAATATTGTTATGCTCGTTTTTGGTTTTCGTTTTTCTTTCCATTTCTTCATTTGATGTGCGCTGTTGTTGTTGTGGTTGCACTATGTTGGTGGTTGCGGCAGACTGCCCTCAAATAGAGTAAACAAAGCGTTTATGATGAAGCCAAAAAAACTAACTAATAAAATATATACACGAACAGCAATACCAACAACAACAACGCATAATAGTTGATGCTTCGGTTTATCAATTCGCTTTTGTGCATTTTGTGGCGTGTAAACGGCAAGTTGTTGGGAAAAAGCAGAAGTAAAACGTGGAAATTCACACGCATAACTATGTACACAAAAACATACAAACGTGCGTCGGCTTGTGCATCCATAGCTACACCTACACCTAGCGCGCACAACTTTTATGATTAATGATTCGGCTACGAGGAATTTCAACATATTTCCATGTTGCTACAAATCGTTATTACACATTAAATGTTCCCAGCCAGGGGTTAATCAACAACAGTGCCAGCGCTACAGCGCTCCAGCAGCAATGACAGCAACACCAACAACAACAACTACAGCAACATGCGCGTCTGCCAACGCCAGTACAACACATTGTGGCAACAATACTTCAACAATGCTACAACAATGAGCGCTGAGCGACATGAGCAATGAATACCAATGCCAACAGCAACAACTACAATGCTACCCGCAATAGTAGCATCAATAATAGTTACAACAACTTTGGCACATTGCGGTGTTTGTTGGCATGCGGACGTGTTGCTCGTAAAACGAAGCATGTTCGTGTGCTGATCGTACGTGAAATCAATTGAAAATAATTTGTTAACTTAAATAAGTGAAATAATGAAAGACTGCCGGCATTACCGAGGTGGCCAGATGGCAAGGTGTAAATATGTCGTTGGAAGAATACACAGATGAGCACGACACACTTATGAAAGTGCTTAAGAAGTGCTTTGAGTGCAATGATTTTAGTAGTAAAAGTGAACTTGGAACAAAAAGCTGGAACACGCAAAACCGTGATCTTAAACATGAACTGAAGGTACTAAGTAAAGCACTTTCTACTTCGAACTAACCTTTACTCACACAACCAAAAATTATCTACCTTACTGTTATGAAGTGCAGCCCCTTTCACTGAGGTGAACTTAAGCTCCAACAACAGAGCGGCTAAACTAGCGCTTAGTCGCTAACTGGGCGCTTAAGAAGTGTTTCTTCTAGAAATACTAGAAAAAGCTTCAAGCTATTTCACTATCAGACTGGTCAGACTTGGTCGGATTCGCTGGCAACTGTAAAACCGTTGAGCTAACCAGAAGAGACCCCATTGCACCGCTCACTTCAAAATCCTACTGAGTTGGATCTCAATTGGCGTCTTGAGTTCTTGCACTGGACCAATGAACCTCGCTTTACAGCCACTGATGGGTTCTCGTGCAAATGCGACATTTCTTTGGCTTAGACTAGAACGCAGGAAATCTACTGAACTACTTGCCTGACAAAAGTTTATATAGCCGCAATTGTAGGCGTTTTTACCGAGCACTGTCCAATAGGTATTACCCTGGTAAGGTAAATATCTTGTTAGACGCTACTTGTCAAAGTTGTATGGAGGAGGGTGAAGTGACAGTATCCCCATAATTTCTCCACCTTAAGCCAGCGGTTGTAAGACTGAAGCTGAAACATATCGGTAGTCTTACATTCGGCCAAATTTGTAATAGGCTGAAACGATTTGTACGGATCTTATGATCGAGTATATAGGAGTTTTCATTCAGCACAAAAGAACGATCCCTCTTAAGAACAATCTCTTAACCTAACCTTAACTTACTTATATGCATAGTGGTTCGATCTGAAAAATTTCTCGGAAATTACAGCGCTACAGTAAACATTACCAAATTTCGAGAATAGAGAGACTTGAGAGCAGCTATATCTCATAATCGACCGTTATTGGTAAAAGGGCGTCTCTTTTGAGAGAAAAGAAAGTGTGCAAAAATTTCAATTAGATATCTCAAAATCTGAAGACTAAACACGTATAGACACACAGACGGACGTGGCTAAATGCTCGTTGACTTCAAATTGAATCTGTCGAGAGTTCCTTCATAAAAACAAAAGGTCATCAGAATTACAGCAAAAAAATACAAAAATGACCACCCAAACTTTTGAAAAATCGTTCGACATTTATGCTTAAATCGCGTCGCTACTTGACGCAGCACCAATTTCAATTTTCTCCACTCATAATTCATTAGAAAATCGACGTGCTGCAGTTAAGCAAACATTCAAATCCAACCGCACATGTGTGTGTGCGCGTGCGTGTGGGTGGAAGCCATCGAGTGAATGAGTGCCGGAGCGAGCTTTGGTTTCCGCAGACGAGCAGCCGCAAACCGCGCGCCGCCATCACAGTCATTATCGAATGACAACAAAAGGCGCGCTGAAGTGTTTCGCCCTCGCTTGGAGCATCGCAGTTGGGGCTGCATCAGAAACGCCAAACGTTCACCGAAAATGCCTCAACTCAACACTTTTTACTCACTCCTCAACACGTCCGCTGCCTGCGTTTGTTATTGTTTTTTATATTTTGTGTGTGTGTGTTTTTTTTCGTTTGGACAATAAGCGCTGAAATCAATCGATCAATGTAATCAATTGGCATTGTTTCGTTTAGTTAAGTTTGCTTTGGAGTGCTCATTGGAGTGTGGCTCAACGCTGGATTCGCTGAAATTTGTGGCCCACCTGTGAGACAAGCGTTGTGGAATGCATATACTATATATAATGTGTGTTTTTGTTTATACTCTTGCAACATGTTGCTACAGAGTATATAGTTTTATTCACCTAACTGTTGTAAATATAAGGTTTTATATATATATGAATGATATTCCTCTTTTTTACTGGCGTAGACACCGCTTACGCGGTTATAGCCGAGTTAACAACAGCGCGCCAGTCGTTTCTTCTTTTCGCAATGTGGCCTAATTGGAGATTTCAAGCGAAGCAATCTCCTTCTACACCCAGTCTTTCCGATGGAGTTGAGGTCTTCCTCTTTTTCTACTTCCCCCGGCGGGTACTGCGTCGAGTACTTTCAGAGCTGGAGTGTTTTCGTTATGTCAATGGCGTCGTATATCTCATACGGCTTATCGTTCAATCGAATGCGGTATTCGCCGTGGCTAATGCATGAAGAATCATAAACCTTCTGCAGAACCTTTCTCTCGAAAACTCGTAACGTCAACTTATTAAATGTAATCGTCGTTCATGCCTCTGCACCACATAGCAGGATGGGAATATTAAGTGACCTATAGAGTTTGGTTTTTTTTCGTCGAGAGTGGAATTTACCTCTGAAATTGTGTCTAAACTTGATAAAATTGGACGTGAACAGCGCCTAGCCCCTATATAATTAATATCAGAATTTTCAAACTTCCAGGTGACTTTACTCCATATGATCGGTGATAGTATGTGAGGTACTTTAATGAAACCCAGGTACTTTAATGAATAGTATGACAAAAATAGATAAAATCGGGTCAGAACTCCCATATTTACCTGAAGAAATTTCTCAGACTTTGATTTTTGCAAGTTGCAAGAGTATAAGACGTTCGGTTATACCTGAACTTAACCCTTCCTTACATTTTTATATATTAAGTTGTATGTGTGTGTCTAAATATGTATCTTCGAAATATATTCGTAGTGTATATGTTTTGCTGTGTGTATATGAAAGTTGATATATTTATGAATGCTCTACGAACAGACATATTTAGTTATGTAAGCATGCGCGCTTTAAAAATTGATAATTAATTTTTCGGTTTTAACGTATAGACAGTTGCTGGAAGCTTCAATTTTAAGGCTAGCCAACACACGCAGATTTCTACATAGACATATTGTATATGTATATTAATACATATATATAGTTTGATAAAGTGAAGCCCTTTATAAAAAAATTGAGAGCAAACATCGTTGAGGCTTAGTTTAAATATTGATATCGCAACACCTCTTGGGATATATTTTTGTAAAAATTTCGTAGTTACAACAACACAGCACTTACAAAAATATATAAAACAGCGCTCTATTCAGAATATTTATTTTTATTTTTTTAGCAACTTATTATTAATATCTGGGTACATTAGATAGAGGCATTACTGTATTATATTTTTTGCTGCACATACTAATCATATGTATATGTATTCATATACATAGACTTGTGCGTATGTAATAATCCATTTAACTGAATGAATTCATTGCCGCTTTGTACACATGCCTCGAAGCTGTTAGTTGTTATTTGTTTTTGTTTTTTTGTTTTTATCTATGAGATAGATGTCCGCCATTCATGCTTTCAGCTTTGTGCTGCCTTGATTGAATATTTGAAACAGATTTTCAAGCAGTTTTTGCTTTTAAGTGTTGTCTTTCAAAATCTGTGTTCATGGCGAGTGTTATTCTACTGTCAAAGTTGAAAACGATTGAATGTTCTCTTTTTCATTATTATTTGTTAACATTTCGTTTTATTACATATTTTTTTATCTACATATGTGCCACAACTTGTATATGGTACAAACATATTTTTATATAGTATTGTGTATAATTTTTCAAGTACAATTTTAGCCGTAATGATTAAAGCAACAATCGCTTCGCTATTAGATTTGGGCTCCAAATCAATTTTGAAATAAATAATAAACGATTTTTAAATCCCAGTAGTGGACGCCTGTTGAAAGGATAGGGTAAAACCTTGATTTTTTCAAAGATACACAATTTCTTCATGCTGTTCTCAGACGACTTAACCACTTTTGACCGTAAATCATATTAGACCAGATCGGATATTAGTAATTCGCGAACCGTTTAAGGGGTTTCACCCAAAATTTTTTCAAATACTGAAAAAATTTTTACTTTTTTGTTTTTCCTTCATCTAATTTTAAAGCTATAACATATTAAAATGTTTTAAACTTTAATAAAAATGAGGAACACTTTATAAATGCAATTTTTATCGATTTTCATTTTTGACAATGACTGCACGTGTTATTCATATTCTTCATCCAATACATCCTAAAGAATTTTTGAAAAGGATGTAACTGATCTTTTAAAGATACTATCGCAACATATTAAAATGTTGGAACGACTTGGCACATTTTACATCGAGAACCTTTACAAACCTACAAAATGCAGCTTGTGCAAGAACTGAATCCGCTCGATGAGACCCCACGTTTTCGAGCCAAATTTTGTTCAGTGTATTTCTGTCTCAATGGTTTATCGATGGATCGATTTCATCATGGGTGCATTTTTCTTCAAAAATGATGCCGGTGAGAAAATAACCGTCAATGACCGTCGGCGAATTTTGTTTTCAATAAGACGGCGCCACTTCCCACACATCGCATCAATCAATGGATTTCGGTTGGTCGATTGGCCACCAAGTTCGTGTGATATCACATCGTTATACTTTCTCCTATGGGAATATAGAAAGTCTAAAGTCTATGCGAGCAATTCCTCTTCGATTTAGGTCTTGGAGCAATACATCACGCGTGTCATTCGCCAGTTATCAGTCGAAATATTCGATCGAAAATTGGTTTCAATGGATGGAACATCTGAGACGTAGTCGCGACCAATATTTCAAAGAGAAAATCTTCAAAAATAAATGCCAAATAATGTTCTTTCGAATGATAATAAACACTAAATAAATAAAAAAATAAATTTGAAGTTTCTGTATTTTTTTCGTTTAAAAAAGTAGTGAACCTCGAATTGAATCACGCTTTACATCGTTTTCGAAGAATAAGTTAAGCAAATATTAGCTTTTTCAAGAGAATCCAAGTCTGATTTTTTATCAGATTTAATTTTATATTCTCTTTAAAGACCTACACCAAATTTGGTCTGTGCTCAGGTCTTTGAAAAATGTAAATTCTGTAAAAACTTGACAACTAAACACCACTGAAGGATGCACTAATGGACTATTAAGGAATTTAGAACTCTAGTAAGGAACTTAAAACGCTAAACCCTTTTCTTAGAGAATTCTATAAGTAATACAACAATCGATTAAGAAAATCTTCATAGGAATATACGTACACCTTCAAAGCAAAAAGAGGTAGAACTTTCAAGCACATCACGAACGCCATTAGCATTAGGGTGAGACTTGCACAGCAGTCAAAGCGCATTCAAATAACGTACACGTAAATACACTTGCCCATGCATATTTAAGGTAAATTCACATGGATATGGTAGGAAGTAAAAGCTCGACGGTAGGACCAGGCAATGCTAGTAGGAACAACAACTACGTCATAACACACTTTACACATTTATGACAGCACTAAAAAAATAGTGAGAATTTTCAGACTTTACACCTAATTGATCTGCCAGCTGCCACCTGCCACCACTGGCCGCGGCCCGCCCCCCGCGCTCAATCGCCACTGTCAAGCGAAACTCGCTGCTCAGCTGTTCAGTTGGTCGGCGCGATCCCGGCATATATGCAGTCGGCATTTGATCATTGCATTTCATTTGTCAGAGAACAACAAAAATCACAACAACAACAGCACCAGCAGCAGCAGCAGCAGCAGGAGCAGGCAATCACGGCAGCTGAACGTTGTGGCGTTTCTGCGCGACGCCGTAAGTTCACTGGGATTGCTCCTCCGTGGGAAATGGCGTGTGCCCTGGAGCGTGTGCCGACCAATTTGACTTCTCGCCAAAGCTGGACTTGGTAAAAATATACGAAGGTAATAATTCACAAAAATATTTGCAGACACCACCAGTCATGTAGCCGGGGCTACAGCTGGGCCGACTCGCCTGCCTGGGAAACGCTTGTAAAACATGCCAACACAACAACAGCAACAACGCGGCTAGCATAAGGCACCTACCTCACTTAGGCGCTTTACAATACGTAATAAACACCCGATGCTGGTTGCTGGCTGCTGGTGGCTGATGGCTGATGGTCGGTTGGCAGCACTACAAGCAGCAAGCGGCAAGCAGCCGCCACCGCAACCGCTACAGCAGCAATAAAGCAACAACAACAGCGGCAGACCAATAAAGCTGGCGAATGTGCGCGAATTGAACGCGGCCAATGAGGCAGCAATGCGCGAATTAGTGACCCCGAACGGTGGAGGGGCTGCGAAGGAGTAGCGGGCGTTGGTTGAAAGGGC
Organism: Bactrocera neohumeralis; assembly: GCF_024586455.1. Lineage (NCBI taxonomy): Eukaryota > Metazoa > Arthropoda > Insecta > Diptera > Tephritidae > Bactrocera > Bactrocera neohumeralis. The sequence continues at coordinate 3,219,899 of NC_065920.1, read as the reverse complement.
GCAGGTGGGGGACGGGTGCGTTGATGGTGATGCCGTGTTGTGAATTTATTAAATACTTTTGCATTCGTTACGAAAAATATACGCTCAGACCTACAAACATAAGTGCGCATATGTACTCACACACATACACACACACGTCTGAATGTATGCGAAGACTGGTAAAGGAGGTGTAATCAGCGGACATGAAATCACGCAGCAGCCACGGCAATTGGCATACGGCGGCAGTCAGGGCCATATTGTTGCACCAATAACAGCATAAACATCAGCAACTACAACCACAACAACAAGAAGAATAACATCAGTATTGACTACCTTTTACCTACCCTGGACCAAATGCAGCCCAGCCCCTTTGCCCACCCACCTAAGCCTGACGCACATACACACACACACACGCAGACATTGTATACACGGAGCGCGGTTAGTCGTCATGTTGTTGGATGTGGCTGCCGAAGTGGCATCGCCGAGGTGCCAGCTAATCTCCAGGGGCTGGCTAGCATAGTTTTGGGCAATCAGGCTGGCCGGCAGCAGTCAGGTATGCAAACGGGGCAGGCAATCAGTTGACGACGGTGTGATGGAACGGACGGACGGACAGACGGTGCGGCCGTGAAGTGGTGGCTTGCTGTTGGAAGCGGACAGCGGCAGCGACAACGACAACGACTTTGACTTCCATGTTCAGTATGGCTGCCGTTGTTGCTACTCGAAAGTCGTTGCTGTTGTTGTTGCTGTAGTAGGTGGAACGCACAGGCCGTTGCTAACTGCGAAGCTCAAAATATTTATCAAGTTAATATTAAATTTTACTAGCCGTTGTTGTTGTTGTTGTTGCCGGTACTGCTGTTGTTTCTTTTATTTATTTATTATTATTATAGTTGTTGTTGTTGTTGATTAGCGTTGTTCGTTGGCCTCCACGCCGCAAAGGCATTTGGTTGGCCATCGTAAAACACGCAATCCGCGCCTTCCCCCGCAACCCCTTGCCCAACCGCAAGCCCACTCTGGCAAGCGATTAACATGCAAGTGTGTGTGTGTGTGTGCATATACACAAATAAGTGATCAGTAATCAGCCTGCACTGCCACTGCCGCGGCGAGCGTGGCTGCAACATTCGCCAGCCCGGGTCGGTGGCGGCCACAATCTGATGATTTTCTGCTTTTTGCGTTTTTATTTTATTTAAATTTTCCTTTTATTCGTCTTTTAGTAGTTTATTTTAATTTATTTTCGTTTTCTTGTTGTTTTCGTTTTGTTGAAGTGCTGTGCGCGGCGCATGCAACCAGCAGCACAAGATGTGCAACTTGCCGCGTGTAACGTTTTCTGCGCTGCGCTGTGCTGTGCTGAGCTGTTCTGTGCTTTGTTGTGCATTTGGCCGCGGGCGAATTTTGTCGCACGTTGAGTATTTTTAAACCATGAGAAAATCCTTTGGCGCTAATAACCCGAATTCCTTGCATTAAATTTTGCTTGACTGCAATTTTTACAATTTCTACATACAAGTTAATATACTTCGTTCTCATGTATCCTTCTTGCGGCGGAGCTGTGCGCTTCTTGTGTGTGTGTGCCACAAAGCTGTCATATGGTGTTTATATACACGTCGGTATGTATGCGCATGTGCGTGGGTTCACAATTATATATGAACGTTTTGTCTTTTTAATGAATTTAGTATATCTTTGCCCATTTATGTACCAATTTACATACATATGTATATATTTCAATGTGTACAGACATACATAATTATATGTAACATTTTAATTCAGTTTTGATGGAGTCAGGTTTGTTTGTTGGCACATTCTTTGAACAATAAATTTAGTGAGCTATGAAAAAAGAATTTCAAAAATTATTATTTTTTCATTTTTGATTCCAACATTCTTTTATTGAATAACAATTTAAAGTCGTCTGCCTTCAAGTTCAAGTCCAGGATATCCAGAATTGTCCTCGACATCTTGTAAACCAATACGCTTTCGATAAAATCATTTATAGGACATATTTTTTGCTATGCATACATTAGAAAACCTTAACTTCGTTTGCATACCCATATAAGAGCAAATAATTCCTTACAATGACTTGATTTTAATCGGTCCGCTATGTACATATATGCTTTAACAATCCGATCCAAATATTTTTTCCGGCGATCGCATCATTGTTTTAGACAATAACTCGTGTCAAATTTCATGATCATATGTCCTCAAATGAAAAAAATGCAAATGTATGAAGGGTGTATTGGTCCGATATCGGCGGTTTCCACCAAATAAGCAGCTTCTGGGAGAGAAATAGATGCATAATTTCAGATCGATATCTCAAAAAATGTGTGACAAGTTTGTCTATATATGAGGTTTGTTCAAAAAGTATAAAGAATTTTTTATTTCTTACGTGAGTTTTTCTTTATTAATGAATATGTATATATTTTGTCCCTTCAAATCCCTCCAAAGTAATCACCTCGAGATATACTAAACTTCTGTTAACGTTTTTTCCAATCCTCAAAGCACTTTAAATGTAATTTTTGTGATTTATTTTAGCTCCTCCTTCGATGAAGTTTTTATCTCCTCAATCGCAGCCTATTCAGTTTTGGGAACAAAAGAGTCCTAGGGGCCATGTCCAAGGAATACCGTGGCTTTTTCTTTGTCTTTAAAGTAGGAAGAGGCACCGAAGGCTGGAGTGCGATCTTTAATCTGCTAAACCTAACCTACTCCCCATCTCTTGTCTCTCCCACAGAACCACTGGACAAAATATTACTTCATGGGAGAGAAGAAGACATTTAAGTCTCCTCTATTGTACGAACTGACTGAAGCCTAATCTGTTGTAAATGTCTCAATCTTTTCACAATTAGCACTGCCGCTTCACTGACAAATATCCATTTTACAGAAGACCGCACATACTCGTAAGTGCAGTCAAATTTTTCACCGTGAGACCTTTAATTGGGTTTAAAGCTTCTTTCTTTTACTTGAAAACCTAGGACAATGATAGAGTACGTGTTCAGAGTCTCCTAAATACTCTGTAAACGCTGAACAATATGGACTAAAGTCATGCCGATACTTGTAAAAGTAGCTTCTAAAGCACCCATGGGCACTGAGTATTTGGGTCAGGTGGAAATCTATCCACGAATGTATGTCGGAAATTAGTCTGTAGGTCCTGCGTCCTTTAGATGAAGTTTGCCACCGTTGCTATCACATTGTCGTGGACTGAGTCCAACATCCTAAGCAATATCAACACAATTTTGGAATTAGCAAAAATCGAAGACGAACCAAAACGCGTTCAAGCAAAGCAGCTGTAAAATTAACTTAACATTCAAAATGGCCGACCTTGTGTAAACCTCATACAGGGAGACGGTCAGACAGACGTACATGGTTAAAACGACACAGCTCATTATGATGATCATTTATATACACATTTTATAAGGTCTTCAAGACCCTGCTGTAGTGTGTTAGGAAGAGCGAATGACAAAGAAAGGCAACTTATCACAAGATGATGGCTTTTTATCATAAATCCAATGAGGAGAAGCAAGGTGATAACAGTAATAATGAGCATAACCAAGTAAAATGCCTCCACAAAACCAATAAAAATAAGTGGCTGGATACCTTCAATTTAAATAAAATCGAGTTAAATCCACCTTAATTAATATTCTTATCACCTCATTGCTCACCTAACCCTCTCAGCTGCGAAAAAAGCCAAAAGCAGCGAAAACACGAACTATTTAGTCACAGAAAAGGTGCTTTTATCAAATACTCATCCCCCTACGCTTCGGCACGACGTCTCCTAGCCAGCTGTGAGTCATTCGCATGCACTTAGCTGCGTTTATTTTCACCAGAATTGATTACACCTTAATCCTTTTCGTATACAAATGCCATCAATCGATTTCCTTTCAACTTAACGGCTTAAATGACCAAACATTTTTTGGCTAAAACGATGTTAACAATGGATTATCCAACCACTTGAATGCACACAACAAAACAACAACAACAGCAGCGGGCAATATAACAAAAACGAAATAATAAAATAACAATAACATCACTTGCATGCAACGAGACACAATGGCTGCGATGTCGATCGCACAATCAAGCCATGGAACCATCGATCGCCTATCTATCGCTGCGCATCGATCACACCAACACCAACACACACACATGCATACACATTCAGCGGCTTCGTGTACACACATATATCAACTTGTTGCAATGTGAGTACAAAGCGCCTGACATGCGCACCTTTTCACCTTTGAGTGTCCACTTCAAACTGCTAAAGGAAAACACCAAACTAAAACGAGTACAACAACAACAAAACAGCCAAAGTGCATTATATAGTGCCACTCACAATGCCATTGAAGAGATTGCAACCATTTGTTGTGCATGCGCTTGCCGTTATTGTCAGTTTTGTTGGTGTTGTGTTGTTGTTGTCGCTTTTTTACTTTTGTTGCATGCACCCACAATGGGTACGGGCGCAACAAAAGGACAATTAATTTCGTAGTTTATGCTTGGCAGCGAGAAATTAACAACACAGAAGTCAATTCGAATCCAATTGTGCGCTAATGTGGCCCCGCACAGGACTACCAGGAGCAATGCGTCGAACGCGCACCGAATGCCCAATTGAAAATGTGTTTCTAATGCTCTCGTGTGTGAGTGGGGTTCGATAGCGTGTGAGAAAATTGCGTGTAATCGGACGAAAATGAAGCATATTGAATGTGAGGACAAAGGGCTTCAAGGAAATTCTGTACGGTGTCAGCGTTTTTGTTGTTCTTTTTTTTGTATTTTACGTATGCCTTTTATTACATATTATTATTGATATTATTTGTTACTGGAATTCGGTTATTCATTTTTTATAAATGTCCTTTTTGTTATTTTTATGGCGCAACCAATTGTTGGGAAAGAAGCGTTTTCTATTCTTCGCCTTTATGGCTTTCTGCTGCTGCCAGCGGCGTAATTCGAAAATACTTTTGACACCATTGCACGGTTGTTGAGCAGCACCTGGTAGCTGGGGCCTTTACACAAATAGTCATTAGAAAATGTTGTTTGTTGTAACCACTTTAGATTTATCATTTTATTAAGTGTCCTTCTTTGATTCGCTGGAAGCGCGACACATTCTGTAGTCCTTTTTGGAGAGGGCGAGACTACTAGACGACCAGTTTGACTGCTCTACGCTTTTTTTTTCCTTTTTGATTGTGGGGAAAATTAACGATCTATATGTGAAGATTATTGAGGCTGATAGTGTGTGGGTCATTGCATTTGAGGGATCACAAAAGAACTGGCCAGGGCGATTAAGGCAACGTTTCTCAGAATAAACTTACATACAAGTCTTTTGTATTGAAGATTTAAGTGGAAATATACTTCCATTTCGTCAACTAAATTCACTTCTTAATTTTAATATATTCTTAGCCAACAAAGATCAACTAATTTACAGGGTTTGCCCGGAAAGTAATAGGACAGATTTTCTTCCGCCGCTACTGTAATTCGGAGCATGCGCGCCCCGTCTGGATTCGGTAGAGGGCGTTCCTAGCTAACGAGCTAGCGGCTGGTTAGTTGTCTCCGAGCACCTGAAGAGTCAGGACAAACACTTTCGTTCAAGCCGAAAATGCAGCGTTTTCGTTACAGCCGAGGCACGCGATTAAATTCTGTGTGAAACTCGGTAAATCCGCGGCGGAGAGGTTTGATATGATCAAGCAGGCTTACCCAGATGTTGCTTTAGCAAGAAGTGGTGTGGGGCATTTTTGGAGGACCGGGAAGAGGTCGGTGATGAATGAGCAAATCCAAAGTGAAAACGATGCTCATTGTCTTTTTTGACATCAAAGGCATCGTCCACCATGAATTTGTTTCTCCTGAACAAACCGTTAACGCCAAGTTTTACGTGGAAGTCCTCAAGAGACTCAAACGAAGGGTAAATCGGGCCCGAAAAGACTTCGCAGCCGATTGAAAGGTCCACCACGACAACGCCCCGGCTCACACCGCCTTTCTTATGAACAGCTACCTACCAAGGCCGCCATACCTACGCTTTCGCAGTCGCCCTACAGCCCAGATGTGGCTCACCCCCGAACTTCTTTCTTTCTTTGCCGATAAAAGGCAACCTTGGCTGTCAGAGGCAGCCTAGTTTGAAAGTTTTTTAAGAATTGTCACGATTGGTTCAATAAAATTTTTAAATCGACTCAGTCCTATTACTTTCCGGGCAAACCATGTATAAAGACAGACATACGAAGAAGACAGCTTGTCACACTGATCATTTAGATATAAATTCTGGTCAGGGTATAGAAATAAATGAGTATTCCTTTGCAGGCGACCAGATTCTGTAAAGAATAACGTGAGTTAACAAAATATATCTGACTTTTCGCCATAAATAGACTCTTCTTTACATCGATTCTTTTCGCAGGAAATTTGGCAGTGGCGTCTGTCGAAAGTTTGCCAATCTCATGCGCGAAACACATTGTGCGGCATTTAATTCGGCCGCCGCTAATAGCACCAATTTGCCTGCCGCACCATTAAATGGTGAGGCTCTCACGCCTGCGCCTCGCTTGGCCGCCGAATACGGTCAATATTTTTTTTTTGTTTGGTCGCGCAACTTCACAGAGTAATAAACACAAAGGACTTCAATCCAGCAGTCTCGCAATGATGCGCCATTTCACTCGAAGCGCAGCCCATTTGGGCACATGGCGGCTGCCATCAAGTGTAGCCGATATGATGAACGACAGGCGCGTGAAGGAGTCCCTTACCGAAAGGTTCTAAAAGCTTAAATGCATTCCAGGAAGCGACGCAGAAAAGGGTTTCACTTATTTTCGGTTAGTTTTAGGTACTTAAGTAGTTGTGTTTAAGCGACGTGCCACAACGCGCAGCGCGCTGCGTGGCGCAACAACATTCCTCAACGATTTTCGAGCAATCATCGCAGCGTAACGCCGAGTAACGCGATCACTTCGCGTCATTGTTGCAGCGGTAGGCCTTTAGACCGCCCTCCGTTTAGAGCCCTTCAAAAGCCAACAACACACATATACACCAAGCAGCGCATCATCAATATGTTGCAGGCACACAAAGTGATGCAGGCTGATTAGGGGCGGTACGCTTGTTGCTGCCGCTGCCGTTGACGCTGCTGCCTTCACTGTGATATCTGTAATTCGCATTTATATTTTATTATTTTTACGGTTCGGCTGCCGCTTTCATTGCCGCATGCTACATGCAACCATGACGTAGCTTCTCTTTGCCCTATTGTGACCGCTGCAACGGAGGCAGCACCAGAATTATATTCCCTTGTGGTGTACGTGGAACATCATTGACGATTGACGCTGTATAATCACTCAAACGATCAATCCTCAGCGTAAAGTAGAGTTCAGTTGAGATGTTGCTTGCTCTGCTGTCGACTGCTACGGCGGCTCGTGGCGGCAAACGAACTGTCTTTGCCGGCTTGCTCGTGTAGCTGCAGTTGTCCACTTTCTTCAGCCAATTCTTGGAGTAAGTTTGCGCGTCAAAGCATATGATTCTCAAGATGATTGCTTGATTATTAATCATTGTCCAAAACATCAAAAACGCGTCAAGTTCGGCAGCCCGACATGCAGCGCTGTAGTCATGCCTACGAGTTTTATAGAAATTATATTTAGCTTGTTTCCAAAGAAAGGAACTTGATTTTGTGAGTCATATACAGGGTTGTATTTCACTTTCTTGCTTTGGAAATATTTATATTTATTTTATTTGGTGATGAGAAACACAATCATTTAAAACTCTAGTTCGTGGTTAAGACCTGCGAAAAGACGATCGGCACATACCACCTCTACGTCGATTTTAAAGCTGCTTTTGACATCACGCTGCCTTTATGTTGATATATCTGATATTGATATCATTGGCCTCGACATCCGCGCCGTTAGTTCTGTTTTCTCCAGGCTGAATAAGGAAGCGAAGCAAATGAGTCTGGTTGTGAACGAGGGCAAGATGGAATATCTTCTGTCTTCAAATAAACGGTCGTCGCAGTATCGACTTGGCTCCCACTTCACTGTTGACAGTCATAACTTCGAAGTCGTAGATAATTTCGTCTATCTTGGAACCAGTATTAACACAAACAAAAATGTAAGCCTCGTAATCCAACGCAGAATAACTTTTGCCAACAGGGGCTACTTATAACTGAGTAGGCAATTGAGAAGTAAAATCCTCTCTCGACGTACAATGACCAAACTCTATAAGTCACTCATTATTCCCGAGCTGCTATATGGTGCAGAGGCATGGACGCTGCTACGCTGACTAGGTCATGCCGTCCGAATGGACAAAAACACTCCAGCTCTGAAAATATTCGACGCTGTACCCGCCGTGGAAAGCAGAGGAAGAGAAAAACCTTCACATCGTTGGAGAAATCAAGTGGAGAAGGACCTGGCCGCTCTTGGTATCTCGAATTGTTGCCAATTTGCGAAAAGAAGAAACGAAAAGCGTTGTTGTAAACTCGGCTATAACCATGCTAGCGTTGTCTACGCCAATAAAGAAGAAGAAGAAGTTCGTGGCGAAAACAGAAAAAGCTTTCCTTACGCCTCTTTGTCATATCCATATTAAGTGTAAACTAATGTCGATGCTGGGCTTCCTTCTGGACGCTCAGATATGAGAAAATTTGGACAGAAGATTACATTGCGTGGAAGTTTGTTCGCAGCGTCGGCGCTCTGTGCAGTTCTGTTACTAATCTTAAGGTTAAATTTGTCTCTTAAGCAACACCCTGTATAAGTAATGCGAAACTACTCAGCCAATGTTACAATGACTCATTCAAGAGCTGTAAACTTGAGCTTATCGCTATCGTTTATATTGTTATCTTTCTATTGTTGTTGTAGCTGCTGACTTTGATGTTATTACCATTGTTGTTATTGCATTTATTGATGTTGATGTTGATATTTGACGGCTTATCACTGCCATCGCCAAAGCGCTCACCGCTCATGGTAGCGGGGCGAGCGGCGACAACAATTCAGCACAAATAAATTGATATTGAAAAAATATTATGCATAACACCGCGCCCTGCTGCCACCTACCGCCCACGCTTTGTCGGTTGCGTGCGCAGGGCTGCCGCCGCGGCCAATTCTGATTGCTAAGGTAGCACCAACACACACACATAATTTCGCATGCTACACACACACACGTCATATGAGTCCACACATTTCGTTATGGGTATAGGCATGTGTGTGTTGTTTCTGTTTGTTTGTGCTGTATGTGCGACTCAGCAGCGCAATAATCTGCAATCTCACTAATTTATGAATGTCCATTGAGAGCGCGGACCCATGCTGAGTGGCTGTCGATCGCTGTGTCCGTAGCTACGCTTTTGTGATTATCGAGTACTCATCACCGGCGAGGATCCATTCGTCGAGCGGTGGATGCGTCGATGGATGGATAGATCGATGGCAGGCTGTTTTGCTCGCTTGTTTGGCTCTGAGTTGCGGTCTCTACACATGTACTAGTGTGTGTGTGCACGCGATATGGCAGTGATACTTGCAATTGCGGCTGCGATTATACCACCTATCAATGACCACTTGGCCATGGTTTGAGCGCGCCAGCAAGTTGTGCTTGGCTCCGCTGCTCTTTTGGCGTATTGTGTTGCTGTGTGTTGTTGTAGTGTGTTGTGGTGTGTGTTGCGCGGTTTGCTGTGTTGTATTGAATCTGCGGAATGTGCTGTGTCATTATTTTCATGCTTAGTCAACAATTTGTTTCTTGGCGTACAACAATGGATTTCCATGTACGAAATCACAACAATTCGCCCCCACCAAGCGCGTTATACATGGCAAAAACAATAAAAACAACGCATTGGCAATAAATAAAAGAGTCATGGAAAATGCGCTTCGCATCTAGAAAGTGTAGAAAGGTGGTAATGGCCTTTTCTGGGAACTTTATCAACACAATTCGACAGCGATAGAGCACAAACTCCACAACAATTCAGCAAGTGAATCGAAACTTAATGTTTTCATTGTGTTTTATTTTATTTATTATATGTATTATATGTTTCGCTTGCGGCCACAAATAGAAAAGAAATTAACTGCGGAAGAATTCGGCGTTAAATTTGATGTGTTTGACGCCCTAAAAAATGTACGATAAGGTAGCTTGCTCGTAGTCAAAGATATGGAAGAGTACGAACCCAAATGATCTGATGTAACTTACCTGATATAAAGTAGGATATAAGATAGAATTTTTGAGCAAATAGAGGAAACATTTTTTTGGGTAGTCAAAAAAGTCTTTTCGTATATCTAATCAAATTTCATCTAATTTTTTTTTATATTTATAATGAACTTTAATGAACCCAATATGTACCATTTTGGTCGACCACTTTTTGGCATTTTTTCCGCTAGAGACATTATACCATCAATGAAAAAGTTTTCTGGTTTCTCGGCGAAAAACTGCAACAAGTAATTTTCATAGGCTTCTCTTGAAGTCGACTTTACCCCATTGCCGGAGTTCTGCATTGACCGAAATAAATGGTAGACCGATGTTTCAAGGTCAGGGCTACATGGTCGATGCATCAAAACTTCCCAGCCAAGCTCTCCCAGTTTTTGCGGAGTCATCAAAAATGTGTGTGGTCTTGCGTTGTCCTGATGGAAGACGGAGCCCTTAGTGTTGATCAGTTTTGGCCATTTTTTTTCGATTGCTTGCTTCAATCTCATCAGTTGTTGACAGTAAAATGTAGAATCAATCGTTCGACTAGGCTGAAGCAGCTCCTAGTGGTTGATTCCTTTCCAATCCCAACAAACACTCGGCATAACCTTTCGAGGCGTCAATCCTGGCTTTGTAAACATTTGTTGAGCTTCACCACGCTTGAATCATGATCTTTTTGACACTTTATTGTAGTATTTGATCCACTTTTCGTCTCCTGTTACCATTCGCTTCAGAAATGGTTCGATTTCATTTCGTTTCAGCAAAGAATCGCAGATGTTAATTCGGTCCATTCAATTCTTCACAGATAAATCCTGTGGTACCCAAACACCGAGCGGATAAATGCTAAGTTCCATAGCGATGTCATGGCTGCTTATGTGACGGTCCTGGTCAATCTTTTCCATAATTTCATTGACTTTTTCAACGATAGGTCGACCAGAGCGAGGTGCATCTTTCACATCGAAATTTCGAGAACGAAAGCTAGCGAACCATTGTTTTGCTACCCGAACTGATGCAGCATCGTCTCCGTAAACTTCACAAATTGCATTGGTGGTTTTCGTAGCAATCTTCTCTTTTTTATACAAAAATTTCAAAATATAGAGAATTTCTTCATTGTTTTGACTCATTTTTGAAAAGCTGGAACTTATGTTCAACTTCCCAGAATTTTTCTTTAAATGAAGCTTAAAATTAAATCTCACCTTTCCAACACTATATGGTATGACACAATGTGATTGATAACACTAGAGATAGACGACTGCTCCGACATCTATTGAGAAAATGAGAAAATACTTTCTCGACTATCTCATATGTTTTGGTGTAGGCTTGGTTGTTATGATCATCCATAGATTTAGACGCAAATCATAATTTACAAGATAGCCATTTTTCGATCAAATACGGAAAAAAATTATATTATTCCAAGTTCGCGGAGACTTCCGAACGATTAATGGTACTAGTATATGCCGAAGGGTTCGTTGAATCAGTAACCAATAGGTAACTGATATTCGCAAAGGCCCGACTAATTTTCATCACTTTACTTTTAGATACTCAGAAAGTACATTAAATTCAATATAAAATCATACATTTTTGAAACACTTCCCAGCCAACTCACTTCAGCCAAAAGCCAATATCAGCGCGCGGCTTCTTGTCGAGCCTGATTTTCAAGCAGAATACCGCTTCTCCTTACCACTTCGGTAACTATCCGAAGCGCAACAGAGCTCAAGATAATCTGCAGCACCAATTTTCCATTCATAATCGCACTAAAGCATTTCTATTCTCACATACTACGAAGAAATGCGATCTATGAAAGTAAGAAGAACCATAACTTTTTTAATGATGTGCCACCAAATGGCTAAGCGTGTCCCCAACATACATACAAGCAAACATAACTTTATATGAATGTCAAATATTGACAGAGCGTTTGCGTAATGAATGCAACCGCAAACAGCTGCTTCACCGCAATATCCTTAAACGGGTCTGCTGCACACGGCGCGGCTCCAGGGCCGACGAGCGCATATCCGATGTCCCCAAGCGCACGCTCAACCGGCTGATCATGTTCAGCAGCGCAGCCTTGCGTTCGCACGCGTCAATTGCCGACTACAAAAGCGTGGTGCGGCGCGGCGCGTTGACTCGATGCGAATATCTTGTTTTATCTGTGGTTCGACAAGGGTCCTGCTGGGAATTTGATGCCGCTGCACGGCCTACACCTTTGGCTAATTCGGGACGTTGCAACAACTGTCCGTCCGTGCGCCTTCGCGCGCATACGCGCATTTGCTTTTAACTGCTGCCTTATAGCTGTGTATGTGTGTGTGTGCGTGTTTACTGTAATAGTCTTTGTCGCTGTTATTGTTTTTGCCGAATTGATTTTTCCGCTTTGGCTTTTGGTAATTTCGCCTGTATTACTGCGCGCGTGATAACTCTGTGACTTTGTGTGTGGCGTGGCAGCGCGCCAACGGCCGACAACGACAGCAAAGCTAATGCAACAACAGCAACTGCAATAGCGACATCGTCATCATCGCCACCATCATCGTCACCAGCAACGCGGCTGCTTGCGCATCGACGACGATGACAACAACAACGACAGCGCAGGGTTACATTCAGCCAACAACTGGATTGCTGGATTGTTGGATTTGGCAAGCCCACGCGTCGCGTTTTTATACTTTTAATTGGCTTGTCGCACTTTGTGTCTTATTGTACACAAATGCCTTTTTACAACTTGTACATATGTATTTACATACGCGTCGATATGTGCAAACGCGCGCCACGACGCATGCGCGCACCACTCACACTCACACATTTATTAATGGTTTCGTTGCAGATGCGTTGGGATGCAATCTTGTTGGTACATGTGTTATCCATCGCGTTGTCTGGCCGCTGGTCGCTGGTTGCTGGCCGAGGTGTTTGGGCGCTGCGTGTCGTATTCCGGCTAATAGAAATGATGTCGATAGCACTTAAACACGATATCCGTTTCAATTTGTTTGGATTCTTCAATTTAAAAGGTGATAATTTTCTACTTTATGGCCCTTGACATGTGGGCCACCCATAAAACTGATATCGGTGTGTAAGCAGATCGCTTAGCTGCGCGGCTGTGCGGCTCGACGCTCGACCAGTTCGGCCCCCACTGTCCATTGCTGCCGCCAACAAGCCTCGTTGCATGCTGCAGAGACCCTCAGAGTCGCAGTTAAGCGGCTAGTCAATAAGTTAGTCAGTCAGGCCTGCGTATGCTAGTATCCATGTTTATTTGAGTAGCTGCTGCTAGCTTGGTGTCATCGACGACGACAACAGCAACAACAACAACAACAGCTTGGCACTCTAAGTAGTGGTTGGAGGAAAGCAATAAAAAAAACGCACACTTTCCATGGCTCCGCGCATCGTTGTCCGCTCAATTTGTGTTTCAGTGATTTTCACACTTGATTATCGCATTGACCAGCCCTCGAGATGTATCAACAAATGGCTTTCTTAGGTCTTTCTTTCACGCGACACTCATAGAAATGCACAAAAGCACATAAAAGTGAGTGAAATTTTCTAGACGCTTTTCGTTCGCGCTATAAATTTATCTCGTTGCGCCCACATGCCTCGCTTTAGTAGGTGGGCAAATGGCCAAACACAGACTTAGTACATATGCTCACTCCAAAGCGGAAGTACACATACACATGCGAAGTAGAGTGGTAAGTAATTTGAGATTTTATGCTCTCTACTGCGCGCTGCGCGATCGCCATCCGAATGATTTGTGGCGCATAAAATAGATATGGAAGTGAGATTAGCCAGTTCTGAATGGAGCTTGGCGTATTTGCATTGACGCGTATTTATAGCCGAATTTATGAAAGTAATCCGTGGATTATAGCAATTTACAGCCTAGTTGAACACTCATTTAATGGAAGCTTTATGAAATTTTTGTTTATGCGCATTTTAACACTTTCGTAATTTCTAGTGATTTAATTAGTGGTGTTTTGGGACTCTTGGACTGTTTTCATAGCAGTTAGTTTGGATCATATCTTCACTTTTTCAATTCCTCGATCTTAGCAGATATTAAAATAGAAATTGAATAGTATTTGATAACGCGAAAAGATCAAATTTTGACCAGATTTCAAAGTGACGCAGTGTCTTATCGGCGGCAGAAGATACAAGTTCTATTTAGGAGAAAGAAGTTGAACAAATCAAGTTTAAAGTGTCTGCATTCGCAAAAAATGATCGGAAAATAGAATTTATTCCGCAAAGTCTTAAAATAAGATCAAAGAAAGACACCACTAAAGGCAGCACATTCCATATTTATGAGTACCACACCTGTTAACGCAAAAAAGTCCTAATGGACCGAATTCTCATCTGCGAATCGCAAGAAAATTGTTCCCTTTCTAAAGCGGAGAAGCGGGAAGAGTGATGGCCAAGGCTAAAATTGACAATCAGGGTGGTTCTGTTACATCTTTGGTGAATTTCCCTTATGCCCAAACTGTTAATTAAGATGTCTACTATCAACGGTTGAACAGCCTCGCTTAGAGGTGAACAGATTTTGCATATAACAGACGACTTATGTTCCATTAGCACAACTTCAGGTCACACATCCAAAGCGACGCTCCAGAAGCTCCGGGAGGTTGGTCAATCGTCTACATCAGTTTTTGATCAAAAATTATGACTGTTTCTAAGAGAACCGAAATTCTTCATTGCTTCGATTGCCTTCTTTACAAAAGCACGGTTCCCTTTCAGCTCACACACCTGCGAGGGACCTTTGAGCGGGCCGAAGACTTTTTACAGATGGATCGAATTTAGAGGGAGAGTAGGTGGTGAAGACAGTAGCACCTTTCAAGCGGATGTGGCTGTCACCAAGTTAGTAAGGCAATAGTAGATGTACTTCAAGAGGAGTGCATTCACTCTGATAGCCCAGCGCCTTTTCTGGTTTTTTTCACAAAACCAGTCAAGGAGTGCATGACTTCATTAGCAATAGCTACAAGCTTCATCCATTTTAAACTTGTATGGGTGCTAATCACAGCGAAATCGCCGGTAACTGCAAAGTCGTTGAGCCTGCTAGCGAGCTTTCCCTTTCCCGAATTGGAAAGCGATATTTTCTTTCATTCTGGCATTAATCCTTTGGACCTGAAGTTAGCTTAGTCAGCACTGGTTAACAACCAGAATTTGAGCGACTTGCTCCGTATGAACCGTTAGAGGTCTTCTGTTGTACTGGCACTTTGCAAAGTCAATCTCACCGCAATTGTAGGTATTTTGACAGAATAATTAGATTCTGCCGGATGCTTTGTGCCAAAGCTATATAGAGGAAAGCGGGATGGAATCGCCTTGTCACTTTCTTCTCAATTGCTGGGACTGATATTTGTGGTAAGCTCAAAACGTTTCGCAGATTGTTAAGGGGTAACATGGATTTACTGGTTTCACAGAAACAAATTTTTTTGTTGTCTTATTAAACAGCCTCCAACCCCTCTATAATATTGTCCTAAATTTTCAAGTTGATCTGAGTAATTGTTTCGAAGATATAGCCTTGAGAACTTGTGCGCTCGAGGCTAGCTAGGCTAAGTGCAAGGTCTTTAAACACGTTTTCTTGAAGCTGTGCTTTTGAAGTCTGTTGGAAAGATTTCTGGAGAACTACTCAACCGATCTTCATGAAATTTTACTCAGATCTTTGAGGTACAATTCTCACTCAACCCCTTGAGGATCCGATGATTCACCTTTTAGAAGTTTATGGGTAACACAAAAGATGAATATTTCTTCAAGTGAAATTTTGGTTCAACCTAAACCTTATCAAATCCAACTTAATTATGCTAAATGAAACCATCTAGAAACCAAAGCAATCTATTTCGAAGCTTATAAGAGTTTGTTTAAACATATAAAGAGATATTTTGGCCAAAGGAATAAATACAAATTCCTTCTTATAGAGCTTAGTATTGATATTATCATATATAGGGGTTCAAGTCATATTTATAACATCTTTGCTTTAAAATATGAATACATGTAAGCTACCAAGGCTTATAGACACTTAGATCTCAGGAAACATGTTTGCCTATATAGCACAATATATTTGTAAAAATGTAAAATAATAATAGCAACTACACATACATATATGAAATTATATATACATATGTATCTATCGATGTATGTGTGCCATGGCAAGGTGTAAGTGTTTATTTTCGTGCGCATTAAAACCTCTAAATAATTCTAAGTGGACACATTGCTTTCATTTCAAATCGATTTCAACGAATTAATATAATCGAATGGCGCATACCGTTTTGAAAATGTTGTTTTACAAAACAACACAAAGCCGAGAATAAACCGCGTGTAACAGCCATAAAGCACAACAATGTCAGCAATGACAAAAACGACAACAATTGTGCTACAACAAAACCGAGCCAAGTGAAACACTCTAAAACATATTGTACAGCATAAAGCAGCTTACAATGCTACATAATAAAGCGCAAACAAAACAGACAAAACACACGCACACATACACATGCCTACACACACCCAGCGCGTACTGCGAGGCAAGGAGCCTGCGATCGGACCACGCCACTGTTGCGCTCGAGTGAAATGAAATCAAATGATGTGAATAAAAAATTAAAATGCGGAAAAAAATCAATAAGAAAATAAAGACGAAATCAAATGGAGGGGAAGGAGATAAATAAAAAGTCAATATATAAAGTATAATATGTAATAACAACAGAAACACACGGCAAACACAAAAATAGAACAACAACACATGAAAAGGCAAAAAACAGCACAAAAAGCATTGAAGATATAAAAGTGGAGAAGGGCCACAATGAATGCCGAAGAATACGACTGTTGATGGTTTTTAAGGCGCGGGTGATCGTTTCATTGCAGCAGCGCTCCAGCCACAGCGGCCACAATAGGCCGTACTTATGCTGCCGATGACGCAGCCAAGCGCGTTCTGCCCCGACAACGCCTCACCGCAGCCAAAGATAGCGCGTTCGACTGCCAGAGCCACTCGATCGGCCGCAGCAATCGCCACCAAGCGCCTAAAGACGCAAGCGGTTGCTGACTGCGCCAATGTGTACGTGCGTGTGCGTGTGTGTGTGTTAACCTCAATGCCAGTCTCCAAGGAACATGGTGGCTGTGAAGTGGCTGGAGCAGCGCAGAGGGCGGCTAAAGCGCGGCGTATCGGCAACGTTGTTGCAGCAGCTGAACAATGAAGTGGTTATAAGGAAGACATTAACACAGACTTATAGGCAACAACAACAACAATGACAACAAGCGTAGCAACAAAGGCAATGACAGTAATAATAACAACAGCATCCAACACCCTCGTAGATCGTTGGTAAGAGCAACAAAACAACAACAACTGCAGTGAGTTTTGTTGTACGCAATTCATTGGTTTGTTGCATCTTTGTGCGCGTTAACATTACTGCCTCGCACAACCTTTAAGTGTTTTGGCCGCTTGTTGTTGTTGCTGTTGGTGTTGGTGTTGCTGCATACTTACACTTGAGCAGGAATGACAGAAATTAGTGAAATTTATTATTGATATCCACTTAAATTTATAGAGCAGCCAACAAAGCCATGGAGAAAGAGACCTTTGAGGAGCAACGAAAAAAAGAAAAGAGAAAACAAAAATAAAAGCAATAACAAGCGATTGAAGGTGAAACTAAA
This sequence comes from Bactrocera neohumeralis, assembly GCF_024586455.1. Taxonomy (NCBI): domain Eukaryota; kingdom Metazoa; phylum Arthropoda; class Insecta; order Diptera; family Tephritidae; genus Bactrocera; species Bactrocera neohumeralis. The sequence goes on along the minus strand of NC_065920.1, from coordinate 3,202,244 downwards.
GCATGCAACCACACATGCATTTTATGCCACAAATAAATAGGGAGTTGCAGCAGCAGCAGCAGCGGTTGTCATACATTATGATCTCGCTGCTTTTATGGCCTGTGTTTGCTGGAGAGCAGGGAAAGGGTGTCTTCGTACACTTTGCAGCTGTTGATGCGGTTTCTGGCCACTGCGGCTCGCTGGTTGCTGCGCTGCCACATTTATGGGGTCAAATGTTGTGTTGGTCAACCGCGCTCGTTTGTTGTGGCGGTGCACACACATATGTACACCACATAGACACTAGTCTCCAAACGTTTGTGTGCAGTTGCACTGCTTGTGGGTGTAACCAGTGCGTATTTTATGTTTCTCAGCAGTTGCAGCGCATTTTCAGCTGGTGCGCCATTTGCCATAAGTTTGTCACACAATTTCAACTAATTGGGTATTTTAACTTAAAAGAAATATTTATCAAGCGACTGGTGCTTATATTAGCAGTTTACTCTGTTTTTATCAGCATGTATTTGGACATACCCAAAGGAAATGCTATCCACAACCAGTTATTAGTCCCTCTGATTATAAATCTTACAGGTGGAAGTGGTCATTCCAACGACAGTCTGGTCTAAGTAAGCGGAACGAACGCAGATTTTTATCCGGCCAAGGACTATCAACTCGGTAAGAAGCTACTACAGGAATGTTTCCTGCCGCTACATCAACAACAAACATATTGCAAATGTGTTCTTTTTATACTCTTGCAATGTGTTGCTAGAGAGCATCACCTAAAAGTAATCGAGATAGATATGGAGTTATATATATAAAAGTGATCAGGATGGCGAGACTCGGATCGGAGTGGAAATCCGAGTAACTGTCTGTCTGTCCGTCCGTCAAGCTGTAACTTGAGTAAAAATCAAGATATCATTATAAAACTTAATACACGTGTATCCTAGCATTCATCTATGGTTGGAAAAAGGTATGCTCGACCCAGCCGTCTAATAAACTTAATGTACATATCTCCTAAACTATTCAAGCTGTAATAACCAAATTGACTTAGGGCAAGTAATTTTGGCATCCCTACCCACCCTGTAAAAATGGGTGAAATCAAATTATAACTCCACCCAATCCTCATATAACGGTTTTGTTAAACACGACTAAATATCGGATGGATCTATAACTAAATGCGCCACAGCCGAGCGGGTATTTGATTTGAACGATGGGCGTTGCCCATTTAGGTGAAAATTCATATCTTTGGACCTACTCTATCGATTTCTGCCAAATTCAGTAGGTAATGTCCTGACATTTCTACATTAGATTGCAAAAAACACGAAATCAGACTAATACCACGCCTACTTCCCATATAGTATCAGACAATCAAAAATTCGGATCATATCACATTCCTTCCTCTTCCAGAGGCATGGACGATGACAACATTTGATGAGTCGGCTTTAAGAGTTTTCGAGAGAAAGGTTCTGCAGAAGATTTATGGTCCTTTGCGCGTTGGCCACGGCGAATATCGCATTTGATGGCACGATGAGCTGTATGAGACATACGACGGCATTGAAATAGTTCAACGAATTAAAAGACAGCGGCTACGATAGCTAAGTCATGCCGTCCGAGTGATAAAAAAAACACTCCAGCTCTGAGAGTAATCGACACAGTACTACCCGCTGGGGGAAGCAGAAGATATACTCTTCTCCAGTCCGTTGTAGAGATCAGGTGGAGAAAGACTTGGAAGAAACAAGATCTCAAAAAAATAAACAAGAACTTGAAGTTCCGTTTTTAGTGGGAGGAATATTCTGCTTGCCTGAAAACTGAAATTCTTCATATGGTAGCTAATTTGCAATCATACTCTCATGAGACACAGGGAATGCTGCTATGAGAACTTGAATCACGTTTAAGCATAAGGTAAAGAAGGAAGGCTTTTTTGGTTTCGTTTCGTGGTACCGTTTCGTCTAAAAAAATATATACGTATCAAAAAATTAAATGATATTCAAAAATGACATTTAAATCTAATTAGATGTGACTTAAACGCTAACTAAATTAATAATGAACTTAAAGAATATATTTAAAAATACTTAATGTGACTTTTTAGAGGAACGTTAAAGAATATGTGAGCATTAATTTTGAGCAGAAGTGAAAAAATCACCAGCTTAATCGTTATATTTAAACTCTTCTCCTCTTCCATTTTTTGGGTTGTTGTTGTTTGAATTAATTAGCATTTTGGGTTTGTAGGTTACAGCTGTCCGCTAAGTATCACATCTTCGCTCAATGCGCGTCCATTCGAATTATCTTCCATACACATTTCGACACATAAATTTGCCGATAAGCGGTAGGAACGAATGGTTGTTAAAGCGCTGATCTAACGCCCGATAAACAGACCCGATAAAGAGACCCCATTGACGGTGTCGTGTCAAAACGCTCGACTGACCAGGTACGCCAACGAAAAGCGCTCGCATCGCATATAAATTACGGCAATGATAATAAAACGCACTGCATGCACCGGCAGCACGACCGCGTTTACCAGCGCACCAAACAACAAACGTTCAATAGCAGCAGCAACAACAACAAGAACAGCGGCAACACATCTCCATCAGCACCCAAAGCCGTGTATCACAGCGCGCTAATGGCCCGGGGCCATCACCCACAGCAGGCATGCTGCCACACAACGCTAGGTCAAACGCCGCGCCAGGCCGCCCTAATGCATTGCGCCAACCGGCCAGGCAATGTGGTCGACCGCGCGTCGATCGGACACTTATTACACTCGTATCGTATCATTTTATCGCACCACCAGCCGCATCCACAACCGCTAACCAAGCGGACCAAGTGCAGCGCGCGCGGCTAGGCAATTGACAGGGACCCGTTGGAACCTGGGTTGACATGCTGCGCCACCCAAGCCCTTTAGCCGCCGTTGTGCGCCGCTCCGCTGCCCACAAATGTGTTATGCATTTTATTGTTGCATTTGTAGAAATAGTTGTCGGCTTGTTGTCTTCCACTTGTCTTTGCTGCTAGGCGTTGCTGATACACACGGCAATGGCAATGGCGATGGCGATGGTGATGGCCTGCTGCCATCGTATCATTACGTTGTTTAATTGCCGGTCGCGCTGGGTGTCAATTTTTATGGCGTTTTTTCCGAGAAGTGCAACAATTCACATTTCTTCTGTCTTTCTGTGGGCTGCGACGACAACAATAGAGTCATTTAGTGATGTTATTGATTTCAAATGCGCAACCGCCGCAATGTCAGCATCTCGACGCGATTACCGGGAAACGGAGAAACTAGCACTACGGCGTTGTGAGTGCGGCTGACAGACGGACAGGCGAACAATTGGTCAGGTTGTCCACTTGATGCACCAATTGAGTTGGCCATTTCCATGCCACGTCTAATTCTGCTCCGCCAGCACTCGAGTGCGTCATCGAGCACGGGCCAACAAGGGCCGTGGACCATTGAGCCACAAGTGTGCACTTATAAAAATGTTCGAGTGTTGTATAAAGTATGCATGCGTGTCGTGTATTTGTTGGTGTGCAGCGTTTGGGGAAAAGGTTGGCGCACGCGCGCCCTTTAATTAAACGGTGGCCCAATATATGCAAACGAAGCAGCGAAGTGCATATGTAAAACACGTGTATGTATGTGTATTTGTTGTGAAAAAATGCCCGCCGTTGCACATGCGTCATAATTCATTTTCGCCGAAAGCGTTGAAAAGTGTGGCTGACTGCCAGCCTACCTGCCACTTTGCATATTAACGCTGCCCTCTGCTGCCGTTTCTGCAACATTTCGCTTCGACTGTTTCGCGCGCTTTCTTGAATACCGTTTGCGTTATATTTCGGTTTATAACACATGCGTGTGCATGCGCGTGCGCAGTGAAGCCTTCAAAGGCCCATAGGGACATATGTGGAACACGCCCCACTTTCAACGCGCCAAAATGTGGATCATATACTCACATAGTCTAAGAGTTGGCAAAGTCTGCAACAAAAAACTGTTTCTGAGGGCGGTTAAGGATTCAGCACAGTGGTTCAAGGTTGTAAGAGTGCTTTTGCACGGACTGGCACGTGGCTTGGATCTTTCGATGTGAAAGATGCACCTCGCTCTGGTCGACCTTCGTTGAAAAAGTCGTTGAAATTATGGAAAAAATTCACCAGGACCATTACATAAGCAGTCATGACATCGCCAAGAAACTTAACATTCATCATCAAATGGTTTTGAATCATTTAAAAAAGGCTGGCTACAAAAAGAAGCTCGATGTTTGGGTACCACAGAAACTGTCTTTGAGAAATTTAATGAACCGAGTTAAAATCTACGGTTCTTTTCTGAAACGATATGAAATCGAACCATTTCTAAAGCGAATGTTAACGGGAGACGACAAGTGGATCCAATACGACAATAATCTGTAAAAAGGATCATGGTCCAAGCTTGCCGAAGGTCAACAAATGGTCACAAAGCCAATCCTGGCCTCGAAAGGTTATGTTGAGTGTTTGATGGGATTGGAAAAGAATTATCCATTATGAGCTACTCCAGCATGGTAGAACGATTGAGTCTACATTTCACTGTCAACTACTGATGAGATTAAAGCAAGCAATCGAAAAAACTGGCCAAAACTGATCAACAGAAAGGGCTTCGTCTTCCATCAGGACAACGCTAGACCACACACATCTTTGATGACTCCGCGAAAACTGGGAGAGCTTGGCTGCGAAGTTTTGATGCATCCACCATATAGGTCTGAACGTGCACTATCGGACTACCATTTGTTTCGGTCAATGCGGAGCTCCCTTAATGGAGTAAAGTTGTCTTCAAGAGAAGCCTGTGAAAATTACTTGTCGCAGTTTTTCGCCGAGAAACCAGAAAATTTTTACACTGGTGTAATAATGTGTCTAGAGGAAAAATGGCAAAAAGTGGTCAACCAAAGTGGTACATATTTGGTTCGTTAAAGATCATTATAAGTATAAAAAATAAGTTGAAATCTCATTAGAAATACGAAACGACTTTTTCGACTACCCAATATATTCCTGAGCAAATAACTTCAGGAAAAAGGTTTATTCGATAATTTTTAGGTTACCTCATGAACACTGTGCCTCAAATGATAGCATTATAAAAACATAGTGCTTCTCTCGGTTACGCCTACTTTCTTGCACGCTACTGCGCATGCGTTCATAAAATTTCCACTCCAAAGTACAAAGCGCGTTGCAAAAAAGCTCCGATTTCATTTGCATTTTGGACGGATTTTTGATATTTATTAAACGGTTTTCGTTATTCCCTACGCCGCAAACATAACTAAGCGAACGTCAGCGCCAAAATCTCATTTAAAATCGATTTATGAAAGATTAAAAAAACTGTGAACCTAGCGATGAACAATCGGAGCAGACGCAGACGCAGTCGCATGGGCGGGATAACACCAAACGCTATGTTTTTAATATAGTATGTATGTGCGTAGTATATCCACGGATACAGTGTGTGGCACGCAGCTAGCGGCAGGATATGGAAATTAAGTGTTGCAGCAACTTGTCCCAAATATATTTTGCGGCATGTAGTGGTGGAGAGCCGTATGGCCCGCGCATACATGTCCATCAAGCTGCCAGCCGCACCAGCAGCCGGCGCAGCGGTCCCGTGCATAGACCCAGGCATGCCGACAGACAGAGCGACAGGCTGGCCGACAGACAGGCAAGCAACAAGAAATTAGTAAAACTCATTTTGGATTTAGCCTCCGGGTTTAAACTTAATTCGGAAGCACAGCAGGAGGTTCTAAGTAAATAATGTGGCCTTTGAGTAATCTTTAGCGCTTAATTTGCATTTTATTGCCAACAAGCCAGCGCACCACAACATGTCAGCAACCCAAATGAAAGCAGCAGCACTAGCGGCGTCCTGGCCGGTTGGCTGGCTGTGGCAATGCCCCGCATGCGTTGTTGTTTTGTGCGCGAGGTCTGTTGTTGCGCATGCGCGTAAATTGATAAGGGAATAGATTTCGTACATTCAAAGGTTCATCCAATTAACACGCGATCTGTTACGCTTTTTTGTGGCCTGTGAGTATTCAGCTTAAATGGTAGCTTTAATTTGGAATTTACTAAAATTATGCATTTTGTTGAAGTTGAAAACAATTGCGCCACATGCCGCTCGAGATTTCCAAATTCAATAACTGGCAGGATATTGAGTTTTCATTGTTGAAGCTAAATCGTCTGGAAGAAAATTGATGTGCTTTCTGATTGCCAGGGAACTTGGAATTTGCAACTTTTAACAGTTTTTTAAAGACTTTGGCAAAATATCAAAAGTGTAATGAGACAAAGCTTTCAATGTAAAAAGTGGATCTTGGAAAAGTATGACAGCTTGTGACACATTAATTCTACAAAATATAAAAGTGCAGACAGCAGTTTCCAGTCTGGAAAAATAAATGAGAAACAGTTACTTATAATTATTGGGCCATTTCGTGAGATCACACGTGCACCAAACGTGTTTTTCAATAAATCGATTTTGACATTCGTTGTGTAGCTTGTGACGATGTCCAAGTCCATATTATCCAATTCGGGCCAGAAATATTCGGTTACCAATGAGCGGTAGGGATTTCCATTCACAGTAACGTGTCGGCCTTTATCATCACGAAAGAAGTACGGCCCAATGACGCCACCAGCCCATTAACCGCACAAAACCGAAACTGTTTCGGAATGCAAAGGTGACCCATGGAGTTCGTGTGGTTTGCTGCCAGACTAATAACGCATATTTTGCTTATTGACGAAACCATTCAGCCTGAAGTGAGCCTCATCGCTGAAAACGACGATTCTGGTGGTCAATTGGCTTCAGTTCTTGCGCCAATTCGATAAGGATGCTAGACAAGATTTTTTCCAAAATTCGCCACAACGACGTCACAGAGTTGCTCAACGCTTGAGAGAGCCTGATTCGGGTCTTCCTCAATTGATCCGCTGGCGGCTGCAATATTCTCGACACTACGGACCTTGCTTCGTTTCAGTGGCACCGGAATATTTTGTACTGCACTTGTATATATTTTAATAATTTCGACTCGTTGTTAGATCGTATATCTTTCCATGATGAAATGGCAATTCTTACTGAAGAAAAGTTTCTTTGGAGAAGTGTTGATGGTGGATAGACTAAAACGCTTCTACTTCTAGACAAAAGGGAGCTTAGTAACATCATAGGGGTTATCATAGGACCCCTGTCCTTAAGATACCACCTTCGGAAAGTGGAAAAAAATAAATTCGGCGGAATTCAAAGCATACGAGAAGGATTATGAGACGCTGGAACTTTATCTATGCGAATGCACAGCCTTAAGCCACGGCTCCCAATACTCGAACTTAAGGGACTTTGAGCAGTTACGGTGGAAAAAAATGAGAGTTTTACCAAATCTACTGAGTTACTGGACAAAGCTTAAATTGGCTACCACCTGGGAGCACAATGAGCCTGCTGATGACCTAAGTATGGCCACCTGCGACCCTGCGCTCCTGCGCTAATGCATTTCCCTCTTCAACCGCCCAACTGAGTAGATTTGGGAGAAACCAGATGTGTTCCTGTTTACAGATAATGGCAGAGGTGAGTAACAAGGGACCAGGGAGTCGATATTTCTGTAAGTAGTTTAGCAGGTCGAATAATTTTGTGATATTTTGAGTATTTTATTTTAATTCGGTAGCCATTTTCTCTAATTGAAAGACAATTTATTATTTCTCTGTACGTATTATTATCACATTTAATTAGGCAATCTGCTAAATACAGTGGCAGCGGCCTTTAGCTTTAATTCAATCATGCAATCAAGTGGAAACTAACCCACGCGGCATTCCGCAATTGAACTGAAGTGTAAATATCGCATTCCCAGCTGGTCAATTGAGCGTTTACCCACTCGGCCAATTGGCAGTAATTACATTGCGTTCGACACGTCTTCGCACGCTAGAAACAAGCACGAAAGCACGCAACCGTTGCATGGGAGCGCAGATTTTGACCTGAGACTTTTACCCCAGAATACCCAAATGTGTTTACAGTTTAAGGTACACGTCTGCCACGTCTCAACACTGCGAACGGAGACTACGTGTAAGTCTCTCTGCTGCCAAAGTGCCCCAAATTTTGAATCGACCTCAATAAACGCGGCGCAACTGCACTTTAGCGGCAAATCGCATTTCGCCGGCCGCCAAGCGTTGCATGAATGAATGAATGCGAAATGGAAATGCTCTTGTTTCTCACGTCATTCGTATGCGCATGCGCAGTCAACGCGATGCGACTGTCATTAGGCCAATCAAAGAAACGTTAAACTTTAAACGAACTCAATTGCAATTGCGTTGTTGCAACGGTTGCGCATGCGCTGGCTAAGGGAACGAATGGCAGTGTGCTACAACAACACTGCAACAGTTTGATGCCATTTGAATGTCAATAATTCGGCAGATGCTCAACGGGAATGCGGCAAATTGCCACAAATTTCGACGAGTGCAGTCAGTCACTGTGGCGCTGAGAAACTTTGGCGTTGCATGGCGTTGCTGATGGTTGTTGTTGCCACCTGAGAAATTGTTGGACATGCGGCGCAGTTTGGTGGATATATTAATTGCTTGACCGGTCAATCAGTGTGTCGGAGTGGGAATCGTCGAATCGTCAAAGTGGGACATGCGGAACTCATGAGTATGCAAATCGAAGTGGTTCCCACGGAAGCTGCCAACCGAACAACCAAATTGTTTTGCCATCACTGTACGAATGCTCATTTTTACGTACATATATATACATATGTATATGTGTGTACGTATGTGGCGAATCAGCCAATTTTCAATTTACATTGGCGGCAAATTTGTATAAAACCCAATAGCTTCAGGGTTAATGTCGGAAAAAAACGAAGGTGAACCCAATCTCAGTCAAATCAGCCGACAAAGAAACCAACGGCTTCGATCCGCGGCTCAGGCGCAATGACATTGTAAAATTCGAAATATCTTCATCGTCGAACGCACCACATCGGTCAATATGGGTATCATATTACCGCAATGTGACTGCTCAAAATCTGTCAAACACAATCATGGATAAAATCTTTCCGCCTGTCAAGTTAACCACCACTAATCCCACTAATGTCCGCAACATGCCGCTCTATGCGTGTTTACACGCTCCAACAAAGTGTTAATTCCACGCAGACAAGCAGCGAGACAATGACAATTCAAAGATCACAGCAACAATGCGATTTACAGCAGCCGCCGCGACAGCAATGCGGCAAGTAATGAGCACTCATAATTCCAAAAAATTCAAAAACTTAAAACAATTGCGCTAAGAAATGACTTTGGATTCAGTGTCTACAGCTGAGGGCGTGGAAATTAAGTGTCGGACATTGTTTTGAGTTCTTGTAAAAGGAGAAGATTAGCGCAACCAATCAGTGGAGCCACTCTTTGCCAATAATTCGATTTCCCGTGAAGAAATCTCGCTGTAAATTCTTGGTCCGTCAGCCGACTTATAATTAGACAAAAGTACTTTTTAGAGTGAGCAATACATATACATATGTATGTATGTACAGTCATGTTATCGGTGTGGCAATATCAATTAATCAATCAGTCTGGTTTGATTCTAAGAATAAATCATGAGACATCTCTGGGGTGCGCAATCTTATCACCTAAGCAGCCATGGCAAATGGTCAAAATTCTTATCTTGATGATCGTATTATTAATATTTCGCCTTTTGACAAACATATATTAGTATGGGCTGTTGTTATAAGGTATTTGGTTGTACAAAAATCGCAATTATTATTTTGTGTTAGGCCAGTTTAGGTTAGGTTATACCGACCCGCTGCCACGCCATACATAGATCTACTGATTCTTAGAAATGTCAGATGGACGTTCAGTTTAATTTGGGCTGAAGTTTTCGTCATTCGAGGATGGGGGCGTGTGCAGAAGTTCACGCAAGTGAGGAAAGTTCTCTTAGCGCCATTCACTTGGGAGTGGTCAGAAACGATTATTTTACATATGGCTCAAGCTGCTCTTAGACCAAGTATCCTCTGGATAGCAAAAAAAATAAATAAATAAATAAAACATGCCCAATGAAAAGAGGAGAACAGCCGCGCATGAGAGACCCCCTTTCGATGATGACTACTGCAAACGATTAAGAATTACGCAGACATGCACTTGCAATGTCGGGTCCATTGATTGGGGAAGTGCCGCTGCCCAGTTGGTTGATGTCTTCGAAAGAGTAAAGGCGTACATCACCGCCGTCCAAGAAATGCGATGGACGGGACAAGGACTGATACGAGTAGGTCCTTGTGGAATATACTGCAGTGGCCATATAAAGAAGAGCAAATTCGGTGTCGGATTCGTGGTGGGAGAGAGTCTCCGTTGCCAAGCCTTGGCATTCACCCCAGTGAAAGAACGTCCAGCCATAATCCGCATCAAAGCGAAGTTCATCAACATATCGCTGATTTGCGCCATGCTCGCGCTTGTCGACTTTAACGCCAGAATAGGCAAAGAAGTATATTTGGTACAATGGAGGTATATTCAGCTTCCATGATGAAACATCCCCAAATGGGAAGAGGCTGATCGACTTCGCCAGGGCACGAAATATGGCTATTTTTAATACTAGATTCCAGCATAGGAAAATTCATCATACTACCCGCGTGTCTCCGGATCGAAAAGCCACGAACCAGATCGATCATGTTGTGATAGACGGAAGTCCTAGCATTGACCTGGACCTCTACCTTGTTGTAGCGAAGATACACACGTCAACAAAACTCGGAGCTTACTTCGTTGAAAGGTTTGCCTGGTGCTGAGGATGGTGAACTGAGTAATTCGTGCTCGGTTTGTTACTTTATGTTGTGATATGCAGAACCAGCTTCACGAATCAACTATTTTCTGGGAGAAGCGAGGCACTATAAGTGTAGAACGCTTTGATGAAAAATGTGTTGAACATTTTTTTCAAGAATTCGGTTTTCATTTATAAAATTGCAATTAAAAGTATTTTTACTCCGATATGTATGCGCACATACATACATACATTTACGACAACAAGAATTGGCGCTGCCAGCATTCTTCCATTCCGTTCTTTTTGCGCCATTTGCTGGGCAATTCACGACTGAAGTATAAAAGACATTTGCTTTGGGAGGGCCATAAATACAAGCCTACGTAATTTTCGAGAAGCGAACGGTGGTGACTTCCTATCGGATCAGCGGCAATTACTATTCAATATCGGTGATTGCAAGTTCACTGCGTCGCTTACTGATAAGATTTCCGCAATTGCGGCGATAAACCCGAACACCTGAGTCACTTTGCGGCAAAAAATTAAAAAAAAGCCGTCAACTAATGAATGCTGTGTTTCCACCACTGCGCAGCCATTAGGCGGCGAACGACATACTAGGCGTACTGCCACACACACGCGCGCATATGTAAAGTTAGTAATGAAAAATTGAAAATATTGGCCGCCATTGACAGTGCCCGCGTCCACAAAGTATTGCCACGCTGGCAGCGAACAATGACTGCCACACCGCATGTACGGACTGTCAGGGAACATCAACACCGGCAACAGTACAAATGCGCTTGCAACATTGCAGAACTTTGCGACATTTTGCTGCATTGCTGAATGCTGCTGGCCGGTGGGGTGCGCCGGTGGTGCAGCCCAACAATTCTGGTTGAGTGTATCAACACCAAAATCGAATCGAAATCGTATACGCGCCATAAAATTTTATCGTCGATCGTGATCGTGTAATTTCAGCCCACGCATCAAATGGGTGCACAATGAGCGAGCGCACATGCATTGCTACAACGCGCCTGCGTTGCGCCGGAAAGCAGGATGAAGCCGAAGGTAAACACATCCTTGTGTGACAGATGACGCTGCTACAAATGCTGCCGCGGCTGATCGCTGTTGTGGCAGTTGTTGTGCCAATCGCAGCAAGCTCAAGACAACTTAGCAAGCCAATAATTCGTGGCTGGCAATGGGTGAGTTGTGGCGTGTAGGGCGGGGAGCCAATAATGAATGCCTAGTACGAGGGCAGGTATTTGCATCTGAACGAATCGCAAAGCGGAAACGGCACTGTTTCTGATGCTGTGTGATGATGTCGACGCAGAGGCAGTGTGTTGCTATCACATAAACACGCTAAAAATATTTAAAAACTTGAAAATTGTTAATGTCAGTATGCTGAATCAAGCTTCGGTGGCTTACAGAGTTGGCGTTTGTAAATTGCGATGCCATCTTAGTTGAGTTTTCGCGAAAATTCCGCGGTTTCCATAAAACCCTGTATGGCATCCCGTTCACAAGCATTTTGGTCCCACTGTTGAGACAATAACAGCCGCGCAAATGCCTCTTTGAAATCGATGGACCCATCGCTGGGACAGCTGGACAGTATGTCAACATGACTGCGACAATAAAGCAATGGCCAAACGACCGGCCCATATGAGCAATGAGCATGAGGTGCAATGAGCGCAATAACTTCATATGCAGCTCGGCGCATACCGCCTCACCTAGCCCTCCCTCCCAGCCTAGAAGCGCGCGCACTGATCGTCACAGTTGTACGTGCAACGTTTCGAGATTCAGATTATGCAAGTCGCTTTGAAGCTGGCCGCCAGCTGCATGCCGCATGCGTTTATGCACATAAATAATGCCACAAATCGCACAAATATGCAACAACTGTGCAGAGGCCTTGTGGCGGCATTCATGAGAATGCAGCAGTGGCCCAAGCCTGCTTCGCACAGCCAACATTAGAATAGGCAAGCAGGCAGACGTTGAAGGGCGTTGGGTGTGGGCCGGGTGAGGTGCGTGGACCAATGTTTAGGGCAGAGTGTGGCATAATTACGCATTTAAAATAGCGCGTGCACTTGAATGACATGAGCTTCGACGCTGTTGTGCTTATGTAAGCACGGTTATGGTTGCTTTTTGCACGGCGATAATGAAATTGTCGGCTCGCAAGTGCGGCACAATGGAATGTGGCCAGCGATCCTACGCGCTATGCTGGAGCGTATGTGTGTTTGTAGGATATATGTAAACATATATATGTAAGTGTCTGTCCTGTGCTGGCACATGGTATTTAATGCGCGCCTGTCGAAGCCAAAATGACCGCGTGCAATGCTAACTCAGCTAACGAGCCAGTGATGTTCGGTCATGCCAATACACGCGCCATCGTCCGTCCAACTATCGACAGCCACATCTTGCAGCCGCGCTTGAGCGATTCACAAGCGCGCACACTGGCTGCTGTCGAAGCGCGGATCATCACTCGCGCCAACACAGGCATCCAGAGGTAGTCACAGCTCCAGCGCGGCACTGCGCCGCAGCCTGGCTGAACTCAGCGCAAGCCATCGCAGCTTCTCCGTTTATGGAAGTTCAGTTCGTTTGGGTTAATCAAGCGAAACGAGCGAATGACATGTTTGCGCTGCATTAATCAAAATAATATCTGTATAAGCGGTGGAAAACGCTTAAGCGCAAACTTTTAGAGCAAAATTGCAATTTAATGCTGAAATAAATTGTGGAAATGCTGCACGAATGCCAATGCTACTACCACAACTACACACACACACACATCTTCATAGGCGACGCAGAAAGCAGTGGGCAGGCAGATAGGCACATAGACAGACAGATGGACAGACGGACAGACGGACGCATCGTCGATTGGCATACCGACAGCGTTATGAGTAGACAACTGTTGCGCTGGACGTGCAAGCGCTTATGCAAGCCAACCTGCAAGTCAACCAGTCGGTCAGCGGACCTGATAGGCAGCTTCTTCCTCGATCTCAGCGCATTTGATTGCGCCGCCGTTTATCACATGAAAACGAAATGAAACCGCGTCCGTAAATAAGAAAGCCTAAAAATGCCAACCAATTGCTGGAATCAAAAGTAAAATTATGAAAGAATGCCAAAACTTGGAGCGGCGTTTCGCGAAATGAAATTAAGTTGAATTGCAGTCCAACCGATTACCGACTACCGACAGCCACTGGTTACTCCGGCCGCTTGAGCGCTTGCCTGCAATTAAAAGTTGATTTTGACTTTATAACCGTAATAAGTGTGCGCACGCAATCCATTTACATATGCGCATGCGTATAATGATCCAAATAAGTTATTAACGCGTTCGCCAAATTACAACTTTTAGTGAATTAAGGATGATAAGAGGAATTGAATCAAATTCGGAGAAATTTATACACACTCATTTCGGAGATCGTAAAAAACGTTGGCAAAGTCTCCAGTAAAAATATAAATACATACCTACATACTATATGTATATGTAAGGGCTAGATACTTTAAGATAAGAGGAAAGGCACTGGACTCGATGGACCATAGTTTTGAAGTGTAGGAAGCCAAAAAGGACGGGTCAAGGTCAGATTAACTTCGAAGCCGTAGATAACTTCGTCTATCTTGGAACCAGCATCAACACCAACAACAACATCATTCTTGAAAATCAGCGCAGAATCGCTCTTACCAAAAGGTGCTACTTTGTGCTACGTAGGCAATTGAAAAGTAAAGTCCTCTCTCGACGAACAAAGACCAAACTCTACAAGATTCTCATCATTCCTGTCCTGCTATATGGTGCAGCGGCATGGACGATGACAACATCTGATGAGTCGGGCTTAGGAGTGTTCGAGAGAAAGGTTTTGCGGAAGATTTATGGTCCTTTGCTAATTGTTTACGGCGAGTACTTTAGTCGACGGAACGATGAGTTGTATGAGATATACGGCGACATTGACATTGTTCAGCGAATCAAGATATAGAGGCTGCGCTGGCTAGGTCATCTTGCTCGAATGAAAGAGAACACTCCAGCTTTGATGGTTTTCGATTCACTACCCGCCAGTGGAGAGAAGGGGGAAGACCTTCACTCCGTTGGAGAGATCAAGGGTAGAAAGACCTGACTGCACTTAGTAAGTCGAATTGGCGCCAAATAGCGAAAAGATGAAATGACTGGTACGCTCGTGTTAGGTTAGATTTATATGAACACCATTCCACATCGTTCAGTTTATATGGCAGCTATTTACCTATGTAATAGTGGTCCAATATTAGCGGTAACATCAAAAGAGTAGCTTCTTGGAGAGAAAAGGACGTGAGACGAATTTCAGTTCGATATCTCTCAAACTTAGGGACTAGTTATCTTAAATACAGATGGGCAGATGGAGAGACGGACAGAGAGAATGGCATTGCTAAATCAACTCAGGTCATCATGCTGATTATTTACATACAATCGTTTATGGTCTTCGACGTTATACATATATCTCGTAATATTTCAAATGTCATAAATGCGCATATCGTAAAAGTATTAAGTAATGTGGGCTCAAACTGATCGTGGTCTATAATGGAAATCACGGTATACCCATATTAACAATAATTTCAACACGCCATAAAACTTAAAAGTACTTTCGGCTCAAGAAGGTTTTTGCCATAAAAGAGATACGAAAAACTTCTACAAATATTTAGATAAGGTTAGAAGCCTTTTGTGAGGACATAGAAAAGAAGAACTCCTGTGTTCGAACAATAAATGAGTAAAACGCTTGGTAGCCAGTACAAATTTGCACACGCGTTTAATTTTCATTCTCGCCAGATCGGTGGGAGGTCAGAAGGTATGCGCTCCCAAGCTTTTATCGCCATTCTGCTATCTGAGTGGATGGTCACTTCTCTGAAGGAAGCTGCACTCTGGAGCATTAAATCAGCTGCTACCTTAATGGCTCCAATCGCGGCCTGCAAGACACTGCAATAGTCAGGAAATTTGAAGCTGGAGTTGATAGAGAGCTCCTGACAGTACACCACTCCCCCAACCTTACCCCCAAGCCTTGCCCTTTTCCTCCCACTTCCTTCCACGACTCCCTGGCCAGTATATGAGTAGAAAAGAAGCCGCCAGAATTCGGTTTGACGACTCCATGATTCAAGTGATCCGCTATCAAGTTAAAGTGAGTGAGGATTTCTGAGTGTTCAGACAAGTGTTCTTTTGGGAACCAAGACTCCTTTAGTCTGATGGCAACTTTCGCAGCCATACACATTCCGGGATATCCACGAGCAATATGTCCAAGAGACGTTAAATGTCATGGTTGGAGTGGCCTTTAGTGCCCGTTAAACGCTCTCGAGTTTCTTTGCAAGTGTGGTTTCCATAGAACTCCATAGAACATAATGGGCTTGACAATGGTGTCGTTGAGCCAGAGAACCGCTTTCCTGAAGAGACCCCGGCTTTTGCCAATGGCTCGTCTACAGCTGTACAAGGCAATCGATGCCTTTTTTGCTCTTTCTGCGGTATCCGGCTTCCATGAAAGCTTCCTATCCAGGATGATCCCTAGATATTTCACTGTATCTGTTGGTTGCAGACGGATGTCTCCCATTTGCCGTCTACAAAAGTAAATAGCCACATCACAAATAGTTTGTTGTAAAACTTTTGTTCAATGTTTCCATAAAAATGTACTTCCACAAGAACTTTAAGCTTAAGACCCTATAATATCGAGTATAAAATCTAAAGAAACATATCTATGTTCGTGCCGATCTGCGCGAAAAAATCAAGGAAGTATGTTTTCAACGGATGCATTAATATGCCGGTTCAGCTAAAGAAATTGAAAACACATGCTAGCATAGTTCGTCGAAATAACGAACAAAGTTTCTTTCGTGGCGAACAAAAGCTTCCTAATTTCTTTTATAGATTTATAACATTCACCCAAATCTCATGTTAGGCCTTTATTCCAAGGTGTTATTTTATCATTAATTTCATTATATTACAAACATACACCCATTTGTACATGTGTATATAAATATTTATAAGCTTTTGTCTTCTCATTTGAATATCAAGAGAATTCGATCGTCGTTGCTGGTTTGTTGTGTATAAATAACTACACCCACGCGAGTTTACAACTCGTTTGGATTCCCATTGATCGCTACATTAATGCCTGGATTTCGCCACTCAGCCAGCCAGCCAGCCAACGAACGAACCACCCATTAAGCGGCGGCAAACGTGTGTTGGCCATCAGTTAACTCCGGTCCAAGCTAACTCGTTCTGCGGGTTGTAACTATTCAATCTCAACGCGCCTTAACATTTGCCGGAGCCAAAAGCGTTTGAGAGCGCAAACCCGTTAAGAGGCAACAAAAGAAAAAGATCGCAAAGAAACTGGTTATACATTTGTGTACGAGTGGAAGCGTATGCGCCGTGTGTGAGCGTGAGCGCGGCAAGCGTGTATGAACGAGCAATTCAATACCCACACATGCAAAGGCAAGCAAACACCAACACCTTGACTAGGTGAAATCGCGCGCTCTTTAGACGAATGTTTCGACTCAGTTTGGCATCACACACACACACGCGTTTGCACTTACACAAGCGCGCACATACAGCGCTGTCGATCGTTGGTGTATAAGTCTTTTATTTATTTATGTTTATGTATGCGCGCGTCGGCATAGGTGTGCGACGTTTCACTACAGTACGTGCGCTGGCGTTTGTATGGGTGCTAAGGTGAGTGCGCTGAGTAAATGAGTGAGTAGCGAGGCGCATTGCCTCGGCTGGCAGGTTTGTCTACGTTGCATGTGTGTGTGTGTGTGCGCTTGCTTGTGCAGCGCGCCGGTTTTGATTTCTCTGCTTGTTGCACAGGAGGTCCGCGTCAAACCAGCGACGCAATGGACTTTTAGTTGTTCCGTGGACTTGCCCAACATTGTGCGCGCCTCAACGCGAAGCCACATTACGCGCACGTCATACACTACTTACTCATCACTTCTAAAAGCACTGCGCAGCGACAGCGTTGCAGCTGTTTCTCTTTTTGTATTTGTTTTTGTTTTGTGCGCGTGTTTTATTATATATATAATTTTTTTTTGAGATAGCGTTCTCGATAATTTTGCATTCGGTAGTGAACGCGTCTCATCGCAAGAAGGCAGTGTCGACAGTCGTCAGCCGCACAGCGTCAAAGCGTCACAGTTGTAACAAAAGCAACAATTAACCACCTTTCAAGGTGTTTGCGACTGTGTGAGCGGGAAGGTGGATCGAAAAGAAAGTACTGTTTAACAACAACAACAAAAAGTAAAAAAAAATATAGCGTTCTGCTGAAAACATTTCGTTAGCAATTGCATAAGACAAATTACTTGCGTTATTTGTGTTTTTGTTGTATTTGCTTATTTGCTTTGAACTGCTTAAATTGTGTGTTGTTGACGCAGCTCGTGGCTCGTGTTAATTACACACATTGGAAACACGCGCTCAAGTGCCTAAACCAACAAAGTGCGTGTGGTCCGCAACGTCGCTTGTTGCGCTCGTGCCGCGCTTGTCATTCGACGGGAGAAACAGTTTGCGCCCAAGTGCCAGTTAATTGCCGACGCGGCGCCGCCTCACCAGCCGCACTATTAGTCCAAGCCGCCACATCAAGCTTGTTAGCGCGCCACCAGGATTTTTACGTGTGATCTATTGACGTTTCAGTTGCGGCAGTGCGAAACCGCAAACGCCAATCATCTCAGTGACCACAAGGCTGGGCAGCGATTGGAGGCGCAAACGCAGATGCAGCTGGTGAAAAGTAGGAAGTAAAAATATAGATAATTGTTTCGAAGACAACAAAAAATATTGGCACATACATTACAACAACAACAAGCGGTTTCCAGCGCACAACCTTCTTGTTGTTGCCGATCAATTTGTTTGCTAATATGCCAGCGGTTTTTGCTTGCCTTTAGCGCTGCGCTTGCAATAGTGTCTCGCTACGTTCTTGTTGTTTTTGTACGAACGTCAAATTCGATTTTTATGACTTTTTGAGCGCGTGACTAAGCGGTGATTTATGGTGGCGTGTTGTTTTTAATATTCATACACTCGCCGTGGCATCCACAAGCGAACGCAGCAGCATGCCAGTGGAGGAGTAATACGAAGAAGAAGAAGACGAAGAAGCAAAAGAGCAACAGCACCAACAACAGCACAACCATCCTCTCCACCTAACTTTAACGGCTAAAAGAACGTAGCGCTAGTGGTAAAAGTCATATTAACAATAAACACAACAACAAACACGAAAAAAACAACAACTACTGCAGCAGCTATCACAGCAACTGCCACATCATCGATAGCCACTAGCAAGCTGGTCGTTAGTTTGCGTAGGTGCGCTTGCGCAGCAACTGGCAATCACTAAGCAGCCACGGAGACAGGCAGCCAGCGAGTTAGCCAAGAGTTTGCTGCATATTGGGCGATATCCTGCTGCGCGTGCGCGATGGACTCCTCCACAAGCCCCAATGCCGCTGGCAACAGTGTGCAACAACAACAACTACAAAACCGTGTTAAACAGCAACTGCATATGAAGCAGCAGCAGCAGCAACAGCAACAACAACATGCACAGCTGAGACAGCAGTCACAACAGCAATCACAGGCACAGCTAAGCATGCAACAGGGTCAGCAACAGAAATTACCACAACAACAACAATTGCAGAAGTTTAAACAGCAAATGCAAACACAGCGCCTACAGCAGCAACAACAACAACAACATGCGCAATCACAACAGCGACATGTGCATGTGCAATCATCAACGGTACAATTTCCAGCTGCAACAACAAGAACAACGAATGCTGCCGCCACAACCGCTGCCTTGACCACTTTGATTAAGGAGGAACTGTGCGCCGCCGAGCTGCATGCCACTTCCGTTGCAGCGGCACTTGAGCAGCAGCAGCAACAACAGAGCAACAGCAACAAGAATGCGCACAGCGCCAATAACACCAACAATAATAGCATTGCCGCTAGCAGCACACATGGCCAGAAAACGAACTCTGCGCCGAACTGCTCCACCTCCGCAACGATTTCTTCCCCAACCGTGGCGGCCTTGGCATTGGCGTTGGCAAAGGATGCAAATGGCGTCGGCAGCGAACCGCAGCTGCAGAGCAATCACGGCCTCAGCATGAGCACACCATCCCCCCAACAAGCGTCAACGCTGCCGTTGAGTAAATGCGATAGCGGCAACAATGGTGGCAACCAGAACAACAACAATGTCAATAACAGCGCCAACAACAGCAGCGCATCAACGCTGGCAAATGTCTCAACTACGAATGACCTCGCCGCCGCGGCCGCAGTAGTGCTCTCCTTACAGGGCACCATGGTCAGCAGCCTACAGCAGGCCGCGCTGCTACCCGTCAATTCACCTGCTGCAGCGGCGCTCAATCTGCAAGCGCTGGAGTCGTACTTGGCGCTGCAGCGCATCACCGGCAAATCGGATGTCTTCCGCTTCAATACCATAACCACCAACAACAACAACAGTAGCAGCGATGGAAGTGGCGATGGCGACACAAGTGCCAGCTGCGCCACCACTGGCATCGGTGCAGAAGAAACCAGCAACAACAACTATAGCTTAACAACAACGGTAACCACTGCAACGCAAGCGCAACAACAACAGCAACAAGAGCTACAAGCTGTGGACACAGCCAACCTATGCCTTGAGGCGTCCAAAACGCAACGCAACACCAACACGGCAAATGCTATACAGACGCTGTTGCAAAGTGCGGGCGCCACCGGCACTGACCTCTCCACCAGTGACCTCGGCGATTGTGACCTGCCGTTGCTGGACGGCGAGGAGGGACTGTCGTTTGAGGCTGCTGAACTCGAGAGTAGCTACAACAACTTCATATTCAACACCAATGCGTTCAACTGCCTTAACCAGCAGCAACAACAACAGCAGCAGCTGAACACACAGCACCAACAACAGCAATCCCTATCGGCTGAGATCGAATCGATTTCATCATTGCAAGCCACCATGTTCCAAGACAAGCTGAACCATCAACAGCTGGTCATAAATGAAGGTGCCGCAGCCAGCGCTCTGAATGAGGCGAGCGCCCTCAATGCTGGCAGTGGCAGTGCGGGCGGTACGGCTGTTGCTGCCGCCGCTGCCAATTCACAGCGCGCCAAAAAGCAGTTCATTTGCAAATTCTGTAATCGCCAGTTCACTAAGTCCTACAATCTACTCATACACGAGCGCACGCACACCGACGAACGACCCTACTCGTGCGATATCTGCGGCAAAGCATTCCGTCGGCAAGATCACCTCAGAGATCACAGGTAGGCAGAGTTCTGCGTTTAATGACCTAAACTATTAAGTTTCGTATATTTATTTAAACTTTTTCGTTATGTAATAACCACACTTTCGGCATAACAATTGCAATTTCTATATCTTTCACCCTTATTCTCACCGCTCAGATACATTCACTCAAAGGAGAAGCCCTTCAAGTGCGCTGAGTGCGGCAAAGGCTTCTGCCAATCGCGCACCCTCGCTGTACATAAGATTCTACACATGGAGGAGTCGCCACACAAATGCCCAGTCTGCAATCGTTCCTTCAATCAGCGTTCGAACCTAAAGACTCATCTACTCACGCACACCGATATCAAGCCGTACAACTGCAGTTCCTGCGGTAAGGTCTTCCGACGTAACTGCGATTTACGGCGCCACAGTCTAACACATAACCTCGCCGGCATGACAGGCAGCGGCTTGGGACCCGGCAACGAGCATCTACTCTCACTACCCGTCAGCGTTGCGGACATTTTCCACACCACCACTGGCGGCAACGGCGGTTCCATATCGGCGTCACGTAATTTGGATGCGAAGACGGTCACACTGTTGCCCGCTTGCACCAAAGTCGGTAATACGTCGTCCATAGATCTGATCGCGGTGACTGATTAAGTGATAAGGTGCTCAAGCAAGGGGAGCACAAAACATTTGGCCTTATATTTGTGATCTACACTATATACTACGCAGGACTCTGGTTCATTTACATTAAATAGTGGGTGTGAGAAGCTGGAAAACAGTTCTAAGTGCACTTGTACCCGAGTGGACATTTTGATTTGCATTTAACTTGCATAGTTTCTTTAAGCATATTTTTCGCGTACTCACTTATTGATATATATATATATTCTGGATATTAATAGCTTAACTTTAAGTCTTTTGCGATTATTAGGCTTCCAAACAATCTTATCGTTCCAAACGTTCGACACATTAGGCTAGTGCAAATAGGTGTGCGCTCTCAGCAGCGCTTCACATATGACAATACACACACACTTAGACATATATTATATATACTTATACTTGCAAAGGCATAACTAAAATGAACTTAGCATAGCGTCCATATACATTAAGTAACTAGAAAAGTAAGTTTAAGTTTCATTTTTTTTATTTTTCGCTTTCGTCTCTAAGGATATCGCAAATACTACTCACACATACATACAAAAAAACACATAAATAAATATGTTTAGTATTTTGGTATAAGTATTCCGGAATTTACTATCTGTGAAGTTGCATTATCTGTCCGATTTCGTGTATTTGAATAAAAATCTAACTTCACACATTGACTTGAACGCCCTTGAATTTTCATTTACTCATTTTGTTTTCTCGTTTCTATTCGTGCCTATATACATACACATATATGTATATACAAACATAGGTGTGCTCGCAGTATATAAATAACTACCTTTTTTAATGGGGCAGTAAGTATGGGTTCGCATTAATATCTATAGATTACACCAACATGCCGACAGATACACACACACACATGTGTATATATACATACATGTATAAAATTAAATATATATATATATATATATATATATATATATGTACATATATGTATGTATGTATATATTTTGGTTTAGCTGCTTGAATGCCTGCGCTTATCAGTTGGCGGGCGAGCGAATGAGTTGATTTAGATATGCCGACAAACTGTTTGACATTCGGCGGTAAACAATAGTTTCTACTAGCATTTACGCTGAAACTTGTCGTGTTTATGGGAATATTTTCCAGCACTCGATTAGCTATTTGCTTTCGTTTACTAAACACAAATAAATATTTACGAAGATTAAAAGGAAATTAGTTGCGGTGAAAAGCACCGCATACTCGTCTGCGTGTTTGTGTGATTGTAAATCAACGGCGTGTGTGTTACCACCAATAGCTTCGGCTTAATTATATGAGTGTAATAGGTATATGAATTTATAGAACTATCAAGTCGTAGCTGTAAATTCCATGCAAAGCAATTTAGTTTATAACTTTTCAATTCTTTAACCCTTGTGTTGTCGAGGTGCCGAAATAGTGCTCTGCAGTAAGTTTGAGGATGGCTGAGTGAAGGAAAATGATTTCAACACATTTTTATGAAGGTAGCCAAAAAAAAATAGCCAGAGCTTTCTGTATTAAAACGAATTTTTTTTCTTTAATAACTTCATATTTCAACTAAATTGTATTATATCTTTTCTGTTTGGTGACATAAAGTTAGAGTTGTATTGATTTTTATTTGATAATATTATTTAACAGATACTGTGGGATGATTAAGTCGAAGAGACTGATCGAAAATACGTACTATACTCGGTCAGTTGGCAATATAAAATTTTCAGAAAGAGAGATCATCAATCTTTCCGGTTCGAATAAACACTCTGTAGATTCCAGTAAATGAACTAATTCGAATACTTTAACTTAGATGAAGATTCTATTAATTTACAAACGAACTGAACATGAAACATGCATAAAGATATCTGACAGAAACCCAAGGAACACATTGTTTCTATCCAAAACGTTGTAAGGGATTACATGGATTTCACGTCTTCAACAAATAATATTCTCTTATTTAATTCTACAATATCTCTAGAATATTGTCCTAAATTCTTATCTTGAACCGAGTTTTAGAGATACAGCTTTGAAAAGATGCGTGCTCGAGGTCAGATATATAGTCATATAGCTGAGTATAGGTATATACAGTTAGAGGGCCGAAAAAAGCAAATTTTCCAGAATTTTTTTCTGAGTAAAGATTTAAGTTAATTGATCCAAAAATTTATTATAATATTATGAAGTCTTTTAATTGTATTTTAAGGCTAAGATTTAGTCAAAATATTTATTTTGAAAAGAACTACAGCTGATCTCCGAGAGCTCCTCTCAAAATAGAAGTTTTGCGGTGACCACTATGTCTCTGAGCTGGATGCTCTGAAATTAAAAAAACTATACAGATTTCGCTTAAGTAACCTTAAAGCTAGTAATTAATCGATAATAAGCAAAATACAATTTTTTGACGAAAAGGCGGTTTCTAAAAAAACTGATTTTTGACCAAAGTTTGCGACTTAAATTGTTTGTATAAAAAGAAATATTTATTGAAAATAAATAAATCTTCGATTAGTCATTAAAAAATATATTTAACAAGCTCGTGTTAAAATTTGAGACTAATCGTTTTAGCCGTTTTCGAGCAATGTTGGTCACCGACTTTGAAAACACCACTTTGAAAAAAAGCGCTCTGTGACTCCGGCTTTGTACTTTTTCCAAGCACTCTGAAACGCCTTTACAAATTTGCATGTAACTTCGAAAATATTTACCGGAATGATTTGAAATTTTCTGTAAGTGTCCTTAAATATATGCACATTCAAAAAATAGAATTGAAGAAAATCGTTTTTTTTTTAATTATAACTGTATATAACCCCTAAAATCTTTAAACGCGTTTTCTGGAAAATGTTTCGAGATATAATTACGAAGTTTTGATGAAGAATTTTTTTTTCACTTACAGCGATAAAAAAAAGTTTGGAAATTTTCATAAAAATTTGCATTTTTTGTAAAAAATCTTTCACTTTTTTGTTTTTTTTTTCTCTAATACCTTGCTTCTGGTATTAACAAAAGCACATGTTTATTTTTTCATTTTACTTTTGATAATCCTGTAAGAAGTTCTGCTGTCAACACGGTGGGATCTTTTTTCCGAGGGACCGCCGGAAATGACGTTGTAATATCCCAGTTTTGAATATTTTCCGTTGAAAATTTCATCAAATCTTTGCAAAACCTTTTAAATAATAAAAAGTTTGAATAAAATATTTAATTTTGTTTACGAAAAAAATATTGAATTTGGCTCGACGAAACCCACACAACCCCTAAATCGGAATATAGCTACCTCATTAGCCAAGTATGATTTTCTATTGGTTCATTTCATAGAACAACATGTTAAGATATGTGAGATTCTGATTTTTTCTTTCAGCACAGTGTAGTTAGTTTAGTACCAAAATAGCACAAATCGGTCCTTCCACTTCCCATTTTTATAATTTGTACTGTATGTTTAACTTTGCGTTCTCTATAGGACTTTATTGTTGTTGTAGCTACAAAAGGTATTTGCAAAATTGTGCTGAGGAACATTGTCAAGTTGACACACCTTGACTAAATAAAAATTCAGTTCCAATCTGGTTTTCTACATCCGACTGCCATTGATTTCCGGGGTCATACTTTGAGTTAGACAATTTTTACAAACCTCTTAATTTTTTGAATTTACGAGATTAGTATTTTGTTTCGCGTGTATTTAAGGCCTTTACTTAGTTATAAAGCAAATCCCAAAAAATCGCTTAGAACACACTAAGCTCATAGAAAAGTGCTCAGTAATCGCTAAAAATAAGCAACATTATTGCATTCTTTATTCTTTGATATTCATTGCTCGCAACTTCTTTAATTATTTTGCCTGAGAATGAAAGCTATTTTACATTAATCCCTAAGATGACACACTACAATAACTTTCGACTTAACCAATAAATTTCCAAGAACCCATAGTTTTTATTACCCTTAAATTCGCATAAATCCCAAAAATTCCAAGGAAACACAGCTTGCCTCGAAGCTTAGACGCACAAGAGACATTTGATGTCGATATTTATAATATGTACTTAGAGGCAATGTCAACACTTAAAACTCAATTAACGCAATCTCATTAGCCACCAACGGAATGAAGGTGAAATCTCCACCAAACATACCAACCTAATACATCAGTTACCCACATGAAGTTGAATATGACTATAAACACGCATAAAACTATTTGTGGGGGCGCTGAAGATCAAAGGTGTCGTGCCACCAACGAGGGGGCGGTCGGAGAGCCATAAGGAAATGGTGCAATTGGGAATTTATTGGTTATGTTGATCCACTTCAGCACACGTCTCATTCATATCTCTTTTATCAGATTAGCCGCCATCACCTATAATTTGCCACGACTGAGGCGACTGCGCCGTCGCTGTACGAAACGCTGCCAACGTCGCCGTTTACGCTGTAATTTCCGACAACGGCGATCTTGTCTATATGACATTAATGACAAATTGGCGGCACAAATGCCTTTGAAGTTTGATTGTTCAGCACCTAATCAAACGGGCTGCTTGTTTGCTTACCGATATGCCGCGCAGCACCGCCGCAACCCGTTTACCCCGCTCAGCCGTACAACTAGGCGACTTGCCGCACCTACCTACACCGTCGAAAGCGAAAGCAGCGCAGTTGCTGGCGCTGCCTAGAGCCAGAGCATACAAATTACATTGGTAAGGGCGCGCGCGTGTGTATGTCAGGCGTTGCAGCGCCGTGCGTGTGTCACTCGGTCGTCATGTGTCAATTACAATTGACATTTGCCGGTGACAGCGGTTAACGCGTTGCCCAAACACCAGCGCCGCGGCGGTTTTTTGTTGGCTGGCATTGGTGTTATCAACGCTCGCGGGCAATAATCGGGCGAGATAAGCTGCCGCGCTATCTTATTAGCGCTTGTTTAATGCTTGCGCTTAGTACGGTTGTTGTTGCTGTTGCCGTTTCGGGTCTTTTTTTCAGTTCGCTATTTATAATGTAGATATTCGCTTTGCCTTTGTCGTCGGGCTGTTGCAATTGCTGTCATTGGATTGTTTACATTTGCGCGTGCAATAAAACGCCACATCAGATCGCTTTAGCCGCCGCAATGACTGTTGTTGTCATTTCTTGTTTCCACAGCACAGCTGAAGGCCGTAGTGTTGCCACCTGGTTTTATTATAGTCTCACAACTAATTAGGTATATGGGATGAGTGCTACTTTATTTCCAGGATGTTGGGTTCGTTGCCTAAAATAGATATATTTTAGTTATATGAGTTTACTATATACAAATGTATATCTGTCCTCTTTACTGCACCTCACTGTTCATTTTGCTCTTCTGTTTATCTTCTGCATCTATCACTCGCCTAGAAATTATTCGCACAGTTCTTACACCAACACATACAAAACATACTCATAGAGATGGCTCTATTTCATGTACGCGCCGAGCGTTTATAAGGCGTAGCGAATTCTCAAAATTGAGACGCATGTCTTTGCTTAGCTAAGCTCAGTCAGCTTATAACTTAGCACATACCAAGTAAACATTCCTAAGAATATACTAAATGTTGCTATGTGCGTTTGAAAGACACACATTTTTGATGACTTTACTAACTATTTAAGCGAGAAATTCAAGAGTGTTTGACAAGCGACTGATTGTCTGACGGCGCAGCGCTCATGAGCTTTTTAGTTTGCCGTTTATATGTATATGTGTGGATATGTCAGTATATGTGCTTTACAATGTCTGCCGAAATGTCTGCTGCTTCCGTCATTCCATCCAGTCCACATCTTATCCATGCGCTCACTTCAGGCGCTCCCCTCTCCCCTTTGTGCATATTTATCTCGCTCTCTTTTCTAGCTTTTTCAGACACCATTTGAAGTGGAGAAGTTTCCGCACGGCTCTTTTACCTGCCTTGTGCTAATACAGCGTCAATTTTAGGGGCCGTAGCGCATCTGCTTACAAGAAAACAGCCATTTATTGTGTAAGTGCCTGCGCGACAAATTTGAAAGTGCTGCCAACCCTGTTGGAAAACGTGTAACGGGTGCTTAAGCTGTTAGAAAAATAGTTATGTAATTAATGGTAGGACTAGTATAAGGTGGATGCATCAAAACTTCCCAGCCAAGCTCTCCCAGTTTTTGCCGAGTTATCAAAGATGTGTGTGGTCTAGCGTTGTCCTGATGGAAAAGTACTTTCTGTAAATCAGTTCTGGCCGTTTTTTCGATTGCTTGCTTCAATCTCATCAGTTGTAGATAGTAAAATGTAGAATCAATCGTGCGGACAGGCTGGAGCAGCTTACAGTGGATGATTCCTTTCCAATCCCACCAAACAGTCATCATAACCCTTCGAGGCGTCAATCCTAGCTTTGCGAGCATTTGTTGCGCTTCACCACGCTTGGACCATGATCTTTTTCGCACATTATTGTCACATTTGATCCACTTTTGTCTCCAGTTACCATTCGCTTCAGAAATGGTTCGATTTCATATCGTTTCAGCAAAGAATCGCAGATACCGAGCTTCTTTTTGTAGCCCGCCCCTTTTAAATAGTTCGAAACCATTTGATGATGAATGTTAAGTTCCTCAGCGATGTCATAGCTGCTTATGTGACTGTCCTGGTCAATCTTTTCCATAATTTCATAATTTTTTCAATGATAGGTCGACCAGAACGAGGTACATCTTTCACATCGAAATTTCCAGAACGGAAGGGAGCGAACCATTGTTGTGCTACACGAACTGATAGAGCATCGTCTACGTAAACTTCTCAAATTTCATTGGTGGTTTTCGTGGCATTCTTCTCTTTTTTATACAAAACTTTCAAAATATACCGAATTTCTACATTATTTATTCATTTTTGAACAGCTGTAACTTTTTCTCAAC
The DNA here is from genome assembly GCF_024586455.1 of Bactrocera neohumeralis. Taxonomy (NCBI): domain Eukaryota; kingdom Metazoa; phylum Arthropoda; class Insecta; order Diptera; family Tephritidae; genus Bactrocera; species Bactrocera neohumeralis. The sequence continues at coordinate 3,173,999 of NC_065920.1, read as the reverse complement.
TTCCCCGAATATATTTTTTTTTTATTAAATGAAGCTTAAAATCTCCCTTTCCAACACTAGATGGACTATGACACAATGTGATTGGTAGCACTTGAGATATACGACTGCAACGACATTTATTGACAAAATACGAAAAGGTTTTTTCGACTACCCAATATATAGTCTTAAACTGCCAGGCATGAATAAATTGAAACTAAACCTCAGCTCAAAGCTTACTTTCTAAATTTCTAACGAGTTAATCAAAGGTTGTTAGATGCTTCTAAAATATCTCATGGGGTGTTCAAACGCTCGTCGTACGCTTGCCTACACTCACTGGAAGTGCCAGCGTTAGCGAGCCATAACCTTGCACCCTGTCACAAGAGTCAAGGGCCACGGTGTTTTATTTGTGTGCTTAAGCCATGTCTATTTGTATGCCCTGGACAAATATGCTGAAAGGTAAAAGCGTATTATGTAAATAGCGGTATATATAAAATATATACCGTAAGCGTTTGTAAGCATGTTTCTATTAAGAAAAGAAAACTGAATTGCTGGTGGTGCGCTAAAATAGTGCCGACAACTACGACATTTACATTCCCAAGCCTTTGACGGTATGTCAGTTGTGGCAGTTCTAGGAAATACTATTCCAATACACAGCTCAGCTACATATCTTCACGAGCGCTGCAGCTTGCCGCTTCTTATTTCATTTTATTTTTTATTAGAATGCAGCCTTAGCGTCTTCAACGGCTGTTTCGTTAAGGCGCTGTGCCGCAAAGCCACGCCTCACGCATGTGTGACGGCGCTGCGTTGAGCGCGAACGCGGCGGCAAGGTGTTGAAAATATTCGCGCGCCTATCACACATATACATATATGTATGTGAGCGCACTGGCACACAAACGTGGCAGATGCAATGGCAACAATGTGTGGGCTATCGATCATCTCGTTTATGAACCTATTAGGCTGCAAAGCAGGCGCAACAACAACAGCAACAGCAACAGCGAGATGAATGAATACAGCCAATGCCAATTGCCATTCGCGCGGCTCTTCAAAGGCAATGGCAAAAGCGGTACGACACACATTTTTTTACGCGGACCTTCTTACTTTGTGAGCGCGCGCGCCGCACTGCCTTAGTTTGCAGACTTTATGACAAACGCCCGCACGCCCCAACGCGCTGTCAAGTCCGTGCGCGCTAAGTCCCACTAAGCAACTAAAGCAACGCCATTGAGCAGTGATGTTGTTATTGTTCGTGTTGCTTGTCGTGGTCGCTTACTGTCATAATTATTAGGCAAACACAAATAATGAATTTCATAATTTTCCCATCAACCAGCGCGCGTAAACATCCGCGCCAACAACGCGCAACAGCCACCTAACCAGCGCCAACAACAATAAAGTCGACATGCAACAATGAGGTGCTCGAGCCTAAAAAAAGACTCGAAAGGCATACACAGAAACAAAAGAAGAATCACCACAGAGAACGCATTGCGCTGACCGTCCGACTGGCGGGTTGCCGTTGCTGGCAAAGTGTGAAATTGCACCTATTCGCACAACAACAAAAAAAAACACAATGCAAACATAAACACCAGCACCGACAGAGCGATAACGCCACGCGTATAACCAACAAGCGGATGAGTACTACATGGCACCGGTGTATGAAAAATGATGAAATGCCTATGTTTGTGAGGGGTATATTGCAGGCTGAGCGGCGCTGTTGCTAAGCGCGTCTGTTCATTGAGCAGCTATGGCTCGTCATACCGTTGACCAGCTTGTTACAGTTTAAACTTTGTGTAGACACGTTGGTTAGCGCAAGACATCTGTCCGATCATTCAACGAAACTTACCATCGATTAGCCGATGATCGGTTCATACGTTCACTTGCAGAGTTGAGTTTGTTTGCACAGCGCATGTAGGGCATACATTCACACATTACATAAATGTACCGCCTTTACGTTGACTAGGTCTCACACTGACCAATATGTATTTAGCCATAAGCGCACTGTGGAGCAATTCAACATAGGAGCGGTTGATAATCGTGATTGAATGTGGCTTAAAAATTCTTTTGAGAGCAGGTGTGATTAGTGGAGCGAAAAATTTCATAACGGCAGTCAACGAGCTTCCCATTATGGTCATTTTCAGCATCCTCGTCGTGTCGTTCAGATAATAACCGATCGAGAGCAAATGATCGGAAAAGTTTTTAAATAACTCCTAACAACTTGGGTTTCAAACAAAAATCTTTCAAATCGCAAATACGTGACTTTATACACGAGTGTTGACAGCTGGTGTGACAAGTACTCTACGTTTTTATAAAATCCTTTGATATATAAATAAAAATTAACTGCGGATCTAATACGAGCATAGCTTACTGTCTTCTCTAGATAGCATAGATTACTGTCTTCTCGTTATATGTGGAGTCAGCAATTCTCAAATGATTATTCCGAAAACTATAGCAAACTTTACCTTAGTTTTTCAACCACTGTACACTCTGTAAACACAAGCGAGCGGTGCGCTTTGGTCTAGATATTATTCTTTAACGACTTAAGATAAATACACAGACATTGTAAAGTGAAGTATTTACATACATACCCTGTAGGAAAGCTCGAACTGATCACACAAATCTATACATCTAGGAACCAGAGTTCCAGGCATCAGTCGTGAGAGTGGTAAATTTCACTAATTAATAGCCTCGACATATGGCAGCGTTCGGCTGTTTACGAGAGTTTCAAACTCGCATAGCTGCCGTCTGTCACCTACAAATTTCGATCTGATTAAGTGCGCAGTTAATCCGGATTAGCGCTGCCGTCTGTCAAGGCTATAAAGGGGTAGTAACTGTCTTCGATTCGCGAGGCGTTACTCTCCAGCAAATCGAACAAACTAAACCGATAGATTGAAAGTTTCAGGCAAAAATCCTCAACTGGTATTTCTTTTTCTGTCAACTTTACTTTAACTTTTCCCTACAGGGTGCTTGACTCGCACTCACTGCAGAACGCGTAACTTCGATTGTTTGTGTGCAGAGTAAACGCCTGTCAAGTGATGGGTATAATTGGTGTTTGATTGTTGTAATTGGTTGCAACACAGGAAATAAGTGTGTACCGATATCAGTGAGCCGCTTAACGATTGACAAACTAACCGACAACGATTCAATAATAAATAAATTGTAAACAACAAATAAATAAAGAAAAGTGAGAACTTTCTTTACCAAAATTTGGATATAACCTTAGTTTATGAGCGAAAAAATCAACAAACAAAATGTGTGAGGTTGCCAGACGCAACAACGATCGATATTTTTGCCATGTGCAGCAATTAACGGATAGCTGCACTAATTGCCAGTTAGTTTTGTAGTGACTCAGGTAAGTCCCTAAAGAAAACAGGCAAGCAGTTAGCTGTTCCAACTAGTAGATCCTGCCGACTGCTGCCCCAACTTCATCAATGGGTGACTGCGGCTTATAATGTATGCGTTCGCTTGTCGGGCGCTTTGGTCGCTTCTTTTGTTGTCGGTAATAATTTTGTAAACTTTCAGCTGCGTTCTTGCACCGTCTTCGCTGCCCTCGCTGGCCGCGTTCTCATTCACTTTCGGGTCATAAAAAAGGGTTTGTGCGCGCTGCAAATACGTCAAAAGTAAAGCAGCCGCCAACAACTTGTAGACATCTAAAGTCAGCGTGGCTTCATACGCGCCGCCAACGCCACCATCAGAAGCACCAACACCCTGTCGGCGCAACAACAACACCGCCACTTAGCCACACTTCGGCTTTATGTACAGAGTTTTATGTAATACGCGGAAGAGGCGTTTATGGGAATAATTTATGTAGAATGTCGTAATCCTGTTTGTCATTATGCAAACAAAAAACGGGAAAAAAACACCAACGTTGTTACGTTGTTGGCCTAAAACAAAAGTACCGAAAACGTTGTCACACTTTGTGGAAAAAATTAATACATATTTGTACTAACATTACTAACATACAAATGTATATATACCGAGTATGTACTTAACTACATGTATGCACTTATTTACTTAAATTGAGTCGCAAACAATTGAGAAATGGAGTACCCCTGAATGGAATGGGTATTTGCATACACTATATATACTTGTATGCATGTGTGTGTGTGTGTAAGATAGCAAATGGAAGTGAAGAGTTTAAAACCTACGAAATTTCCGCTTTGTGTAAATCACATTAATGGGAAAGTACACTTTCATTAGTTCGAGCAAACACCGGATACAACGGTAATTATCAAAGATGGCATATGAGAAAATTTATCTTTATAACTCTAACATGTTGTAGGTATATGCACATGAAGAGCATTTTCTTTTTTAAATATTTCTTTCGCAACAGCAGAATTTTTTCCTGTAAACAAAATCGTTTGATCTCACTGAAGTAAATAATTTTTTTTTTATTAATTCGAACTTTGCAAGAAGCAAATATTTTTTTTTAATTAATTTAGGAATACTGTTATAAAAACATTGGAAATTTTCAAAATCAAATCTAGGTGTTCCTATATTTCAAGATACTTGTCATTAAGAATTTTTAGTAGACTGATAATAGGGTATGATATTTTCTTTATGGGAAACGTCAGACAACTCCCTTTAAAGAAGCAAAAACCAAGTTGAAAATTTTATGTTTAAGCGAAAGTAAATTTTACGTCAACAATCAGCTAATCACCGAGGCTGAAAAGAGACCAATTTTGAACAAAATATAGCACACATTCGCTAGTCCCTAATACATTCTAAATTTCGTGAAGTTATATCATCAAATGAAGAAGCTTCCCATATAAACAGTAGACTCCCATCCTTCAGTTTGTGGGGAAACTATATGTTATAGTGGCGATACCGACAATATCTTCTTCTTCTTTATTGGCGTAGACACCGCGAGTAGAGGTCTTCTTCTTCCTCTGCTTCTACCTGGGGGTACTTCATCAAAAACTCTCAGAGCTAGAGTGTTTTCATCCATTCGGACGACATGACCTAGCCAGCGTAGCCGCTGCCTCTTAATTCGCTAAACTATGTCAATGGTGTCGAATATTTCGTACAGCTCATCGTTCCATTCGCCGTTGTCAAAGCGTAAAGAACCATAAATCTTCCACAGAACCTTTCTCTCGAAAACTCTTAACGCCAACTCATCAGATATTGTCATCGACTTCAAAGTTATGACTGTCAACAGTGAAGTGGGAGCCTAGTCGCGTGTTTGACGACAGGATATATTATACGATATTTCGTCTTGCTCTCATTCACTACCAAACCCATTTTCTTCGCTTCTTTGTCCGACCTGAAGAAAGCAGAACTAAAAGCATCAGTACCGACAGAAAAAAAAAGAAAAGAATTTCACCATTTTATTTTTAAATTATATACCATATTCAAATTAATACTTAACAGACTTAGTTAAGGACACTACAATAGTAAGTGAAATCATATATATTTTTGACAAGAGAGAGATGCCTTTCCATATTATAATCTCAAGTTCTTGACTCTTTCTCTTGTCATATTATAATCTTCCACGACTGTTAATGCACTTCTAACATTCTCTTTCATTCTAATAACCCCAGAGTGGGTCGAAAAGTAAGAAATTTGTGGACCAACTTCACAACTTTTCTTTGAACTCTTAGAATATATAGTTAGTTAGGTTAAATGGTTGATCTCTCAGCGCGGTGTGCAGCTCGCTTAGACTGTTAAGTATAATACTTTGTGAAGCCATACAAAAAAGCTCCAGTAGGTAGATATCAACTATTGGTACAAACGCCCTGAACCCCTCACAAATCTGCTTAAGGATGTCTTAAAGTATGCGATCCAAGGTGTTTTTGGTCTTGATCTGGCAAAGCGGGAGATTCTAGAAGAAAGTGTTGAGATGTTCTACAGTGAATACAGCTGGCATCCGAGAAGATGTTAAATCTGGCTGCACGAACCCCGATCGGATCCTGTTAAAACTCCTATAATCTTATATATGATATAATGCAATTCAGTAACACAATTTATTGAAAGGATGGAACTTACAGAGAGCATGAGCTCCCGAGACCTCTTACGATTTACTCAGAGTCATTACATAACATTGCGACTGCACAGCTATTGGTAGTTGACCAATGCTAGCTAAGATGGTTTGAAACCCAACAGTCCAATAGTGAGTCACCAGAGATCAGCGAAGCTCCTAACCGTTCCCATTCCACGGTTATTGAGACTGAAGTACCTGGCCTAGCAAAGTCATCAGCCTTAAAATCTCCAGCAATACCGCTGTGGCAGGGCACCCAAATATATAGCTAATTGGTTTGTATTTTGCTTTCTCGATATCTTGTACCTACTTTACACTTAAAAAAAACTCCATTACTAGCTACTCATAAATACATCTTAAACACCATATTATTGCCAATACGAACACTTATATGTATTTGCGTCAAAATCGCCTTCGGATTTCGTAGCCCATAACAGCAAATTTGAAGCATTTGCATGCGATTATCAACTTTTGAGTGGCGATAACATCTCTGCATTTCATAACTGTGCCGAAAATTAGGCGCTGCTGGAGAGATTCCTCCAGCCATTAATCATCGATAAGTATGAACACACCTATGTACCCATACACCCATGCACGGGTGTGTACGAGTATGTGTAGAGCTAGCCATGGCAAACCGGCTGCGCTTTGAAGTCTAAAAACCTAAATGCCACCATTAAATATCTAGTTAGCTGAAACAATGAATTTGAGCACATCAAACGCCAGCGTTTATTTCATTATCTCAGCAAGAGTTTTTGGCAAATCTGCATAAATCACAGACACGGCGAAGAGGGCAAAAGCAATCGCCAAAGAATGCCGTGCACCACCACCCTCCCCACAAACGAGGTTGTGTATACTTTTCAACAGTTTATCAGGCAACGAGTATCTACGGCCACGCCCATCGCCACTCCAGCGGCCGCGAATGAGGGACGGAAAAGCTGGAGTGTGCCGCTTTTGTCCTTCGTCGGTAGCTTGTTTGGTGGTTGCAATGGTAGTCAAGGTGGTGGTGACATCTGCGACAACATTAACACCGCTTTCATGGGACTGGAGGGCCGCAGTCCACACACTCTTACAAAGAAGCAGCATATGTGCATTTGTGTTTACTTAGATAATTCGAGGTAATCAAGCGTCAATCCGATCCGACAAACCGGCGGCTGCAATATGCCGCATTTGCGCAAATTAGCTGTCGGATATGTGAGCGGGGCTTAGCGCAGACGAGCGTGAAATGTCCTTAAAACGATCGTTATGGCCAAAGCGCCAGCAGCGCGCTCAAATCGTTTTACCTAACACAACAATTAATTTAAGAATGGCTGGGTGAATGTGGTGGCACACACACACACACACACACACATGCATACATAAGTAAGCGCCTATGAGTGGCGGATGAGGCTTGGCAGACTGCTTACCGGGTAATGGGTAGGCAAATGCATCTGTTTATGAAATGCTCGTTTATACGCTGACAGCAAAAAAAGGAAAATTAAATAAAGATTCGAAAAAACTCGAAAGAGCCGAAAGAAGTTGCCAGGACAAGAGGTGATAAAGTGGCAAAACGGCATTTGTTATGATGGGAAATGAGCGCTTCTACCGGGCGATCCGGTATATATTAACGCTGCACTGCGATGGATTACGGCTGAGCTATCTGGTATCTGGTTGAGAGTGCTCATTAAACCAGCAATTATTATTTGTTGCACTTTCGAATCCATGAACATTGCGCATAGCGCAGATAGAAGGCATGTGTGAACAGCCAGATGGATTAGGTTGGCTAAGCGCAGCACAAAAAGCGGCTGCAAATGTCAGTCGGAACTACTTTCAGCTCATAAAAAATATAAGCTGTGCCAAAGAATTTTTTATTTTTAAAAAATATATATACGGACACTTAAAATCTCCTTGCGAGCAATGAGTGGCAACTTCCTCTTTTAGGCGCTACTGTCAAATAAATGCAATTGTATAGATTTCTTGTTTTATACCAATAGGACTCCCTAATTTTCGTTGCATATTGCTTGAGCTTCAGCTGGAACTGATTTTAATGGCACCAGATACATTGCAATGAAGTTATATGCAAAACATTTTGGTGTTTTTCAAAAGTTGTTGCAAATTCATAAGACGGTTCGTTGTATCATTAAGATACTTTGTTTGCTAAACCCAAACTAATTTGTGAAAATGTTACTGAAAACACTCTCTGATCGCAAATTAATTCAGAACTGTTTCGGTACAACTCTCTTGTGAACTCTCTTGTCGTTAAGTAATCTTCTTTCTCCTTGCGTAGACATCGCTTACGCGGTTATAGCCGAGTTAACTACAGCGCGCCAGTCGTTTTTCCTTTTCACAAAGAGGCGCCAATTGGTGATTACAAGTAAAGCTAGGTCTTCCTCTGGTACTGCGTCGAACACTTTCAGAGCTGGAGCGTTCTCATCCATTCGGACGACGAGACCTAGCCAGCGTAGCCGCTGTCTTTTAATTCGCTGAACTATGTCAATGTTGTTATATATCTCATACAGCTCATCGATCCATCGAATGCGATATTCACTGTTGCCAATGCGCAAAGGACCATAGATTTTCCGCAGAACCTTCCTCTCGAAAACTCGTAACGTCGACTCATCAGATGTCATCGTTCATGCCTCATATAGCAGGACGGGAGTGCGAGTGCGACGACTGTTTGTTTGATAACAGGAGATATTTTGTCTTGCCCTCGTTCACCACCCATTTGCCTCGCTTCTTTATTCATTCTGGAGAAAGGAGAACTAACGGCGCGGTTGTTGAGGTCAATGATAACAATGTTATCGGCGTACGCCAACTGCTGTACTCTCTTATAGATGATGGTATCCTCTCTATATAGTTCTGCAGCTCGAGTGATTTTCTCCAAAAGTCGCACCAAAGGAATCATCTTGTTTAAAACCTCGTTTGGTTTCGACCGGATCGGAGAGGTACTTCCCGATCCTGACGGAGCTTTTGGTGTTGCTCAACGTCAGTTTACACAGCCGTAATTAGTTTTGCGGGGATAATTGCTATTCGAACTTCTTCATGGCCGTGCAATGGAACGTCTACTCCATTGTCATGGATTGGGAAATCAGGTTCACCATTTCCTGGCATTATGCTTTTACTGCCATTCAGCAGGCTGGAGAAGGGGGGGCGCTCATGGAAGGCATCTTTGGTCACACCATCCTTCTGTTACGTCGGGCCGTGAGTGCAAATCAGCAATATTTTGAAGAACTCCGCTTTGATGCGCATTGTAGGATTGAATGCCAGTTATCGGCGTCGAAGTCTCTCTCCCACCACGAATCCCACACCGAAATTGCACTCCTCTGTTCTCCATGAAGTATATATAACCAGAAATATGCAAAGATGACGACCTAAAGAGATATTCAGCCTACTGAATTAAGTAGAGGAGAGACATTCAGTCCATGAGAGCTAGTAGAATCTTTAGAATTCAGCAGTAAATTTTGTTTCCTGCGATCAGCATTGAAGCTTGAAATCACGTTCTTCATTATCTTAACAGTATAATAGAATAACAACAACAATATTTTTCTCATAAGCACATTACTTTACGTCTTTCCGCAACTGAAGTTTTGAATAATCTCTAAGACCCCAATACAAACATGTTCATTTGATCCCATTTGTGGGCTTGCATGGAAATAATTCACATTATGCTGAAAAGAAATACTCAATTCGAAAACTGTCTGATTCACCATTTCATTCATGCTTTCCCACATAGAGCCACATATACAACCATTTTGTCGGTCAAAGTATGAAATATTTGGTGATTTGGCAGCCACTTTCCAGCTGCTTCTAGCATTGTCGATGTTATCACTCAGAAATTCCCCTAATTAATTAATTTGTTGTGGCCGTACAACAACTTCCTCTGTCCGTACATGTGTAAGTTTGTGGCGCGTCGTTTACCGCAATCGGCTCACACATCGCGGAAGGTGTGAAAATACCAGAAACGTAGCGTGTAATCACATCGGTCCATTTGTCGCCGTTGACACCGCGCCGGCCCTTTAAAGCAAGCTTACCCACTGGCTGTGTTGTTGTCACCTACAAGCGCACATATTGCCTTGTCGTTGCTAAGCGATTGCTGCCCATCCCTGTGAGCTGCTGCGCGAGGGAGTGCGCGCGCGCGCGCGATCGTCAAGCGTTGATTGATGGCACACAAGCGAAATGCTTTTGTATCAAATAAATTTCATCAAATTTATTACAAATTGTCAGCATGCCACAGCGACAGCATAAACGCCAACAACGCGGTTGATAATACAGCTACCAGCGGTCGTGCGCCGCCGCCACCATAGGCACCAATGAAAAATGTATCATTTGAAAGCGTTTCTTTGTTCCTTTTATGTGATTTTTATTGCTGTTGTTGTTGCATTCTTAAGGTTTTAGTTTTCCTGCTGTTGCTTGCCGCTGACCCAACAAAGCGAACAAAGATGACAACAACACGCGGACAAGTAATTTAACAAGCGCGCTAGCACCTCCAAACACACTGGCTAAATGCGTGGCCAGCAACAACAATAACAATGTAATGCATTCATGTTGGACACTGAAGACAGCGATCAGCAGCAGTCGCTGATAAAAAAGCTGACGCGCACCTACCCTAACACAGAGAGCCTCTTCGCTGACCCACTCTTGGATTGGGACCAGTGTATTGGTGACCAGCCGCCTGCCTCCCGCTGCAGCCAGAACGCGCTTTGCTGCCGTTACTGCTTGACTGCCTGACTGCCTTCTTCTTCCGGTATAAACAGAAGTGTCAGCCGCGCAATAAATAAGCGGATAATTTTCTGCTGGCAAACAAATTAGAAATTAAAATTGACCCATCCGTTGGCTGTGTTTATTCATGATGATAACAAAATTGAAACAATAAACATTTTTTTCGAAGACAAAACACACAAATCCACTTAAGCGCGCTGCTGCCGCCGCTGCCTCGGACAGTGTGACTTGAGGGTGCCGTGTTGGTCAAGAATGAAACTGAAGCAAAAGAAATTGAGAATGAGGGGGACAAGCGTATGCAAAAGCACGCCGCTTGTTGTTGGCGTTGAATTAAGTAGTGGCGATTGGAATGCTTGTTTTATTAAATTCCGAAATACCGTAATAAAGCGCGACGAAATTAAAGAATTCCAATAAAAAAAATGATTTTGGTTTAGCTGAAACAGGGTTATGGTACGTCGAGCTCAGTAAATGCAACTCTACTGTCAATTTTTGATAAGTGTCAGCAGAAGTTTTTGTTCACGATGAGGCCAAGATATAACTACAGAGATTTCGAAATCCGAAGAAAAGGCAATGCTCATATTTCATAGGCAACAATTGTGATTTCTTTTGGTATAGTTTTCGGAACATTATTCTTAAAATCGGTGTGCCGTAACTATGGCGCGGTTTTCTTACCCAATAGGGCTCTAAGTAAGACAGTGATTGGAAAAAAAAACTGTTTTGTGTTTCTATGCCTCTCTTATCAAATGCCAAGCTTTCAAATACACACAGAAAAATCTTTATATATAAAAATTACGTGTCACCTTGTTTGTCCGTGATGAACTCTTAAACTACTGAACCGATTTTAGCAAAATTTAGCACACTGTGTCCAGTTCGAACCAACTTAAAAGATAGGATAGTAAAAGCAATGCAAAAATAAAAAACGCAGTGAAAACTCTATTACAAGAACGCTTTATTAAACGGACATCTCCATTAACCATGCCTATTGGCAGGTCCCACAACTTATTGATGTTTATTAAGTCCGTGTCTGGACCCACTAGTGTATTATAAAACAAATAAGAAAAACTTTTCCTCCTTTTAAGGCACCCTGTATTCTTTTTTTTTAATTTTGTTGTTGCTATTATTACATTTGTTGCTGAATTTGAGTTGTAGACAATTTATTGATGAGTTTATTGCGCGCGTACAACGTTCTTTTACGACACCACGCCGGCCACAATAAGTAAGCGCACAGCCACCCCCGTTCACCCCGCACACCAGCGCTCCACCAGAATCACGATCCAGCGCCGCAGACGTAACTTTCAAGCACGCGAACGCCTGGCGCTGGCGACAAGCAGCCACAATCACGGATATCATTGATGAAGCTGCAGATGCTGCGACACAGCACCAACTGCAACAAGCGCCCTACACTTCTTGCCTTGCTGTGTGGCACCTGATGCTTTTGTTGTGCTTATTGTTGGGATTTTTGATGACGCGCGCGCATCATAATGGTGATTGTGTGACGGCAGAGTCGACTGCAATGCAGGCAACGTCGGCGGCGGAAGCAGTGCCGCGGACTGTCGCTGGCTGACGTTGGTAACTTAGTCGCTCAGGCTGTCTGCTCCAATGCTCGCCCGTCTGGGTGCCTGGAATGAAGTGGTTCTTTGTTTTTTGGGGACAATTTGTAAATTTCATTTTATGGAAGTGTGGAGCGTAAAATAAAGAATGAAAATGCTAATTTAAAAAATTATGAGTTTCGTTGCGGTGGTCACACCTTAAAACAGTTTCTCGTGTGCTCCATGCATTTACGCTTTGCTTTATTATTAATGTAGGCTCTTTGCTTTTATTGTTGTTGTCCGTTGATAACTTCGTTGTCGGTTGGTTTATCGCAGCGCGCACGCTTCACCGTTGGATTTTAAGATGCTAAATGTGCTTTTATTTGGGTTTCGAATATATAATTTTGAGTTTTGATATTTTTATAACACAAACAGTAGGTACTTTGGTGCTGTCAGCTTATTGATGGCTGTCGCGCCAGCGGTTACGGCTGACAACTGCTAACTACCAACCGACGCCGCTTCGACGATGGCCACGGTGCGTTGCGTAGCGCGGGCGCGGAAGCGGGTAGCGGTAAGCTTGATTACTGATTGCTTATTTGAGCGCCAGCGCTGAAAGACAACGTTGCGCATGACGCTGGTGAAGTCAATATTGTCGAGCTGACACCCGCGCCGCACCCAAACTCGTATACATATATGTGTATGCGCTAACATAAGCAAATTGTAACCAAATTATTAAATTTGTTGAAATGGAATGACATACTTTCGGCACGCACTGTGTTGTTCAGAAAAATATCTTCAGTTCAAAATTTTTGAAAACTGGAGCACATTTTCAAAGTTCAGGTCATCAAATCGACTAATTTTTACAATAAAATAATGTTTTAAGTAATATTGTCAATATAATCATTCACCACTTATGCATAGTCATGCATGTGGCATACAAAGTGTTGGCGCACGCGTGGCAGGTGGGCAAATGCTTGCCACAAGCGGTCTGCCATAAACAAGATTATGGCAAATCATTTTCCACTCTCACTTTGTATGCGCATTTGTGGGTTCGCTTTTGTGTTGATGTTGTTGCCACAACACAACAATTGCAATTGTTGTTGTTGGTCCTTAATGCCAATCACCATGGTGCAATGCATTGTTATTGTTGCTTTCTTATGACATTTACTAGCTGTTTGTTGTTAGTCGTTTGTTTGCCATAATGCTTTGTTAAATTTTATTGGCTTTTTGATGGCTACATGCGTTCCGCGTCCCCCGCTCGCCACTCGCTCGCCGCACACAGCCGAACGCAACAGCAACAATGACAAAAATTAAAATCGGTGGAAAAAGCTGCTCTGCGTTGACGGAGCGGCGTGGCAACCAAAAATGCCGATTTAAAATATTACCTTCAGCACACCTTAAAGAAAGGCAACAGTAACAAAAACAATTAAACAACAATTGCAACAAAAATTATATGCAACAACAAAAGCAGCGAAATTTTATGCAACGCGCACACTGAGAAAAGGGGAGACTGCTGGAATAAGAGAGCTTTCGCAATATCCAAAGTTCAAGACAGCCTTCGGATTTGGGGTCTGGGTAGCTGACGTTGGAACAAAATCCGAAAAGGGGTTAGAGCTTATCTTATTCGTCTTTCCAAATCTAACGCGAGTCTTTGGTATTCATATACTAACACCTACTGTCAAATATTGGGTAGTCGAAAAAGTCAGAAAGTCTTTTCGTATTTTGTCAATAGGTGTCGTTGCAGTCGTATATCTCTAGTGCTACCAATCATATTGTGTCATACCATATATTGTTGGAAAGGTGAGATCATAAGTTTCATTTAACCAAAAACATGAATTCGAGAATTTGAAACAAAGCTACAGCTGTTCAAAAATGAATAAATAATGTAGAAATTCGCTATATTTTCAAAGCTTTGTATAAAAAAGGGTAGAATGCTACGCAGGCTACCAATGAAATTTGAGAAGTTTACGGAGACAATGCTGTATCAGTTCGGGTAGCACAACAATGGTTTGCTCGCTTCCGTTCTGGAAATTTCGATGTGAAAGATGCACCTCGCTCTTGTCGACCTATCGTTGAAAAACTCGATGAAATTATGGAATAGATTGACCAGGACCGTCACATAAGTAGCCATGACATCGCTAAGGAACTTAACATTCATCATCAAACGGTTTTAAAACATTTAAAAAAGGCTGGCTACAAAAAGAAGCTCGATGTTTGGGTACTACATGAATTGTCTGTGAAAAATTTAATGGACCGAAGTAACATCTGCGATTCTTTGCTGAAACGAAATGAAATCGAACCATATCTGAAGCGAATGGTGACAGAAGACGAAAATTGAATCAAATACGACAATAATGTGCGAAAAGATCATGGTCAAAGCATGGTGAAGCTCAGAAAATGGTCGCAAAGCCTGGATTGACACCTCGAACAGTTATGCTGAGTGCTTGGTGAGATTGGAAAGGAATCCTCCACTATGAGTTACTCCACCCTGGTCGAACGATTGACTTGACGATTAAACTTTTACTGTCAACAACTGATGAGATTAAAGCAAGCAATCGAAAAAAATGGCCAAAACTGATCAACAGAAAGGGCTTCGTCTTCCATCAGGACAACGATAAACCTCACACATCTTTGATGACTCGGTAAAAACTGGGAGAGCTTGGCTGTGAAGTTTTGATGCATCTACCATATAGCCCTGACTTTGCAGCAACGGACTACCATTTGTTTCGGTTAATGCAGAACTCCCTTAATGGAGTAAAGTTGGCTTCAAGCGAAGTCTATAAAAATTACTTTTCGCTGTTTATCGCCGAGAAACCAGAAAAGTTTTACGTTGATAGCTTAATGTCTCTAGCGGACCCAAAATGGTACATATTTGGTTCATTAAAGTTCATTATAAATATAAAAAGAAAAAAATTGATGTTTGGTTAGAAATACGAAAGGACTTTTTCGACTACCCTATATATGCTTCTCTCACTTTGCATACCACTTTTGTAAAAGCAGCTATTAAGACTTATTTGGAAAGCTTAAGTTCAGCAATACCGTTTCTCGCCGTGTCTTCATATGCAATTTGCAACTTTGCCAACCGCGTTCACAATTGAAACGATGATGCCTTGATGCCTTTGGGCTATGCTAAGCCCGATATGCCTCGGCTTTACCGCTGACTGTGCAGACTTAAAAGCCAGCAACACGCTGGATGCTGCGCGCCCAGGTTAAAGTTGGCTCCTCACATCATCCCATAGGCATAGGGCATTAAAACGAGTAAAAAATTAGACTTTGGAACGCAGTTTGTTGCCGGTGAGCGCGCGCGCACTGCTCGTGGGTGGGAATCATACATTTGCTGGAATACGCCCGTCTATTCCTCAAGTGTATTTAGACAGGCATAAAGATGCACATGCACAAACACACATACACACACACACGAATCGTCAATGCGCGACGGTATTGGCATATGCCAGGCAATCTTCAACGACCTGCCAGATTTGCCAGCCGGCGCGCGGCAGCGTTGCATTCATTGAGACCGTCGAATGAGCGACCCGACCCGACACCAGTCGCTGCGGTTTTATCGTTGTCGTTACCAAGTCTGCGTTTTAATTTTTTATTTTGCCATTTATTTGTACGTTTTTTATTCTTTGCTCCTAGTTGTTTGCGCTGTTGTTGTCATCGTTGTTCTTATAATCGCTGGCGTTTGCACTCGACGGTTGCCTGGTTGTTTGCCTGTTCACAGTTTAGTTCGCTCAACGTCCATCAATGTTGGCTGGCTCATAACTCGAAGTTCAATCGCAAGCCGCAGGGCATTTGCCAAACCTTAGTGCCAGCTAGGGAAACATCAATCGCCCACGTCTTTGCACGCGGACGCGGACGCGCCAGCGCAATCCATAAACGCCGTGCAACCGCGGAGGGATGTTGGCATACGTATATATGTATGTATGTATGTAAGTGCAGAGCGCGTTGCGCTTATGTGGTCATGGTGCAATGTGATGCGACGCCATATGGAATTCGTGGCTTTTAAGTAACAACAACAGCAACAATCATTCACAAAGCCACATTACTATGTGTGCAACAACACAACTGCGCAACAGGAATGAAAGAAAAGACAAATAAGGGCTAGGCGCTTGGCGGCACATACATCTCCGCTGCTCGACAAATACGCGCGCGCCGGTAACAATGCCGGCGGCCAATAAAGCGCTCCCATCTTCAGTTGCCCTGTGCCACCTCCGCATTTTTTCTTGCGGCGCTGCGCGTTTCAACGCAAACGCTGGTCGCTGGTGTTAGCGAAGACAGCATCGCTAGGCTAAAAGCAGGCTGGGGGACGTGCGATAAGCGCACGGCCGCCATTGAAAGACTGTAAAAATGCGACAAAATCTCCTACACCGTGGCATTCAACGATTCTAATAGACCGATTTGTCAGGGATCAGGTTACATGGTTCACAAACGCCCACATCCGGTTGGGTGCACACCGCGCAGCAGAGCGCCAAGCTACTACGCCGATCGGGCATACAGTCGAGCGGCCAGTTCGCTTGCGAGACACTGATCGTCGACCGGCGACAATGTCAGCGTGTGGCGACGCAGTTGGGCACAGTGTGGCAGCTAGAGACAAAGGCTTGCGGCAAAGTATCGTCAACGGAAACAAAGGGTTCCAACACTTTGCTCTCGTTTTTCCACCATCGATGTTATGGTTTTTTCTTTCAGTTACTCTCGGGCCATTCGTCATCAGGCAGTCGAACGTTTGTGGTGTCAAATTTACGGAAAGTCATATTTGTACTTATTTATTTGTAAATAAATCGTCTATTTCACAAACGCGCTTTACAATTCATGTATTTTAGCAAACAAAAACAGTTTCGTTATTGGCTACGGAAGCAAATTTGAAGCCAACATACTTAGTATAAATTGACCAAAGTCCTTTAGTCTCTCAGAGTGCGTCCACTGAGGCCCTCAAGTAACAAACAAAAATATAATAGCTTCCAAGAGATCGTCTGTTATCACATAACCCATCTGCATCACTATCCAGCTTTTTCAAGGCTTAAGATGAAACATCTCGTCAGTTTTACCTTGGACGAAATAGGGAATACAACCAAAACCGACGTTAGCCATCTCACCATATTATAGGCTCAAAGCGCTTTTTCGATTTGTAAGGATCTTATGATCTATTAGATAGGAGTTTTTGGTAACACAACCTAACGGCGAACTAAGCTGTTCAAGTGAGATACATGTTACGATCGATCTCTTAACCTAACCTATCACATTACGAGCTCGTAAGTGAGCTACTGGTCGAACTCTGGAAGATTGCAGATAATTTTGGAAACCTTAATGAAGTCTTTAGAAAACAAATATATTTTTGATTCGCAAAGCCCCTAAATACTCCAACTACAGTATTTCCCTCCTACTTTTTTTCAATTATGAGCTTGTACATTAAGTTATACAAAATATTAAGTATGAATGGGATGCTGTCTTCAATACTTCAGAGTCTACTCACACTGCGCCACAGCTTTCAACGCCAAACAAGTTGAGAGACGGCAAATTGTTTCTGGTGCATGACATTGAGCTCATAGTGCAATTGGAATTGTCGATTATGCTGTTGGCGACCAGCTGACGGCACAAGCTCATTTCGGAAATAATACACCATGAATTATGGACTTTATTCATGGCCACTTCTTCCGTAAAATTTAGTGTTTCTGACGTTTTTTGTTAGTCGGTTAACGCACATTTTGCAAAACACAAAACTATTTATGGAAATACCTGAAGAAAACGACTCTGTAGACTTTGGTTGACATAGCTATAGTAGTTTCCGAGATATGTACAAAAAACTTAGTAGGGGGCGGGGCCGCGCCCACTTTTCCAAAAAAAACGCGACATCCTTTGTGCCAAACATCTTTATTTAAGTTATGACACTTTATAATGGGCGTAAATAAACAACAACGAGAATACGTGTACCAAGTGAGTTACAGCTTGCACAACAGACGGACGGACGACGGACAGCAGACATGCTCGTCCCCCTGATCACTTTGGTATATATAACCCTATATCTGACCTTTTAGTTTCAGGATTATTACAAACAACCCATTTATTTTATAAAGAATTAAATCTGAACAACAACAGGCCGCAGCACTGCTGGCTGCATTGATCCTTTTTCACATTATTAACCCATTTATTTTATTTATCTGCATTTTTTGTTTACTACGAAAGTGCCTGAGGGACAGGCAATGGAAAAATGTCGTTCACACAGCGGGGGTGATTTTCGAAAAGCGTCCAACCCAATTTGGAATTCACCCTCCCGCAGTTGTGGCCATCGCTGAACAAAGGTTGTGGCCATTTCAAGTACCAGTTGACGCTCACGGCGTTGCTTCATTTCCACTACCAACACGTCCACCTTGACCGTGGGGAATAACGCGTGCGGGATTCAAGTAGAAAATAGAATTTTTTGCTGTGTTTCCTTAAAAAGAGTATTTCACTCACTTCGAAAGGTCTATAAAAGTTGAAAATGTTGGAAAAACATGCACGGTTTGTCCGGAAAATAATAGAACTGATTTTCTTCCGCCGCGACTGTACTGGACTAGCAAATCCAAAGTGAAAACGATGCTCACTGTATTTTTTGACATCAAAGACATCGTCCATCATGAATTTGCTCCTCCTGAAAAACCGTCAATGACAAGTTTTACGTGGAAGTCCTCAAGAGACTTAAACGAAAGCTCAATTAGAAGTTGTACCATTAAAACGCCCGGCTCACACCGTCTTTCTTGTGAACAGTTACCTAACCAAGGCCTTTTTTTTTCCTCGCCTGAAAAGGCCGATGAAAGGCAAGCACTTTGAGACGACAGAGGGGATCTAAGTAACATGCACCTCGGCTCTCAAGGCTATTACGGAGAATGCCTTCCGTGATGCCTTCAATGTTTGGAAATCGTGCTGGCACCTCTGCAACGACGCTAAAAGAGCCTGTTTTGAAAGTTTTAAAAGAAGAATAACGATTGGTTCAATAAAATTTCTTTACTCGACTTAGTCCTATTACTTTCCGGACATCCTGTATTTTCAATAAAAGTGTACTGTATTAATACCAAACCTTGTCTAAAGTTTAGTTCCACCTTTCCTCACAAATATTCCAGCTTTATTTTTGCTTTAAGTCTTCAGTCTGAAGACTGCATTGTTTGCAAAACAAAAAATGATTTCATCATTTTTTTTTCGCCACAGCTTCTCCACTAATCAGACAGTAGTAAATGAAATCGATTTCTGCAGGCCACAATTTAGTCTAAATTAAGACTAAGTCCTTCACACTAATTACCTACGACAACGCCCGACCATTGACATTGATCCGCGCCAGCACAAATACCAAATCTCCAAGTGCTATGGAACCAAGCCGGAGCCGAGTCTTTCGACGGCCAGAGCGTACTTGATGGACATTCGTCTGACATTAGGTTATCGGCATATAGCCGCAAGCAAGTGTGAACTTTGTATTGCATATACCTGTCAGCGCTTGTCGTCAGCATGTAGAAAACGAAATAAATCAGGCGGCTTCCAAGCGTTATCACGATCTACTAAATTAAGCCGCTGCAGAAAATCGTTGTGACTATCTTTGCGAATAGCGGCCGCATCCGAGCCGCATCGGCAATGCATCGGACAATTTCGTTGCAGTCAGTCTTTTGGTGATTGCCGGTGATTATGGTCATCAGCTGCTGCTGCTGCAACAACAGCGCCACCGCAGCATCATCAGTTGCGCTGTTGCCATGCGCTAAGCTCCACAGCACACATAAGCCGCTCCGCTAAGTTGGTAAGTAATGGGCAATTCTCATGGCTAAATAAGCAATCATCGTCATGTTTAGTCGCCTGACCAACCGCTTAAGCGACTGGGCTGAGCGCGCTGTGCGCGACTAGCAGAATGTCACGTTTGTTGTCAATGCGAACGCTGCTGTTGCTATTGCCAATGTGTACCTTTTGCCATGCTGCCATGTGCTAGGCGAACTGACAGACGGACCGGCCGACTATGTTGTGCTGATAGATGTCGTTGTTGATGTTGATAGCTGTCTGGGCCAGCCACCACAGCCGCCGTGGCCCGACAACGCCCTGCGGCAAGCAACGCCGACCAACTTAGGACAGGCAACGTGCTACAATTCTGTGGCAACATGACACTATACGCAATGTTTCAACTACAAATACACACACAACACAAATGCCAGGCGAGCGCCTTCATCTAGCCTGTGCGAAGCGCTGCTCGACGCACAATCGCCTGATCGGCTCATAAAATGCGTGTGCGCTTTAATGACATTCGCACTTACGCGTCACATCCGCGCATCACTATCGCGCGCCCAGTTGGGACTCACTCTCTGTACCACTTGTGATCGTTGGAAAAGCCCGTTGCTGTTGCACACAGTCATTGTTGGCTGTCGGAATTGCTCAGTGAATTTGTGCAAATGCGATTAAAATGTCAATGCGGCACGGCACGGACAAGTTGCAGCATCACGATGCATTGTCAACTTACTTGACTTGCATTCCCAGGCGTGCGCGCACTTGCGCAGTACGATTTACAGCGGCCCCGTAATGGTGGACGCACGGCAACAGTACGCTCTTATGCGAATATCGCAAATATGCGTCGGCAGTCACATACCGTCGGCTAATGTGCAGCAAGCCGACTGGCGAATCAACATTTTCCAGATACCAGAGTGTGAAATGGACTTACGCGGAGCTCCGGCGAGGGCTAAGGAGCGGCGCACATTCGCTCTCGCTGAGCAAGCACACCCAAAGCCAAGTCACACAGTCGCACATTGCAAATAATGACATTCCAGGCAACATTTTGATTAAAAACTTGACAGGCCACGCAACGTCGCGTTGACGGCCACCCATCTGCGTGGTATCCGATATCGATATCGTTGTCGTGGCCCATGCCGTCGCACATAGATACACCGCTATCGATGCTCATTTGATTTGCATTGTTGATCATGCCCAGCGCCGCTTGCTTGCTGATCGCTTTCATGCCCTTGTTGTTGTACATGTTTGCGGCTGTCGTGGCGCTCAACACTGTCGATCGATCAGCGAGTATCAAAAGAATCAAATCGCCGATTGTTGACAAATTCTTTGTGTCGTGCGGCTTTCTTTGCGCCACTGACTTTGCTTATTCGATGATTGGCTGAAATTCCCGTAATTTTTGCTCCATATAAATACCCGCGAACATCGCTGGGCAAACATCTGTCTGTTTCTATATATGTAAATATATATTGTGTGCATGAACACATACATATGTATTTTATTGCCTGACCTATGAGTAAGATAAAAGTGTGAAAGAAAGAAAATTCAGTCTAAAAAATACCTTCCAATCTTAAATGAAAAAAATGCATTGGAGATTCCTGGTCGATCACTTGATCGATCGTCATGTTGATATGCACACAAATGAAAGCATGGTGGCCTCGAAAGCAATCGATTCGCAAGCGATTTGGCGATTGATAAAAGCGTTTGATCCAAATCGATTGTGACTATCCCTTGCAATGGCAATCCTGTTGTCCATACTACTCATAAGTAGAACGGTGGTATTGAGAGTGGTAAGAGTCCGACGTATAGTACCGATATCAAACTTGGCAACTAATGCCAGATCAATTCACCTTATCTGTACTTTGGTAGTCCAAACAATTCTTCTAAGTTGTAGTCGTGGAAAGGAATCTGTGGATTATTTTAATTGTTGATTCTGTAGACCTTCTGTAATACAAGTCAACAACAATATAATAAGTAACTTTTGTTATTGTAATATCTTTCTGGATTTGTGAACTATTACTTTTAATGTAATAAATCAAAAAGCACTCCAAACGATGGTATACAAAACTGAACTCCTTAAACCGCGCCAACCAAGGGGAGTTTTATGGTCCGATAATCTCTTTTCCCCAGTAGTGAAGACACTTGAGAACTTGCTACTCCAGGCATTCACTCATCACTTGAGTATAGTAGTTCATCACCATGGGTTCCGCAAAGTGCTGACCACCACCACAGCCCATATACTTCATTTCCTAAACGAAGGCCTTGTTCGAGGTCGAAACTCCGAATTAAGAAGATTTAAACAGGACGTTCCGCTGGGTGGTGTCCTCTCCTTGGTACTATTTAATTTCTACATTTCGAAACTCCCTCAACGAAGAGAGGAAATCACCTCATTCGCTGATGATTGCACGATATTGATGTCGGGTAATGAAATAGACTGGCATGTGCTCGAAAGTATACGGTTATCTCTCCGACCTTTCTCGCTGCTTCTGTGCAAGCAACTTGACACTAACCCCCCATAAATCCACAGCAACAATATTAACGAAGTGTTCGTAGAAATAATTCTTTCAGTCGTCTCCATAAAGAGAACCTTCCTTGACGTCGACGACCTCGAGAGTTCACTGACCAGTCTTCGGACGCAGACGAAGGGCTCAAGTTGCCAAGGGAATCTAGAGTGAGCCTTGAGCAACTACCAAATTTATTTTTATTTACTAGCCATCTCTTTGCATGCTCAACATACCCAACTCATCTAACACACCTGTACCAATAGTCGAACTTGTCGAAACAGCTCAGCAATACAGCAACCTAGCCCTACCGTTAGATGACTTTGATGACAAGCCACTCGAACCGTATCAAATACACTGGAATTATATAACCACTACAGCAACCACAACAACATAGTCTAAAAAAGGGTTATTGATAAATAATAGTGACATATTTAGTTCTCCAAAAAAATAGTCTGAAAGTTCTTTCTGGACTGTTTTGAACTCACTAAGTGTTTTCTATGAAACCACTTTGAGGCAGAGAAAATGTGATTTCTATATTAGGTATCAACCCTAGTACCAACCTACTTCTAACTTAACTACTTCGAGGTCACACTGGCGAGCTACAAAACCATACGAACTTCCTAAACATTGATCATAATGAATTCCAAAAATTATTTTTTAGTTCTAGTAGCGAGTTCCACCGGAACCTTAATACTAAGCAAAAGAAGTACCAAAACCCATTGAAAGCCAAATTTTTTCTAACCTTTTATATTTCTTTCACTAAGGTCACGAAATAAAAATTTTACCGATTTCTGATTATTTCAGTTAATGAATTATTCAGACTTCTACTTTTGTCAAAGCACATTATGTGACGATTTCTCTAAAGCATGGGAGATATTCCACTTAAAGTAAGGCCGATTGAAAATATGTTCGTTTTGTGGAATGAAGTCGGCTACCTGTTTCGGTTATTAGATGATGTTAGAAACAAATATTACGAGACCAAATCGATTGCTGAATCTTACACAATTTCGAGATTATAGCAAAATGAACCAAGTGGATAGTTATTAAGTCCCTACTAAACTCTCACAAGTCACTTAACTATCAGAAAACATCAGCACTCTACATAAGTTCTCACAAACAATTGAATTTTTCGAACTTTCGACAGAAACAAAATTTTTCGAACTCAATTCGAAACACTGACTTAATCGTTTTCCAAATGGTGACCATCAATCAATGCGTGTCTCACAGCATCAACAACAGCGGCGGCACCTGCGAAATCCCACGCCAAAACTACGCTCAAACACACATAAACACTTTTATATATGTATTTTTGTATGAAATGCGCGAAACTCCTAGAAGCACGCTGGCATGTGCACTGGCTGAAAGGTTTAGGGCCAGACACGAAATCTCAAATCACTGCCACAAATCCACTAATCATCTAATAATTTAATTTGCCACAATTTAGCAACGTTTATCAAAATGTACAGCCAGATACCATAATGGCTGAAAATTAGTAGCAAACATTCGGCTAATAATATGCTCGTTGCCAGATAAACTCGGATAATGGTCAAGCGCATAAGACAACAAATCGCACAGCCAATACAATAACAACAATAGTAGCAAACCTAACGTTAAAAATAATAATAATGGTGACTATAAAGTTGAGATTGAGCGAAAATCACAATAAACACGCTAAACTTTGCGACTGCGGATCACTGCAGACGTCCCACGTTCAGTGTACGCGACACGGAATACCGTTCAGGCCTGCGCTAACCGCACCGCCTTCACAATTGCTCCACACAAAAACTTATGTACATATATACATAGCGGTGCGTTCGTTTTCGTGGGACTCGACTGGATGCCATTGAATGGTCTGCTACCTAAGCGCCCGATGCGTCTTCTCGCATTCAGCAGCGGTGACCATGGAACGTGATCATCCCAATTTCAACGCCCATCGCCAGTCACCGTGCGAAGCTCCCACTGCTACTAGACGACTTTGGCTGCCGTGGCCACTGGAGCTGTCGCTTCCATTTCTTCTGCTGTCGCCTTTTGATTTCCCCACCTCCTTGGTCTTGCCGTGTCAAGCAAACAGTACGAGCCGCTGCAGCATGGTAAATAGTTTCTGACGTTGTTGCAACAACAGTGAGCGTCTCAGTAGATCGCAACAAGGGTATTAACAACGGTAAGAGCCACCAAAATGAAATTCCTCGAATTTTGAAATTTTCAAATTTGTCTAAAATTGTGGGCGCACATTGTGCGCCGTAGCCCGTCTGTGTTACTGTGGTAGCTGTTGGCGGGCTGCCGTTGCCATTGCTGTTGTTGTTATGCTTACTGCTGCCATTTCACGCTGTCCGGTCAGTTGGTCGGCCGGTCGTCATTTGGTCCGATATGACGGCTGTTTGAATTGGACAGATGAGCAGGCCAGCAGACAAACAGACAATCAGCGCGGACAAAACCGAAAGCAAGAGCTGTTATTAAATTGTCAAAAGGTCGAAGAAATAATGCTCGGAATTCCATGCACAGCGCCCCCATGTGTGCACAATGGCCCGATTTGTGCCGCTAACCCGGCAGCCGCTGTTTGTTGCTTTGTTCCACCTTTGGGCTGTCGAGCGGTCAACTGCCGCCGTTGATGACTCCACTGATATTGCGTGCGTGCGTATCAGAAGCATCGGGCTAATTGGAGGCATTTTAGGGCACCCCTGCAGCCAAAGACCGCGCGGCCAAATAGAAACCGGCAAAGCGAGCACACAGCAAACCAGCAGCCGCCTGATCATTTAGGACATTTACGATTTTATAGGAGCGAAAAGGTAAAACGATTATTGCGCCGCGGTTTTCTGTGCCTCCACCAAACAACAACACATACCGTTGCGCATACAACTCATACACATGTTCAGATGCTTATGTGTGGGTGTGTGTGTGTGGCAGTTATGATCCTGGCGCAACATTTTGTTCATATTTTATTGCGCTCACATGGCGTGTGAATTTTTCGGGAGTTTCAATCGCTTGATCTGCGCCACCGCTGCGCTGCGCTGGTGATTAGTGATTTCTGTGTCTGCGCCGCTGAGATCGCTGTCGCTGCCGCGCACATGGCTGCTGTTGCGAGCGCTGTGCATACGGTGGGCGTAACATGGCATTTATTACAGCCAATGTTACAATTGCCGGACGGGAGATTTATGTCCGTGGCCGCTACGCGCTTTGGCCACACCACACACTACACCACACAAGCGCATATGTTTATATTTGTAGACTTTTATAGACGTTTGTTAATTCGAACGGTGCATAAGTATGTGCTACCCGTTTCATAGCTACCGCTGTCAGTTGCCGGTGGACAACCCTATCAGCAACGAACATGCCACACACACACACACACAAGCATATGCATCTACACCACGTACAACTAGTTAGCGCAACAAAAACAAGCCAACCGTCAGACTAACAGGCGGGCAACTGACCGCGGGCGGTTGGACATACCTACTTTCCGAGGATTGCACTTGATTGATTTCCTGGAATTGAAAGAGATGTGAACATTATACAAACTGTTGCTAAATACCGGTGCAACGGGGGCAGTAACATCCACAGAATGCGTTTGAAATCACACTTTGTGGTAAATCGAAAATTGTGCGGCAACAATTATGGTTTCTACTCGTATGTCTGTCCAGATGCAAACATATCTATGTAGGTATGTAGGTTGTGGAAATCTGAGAATGTGTCTTAAGTGATTATCGATTTTGCCCGCTTAAAGGGGAGTTTCTGTGTGCGCAAATATTAAAGACCGCAGTCGTTAATTCACAGCAGCTAAGCAGGATTGCTTTTTCTGCCACATTTCGGGTATGTGACAGCTCAGGTGTAGGCTGCTGGCGATGGCCGTAAAAGGAAACTTCTTTCAGTAGTATGATCCAAGCACGCTGTCAAAAAAAAAAATGTTTTTGAAGCCAAGGGATTACTCTGTGAACATCAGATTCACAGATTTTAGCAAATCGTGATATTGGCTGCCTTCGATTCGCCAATCGTTGGAGATACGTTGTGTTAAGTTCGATGGCTGATCCAGTTGACGGTAGGGGACTGCTAGCTATTTGCACTCCTTTGTAAATTCATATAAAATGGAACTACTGTACTCAATCTTATAAGTCTGCAAAGCGCCAATACAAATTTGTTTAAGCATTTAATCTCTATTTTCACCAGCTGCGTGGGATTCCAGCAAGGTGAGCTCCAAAGTGTTTAAGCAATCGTCTGCTCTCTTCCATATAACTTCCAGAGCATTTATCTGCTGCCTCCATATGACGTCCACATCGGGAATGGGGTAAGATTCACAAGCTTACAACGTGGATGCCGATAATACAGTGGGCTGTTAGAGTCTCTACAACTAGAGTCAGGCTAGCTTTACTGAGGACAAAGATATCACCGGATCTCTTACGATCGATGTTAGGTCAAAATGGTCCTGCAACAGCGCATGTACCAGATGATAGTAAAGCGCCGAGTAAGCTCCCGCAAAACCTAACTATCCAGCAGTACAAACGAGGAGAGGAGAGTGGATCACCGACCGGTTCCCATTCTAATGACAGCTACTGAAGAAGGAAGTATTGAACTGTTTCCACATTGGCTTCCATTCAACTTCCATAGCTGGCATCGGGTAAGATTCTCAAGCTTACAACGTGAATGCCGATAATACAGTGGGCTGTAGTCTCTACAACTAGAGTCAGGCTAGCTTTACTGAGGACAAAGATATCACCGGATCTCTTACGAGCTTTTATTGCTCTGAAGGTCCTGTCGAACCAATTACTTTTGGATTGAGTGCAACTTGAAAGACAACACATATTTTCGACTAACTACATCTAAGTCTTACCGAAATCCTTCGCAGCAAAAGCTTCACTCTAAACACGAATAAGTAGTTGTGGGAGTAAAAGCAACTTGAAATACTCATAATTTTTAAACTAGAGAAATTTACAGTTATACCAAAAAAATTGGCCAGTGACCACCCACTACCGAACGCTGTGGCAGTGACTGAGAACACATGTTCCACAAATCGTCAACAACGTGCAACAAACGACAACTTTAATCGATAATAAATGTGAGCGCTCGGCCGCTGCGTTGCTGGCCATTTTGCGGCGCCGACGAGTGTGAACAAAACAAATTGCCAGCAACAGCAATGATGGCCTAATAGCGCTAGGCGCGATGCAGTTAAGGCAACAACACAAACACACACCACAGTGGTGCTGCACATTCGCCTGTGTTGCAGTTGCAGTCGTTTGGCGGCGCTCATATATTAGTGGCAATTTGAGTGTGGCGGAAATTCAATAATTAATTCGCGACCGAGGAACGGGCAGCCGCGAGAACTGCTTATGCAAGTGTGTGTGTGTGTGCGTAACAAGTTGTTGCATGTGCCACAAACTGTCGCAACTAGGCAATATGTAACGAGTAATATGTGCCAGGCGACTTGTGGCAAGAAGTGTGATTCAGCGCGCTGTGTAGCGCAACATATTGTGGCAAGCAGCGAGCAGGCACGGCATTGAATATGTGGCAAAAGCTGCCACAGCAACAACATACAATATTTGTAAAAACTCGCCACTCAAGAAAATCTCTTCAATGCTTGGGGTTAAGTTGCTATTGAAGACCTCCGCGCGAGCGACTGTCTCAACTGCGGCAACTGTCAGGGAGAGAACAAAATTCGGCTTAATTTGCAACACTGTGTGGAGAGAGTGAGAAAAGGCCTGTGTGGCTCGGCTCGGTGGAGTGGATGGAGTGTGAATTTCATGGATGTGTGTGTGGCGTATGTGTCCAGAGGTGTCAGCCAACAAGTTGTCGGAATGCATCTAACAAGGAATTCGTATTTCACGCGGCTGCAATGCTAATGGCATGGGGCATGTTGGCATGTCGGCATGTTTTACCACGCTCGATGACATGAATGGGCGCGGGCAGTTTGCCTGACAATATACGCGTCTCTGGGCCGCTCAAATAGACGGACGAATGTGCATTTACTTACATATACATACGTATATGTTGTTGTAATGGCAATTTCTTGTGGAACTTTTGTTTTCTACACGCTTCTTTGTGTCTTGGCAGTTGGCTTTTTCTTAATCATTAGCCACATCGTCACCACTGCCCAATCGAACACACCACTGAGCGCATACACTATCATAACTCTTCCGTATGAGCGCTGCGCTCACTTCCCTCCAACTCATGGGAGGCGTTCAAGTGAATATATGGCCTTGTCGATGCTATCGCGGAGTGATTGAATCAAAATATTCAGAACAAGCTGAATTTTTCGCATTTTTCTGTAATTTTGCCAATGCGACAAATGTTCTTTCGCGCACCAACGAGAAGGCACAACGCATATGCAACATAAAAAATTGCTTGGCAAATATGTGGAAGAAGCGCGTTCGAAATCCATTTAGATTAAAACCAACAACATGCCAAACAGGCAAGCACGAACAAGCTACACGCGCATACATACATTCACTTGCATTTATTTGTGTATGTGTGTGGCAGTCGATGTGCGTGTGTGCTGACTTGCGTGCTGCCCAATTTGTTGTTGACGTTAACGCATTCGATCGCATTGGCAATTGATTTTTTGTTGAAATATTTGCTTTGGCTCAGTTCCCCAAAAACCCATCCCAAATGGTCAGCGCTGTCCATACCGGCGATTGTCCATCCGTCCGTCCGACCATCCATCTGTGTCTACATTGTTTCAAGTGTTTGTCTCTCTTGTCCGTCCACTCAGCTGAGCTGATCTTGTCCCCAATCGCACACACACACACGTAATTGTATAGTGTAGTACGTGTGTTTGTGTGTGTGCATTGTATACGCTTGCGAAACATCCGCTTACACACTATTCCCATTAGCAGAATGATGTTTTATTTTCCCATGTCTCCGACACGCGACCATCTCCTTCACTTTGGCCGCCTTTCGTGCGTCGCCTGTCACACTCAAGTGCGTGTTGCCATTGACTCTGTCGCCATAGTCGCTTAGCACTTTCAACACACGTATGTGTGTGTGTATATGTATATGCCTGCGAAATTCACAAACACCCGCTCGCTCTCTCATTGTATACATTTTCATAAAAAGTGAATACTTTTTATTGTGTCCGAGCAAAATTAAAATGTTCAGCGCGCGCCGAAACAGAGAAGCCAAATAAATAATTGCGAAGGAGGAAATACATAGTACATATTTGCATCGTCAAATAAAAAGGATTAACATAAACTTTGTGATTTGACTGTTACTTGTATGCGTAAGCAATGGCAACAACAACTCGTGAAATATGCCGAGTTTGGCAAGTGGAAGCCGATGTGCGTTGGAATTTCAATAAATTCTGAAAAAAAAAATTTTTTGCGAGCTTTTGTCGGAAGATAGTATAAATAGACCGAGAAATTTGTCTCATACCCATTAAAATTTCTCCCATTAGAGCTGCTTTTGCTGATAACCTAAGCTAGACTCTAGAGGACTCCAAAGAACGGTAGACCCACAGACGGATACCAGATATCATTCGGTCGATAGCTGACAACGTGAAACCTGGATTTCCATCTGATCCAAATACTTAGTTGACATGGGTGCTCTAGAAGCTTCTTCTTCTTTACTGGCGTAGAAAGCGCTTACGCGGTTAAGGCCGAGTTAACAACAGCGCGCCAGTCGTTCTCCCATTTCGCTGCTTGGGGCCAATTGGAGACTCCAAGAGAATCCAGGAACCAGGAATCCTTCTCTAACTCGTCTTTCCACCGGAATGGAGGTCTGCCCCTTCCTCTACTTTCCCCGGCGGGTACTCCGTCGCATACTTTCAGAGCTGGGGTGTTCTCGTCCATTCGTACGACATGACCTAGCCAGCCTAGCCGCTGTCTTTTAATTCGCTGAACTATGCCAATGTCGCCGTATATCTCATAGAGCTCATCGTTCCATCGAATGCGATATTCCCCGTGGCCAATGCACAAACGACCATAAATCTTCCGCAGAAGCCGACTCATCAAACGTTGTCATTGTCCATGCCTCTGCACTATATAGTGACTTGTAGAGTTTGGTCTTTGTTCGTCTAAAGAAGACTTTACTTCTCAATTGCCTACTCAGTCCGAAGTAGCACCTCTTGGTAAGAGTTATTCAGCGTTTGATTTCGAGGCTGACATTGTTGTTAATACTTCGAAGTTATGACTGCCTATAGTGACGCGGGAGCCTAGTCGCGAGTGCGACGGCTGTTTGTTTGATGGCAGGAGATTTTTCGTCTTGCACTCGTTCACTGCCAGACCCATCTCCTTCGCATCCTTATCCAGTCTGGAGAAAGCAGAACAAACAGCGCGGTTGTTGAGGCTAATGATATCAATATCATCTATTTAATTCTGCGCCTCTAATTATTTTCTCCAGCTGCAGATTGAAGAAGTCGCACGAAAGGAAGCTGTCTTTTCTGAAACCTAGTTTGATATCGAACGGCTCAGAGAAGTCCCTCCTGATCCTCACGGAGCTTTTGGTATTCCTCACCGTCAGTTTACACAGCCGTTTTAATATTGCGGGGATACCAAATTCTGACATAGTGGCATAAAGGAAACACCTTTTCGTGCAACTTTGAAATCGACGAAGAGATGGTGTGTGTCGATTTTCTTTTCACGGGTCTTTTCTAAAATTTGGCACACGGTGAATATCAATATCATTAGAGGCTTTTTTACAAGGTGGCTCCCAAAACCAGCGCACAACCCTGGGGAGAGATAGTTCGTCTTCGCACTTTAGCTCACCCTCAAACGGATGTTCCTTGGCTACCCAGAGGATACTTGGCCTAAGATGGAAAGACGTGAACTGCTTGAGCCATATGTAAAAAAATCGTTTCTGGCCACTCCCAAGTGAATGGCGCTCAGAAAAAATATCTTCAAAAAATTCGCGCTGGTTTTCGGTTGATCCCATTTATGCCAAATTTGGAAAAAGAGTGGGGATCTGAAAACAAAAACGTAAGCAATTGCTACTTCGACGAAATTCGTTTTAAGAAATGTCATATTTTCTAGCAGATTTCTCTCCTTAGAAGAGCCGCACCTACTGACGGTCGTTTTGGAAGAAGTAACACACTAACGGTCTACCTGTCTAAACTTAGATTTCCAAAAATGTTTTTATTCGCAACAAAATTAATTTATATCGATGTTATCCTACTTGTTTAGCAAATAACTAATAACGCAATAATTTTCGCCCGCAAACTGCCCGCCAACGTTCAGCGCGAGATTCGCTTCCACTCGTGCATACTTATGAACATTGCATTGCATTTCTCCAAATAATTTGTGCGAATTTCACGGCCATAAATTCACGCGCCCGAGAATAACAATTGCTATACCGAAAATAGATCGAGACCAAGTTTGGCGAATTCCGCGATTGACATGCCAAAACCCACACACATTCATGCGAAAGCAGAAACACATACACAGACACAAGTTGGTACACTTTTATATAGTGTATGGTATAAATATATCTTTATATAAATGGGTATATATGCGCAGCGTTATGTGCACAGACATTATTGCAAGTTAAGCAAATACATAAGTGAAACACGAAGAAATGTTTGGCGAATTTTATTGCTGTTGCTTTTATTTTGCGAATCCCATAAAGATAAATTCGTACAACATGCCTCGTACATCATTAACACATTTTTGGCAATTTACACGCGAATGTCGCGATAGGCGATGGTGATTTATACGTATATATTTAGAGACCGCAAAAAACCCGCAGACATACTATATACATATATGTATATGTATGTATATATAACAGAATTGGAAGCGCGAAAACAGCAGCAACTAAGGCCGATATGCATACATGTGTACATATATATAAGAGTATGTATGCTTTTAAGCATAATTTCATAATTAAAATTTCCCTGCAGAAAGCACCTGATTTTTTAAAAATAAACTATTCTGATTCTGCAAATTCAAACAAAATATTTCCCAGCTATTTTTAACTTAACTTTTTTTTAAATATAATGTTGGAAAGAGTGAAACATGCCGTTAATCTGTACTGCAATGGCACTGTCCACTCTAAAAGTACAATACCTTGGCGCAGAAGATATTGATATTATAGACCGTAACTACAGAGCCGTCAGCGCAGCCTTTTCCAACCTTGAAAAAGAAATGAAAGAGGTTCGCCTTGTGGCGAACGAGAGCAAGACAAAGTACCTGGAAGCCACACTCAAAGATTGCTGTCGTCTTGAGAACTACATAATTGTTGTCACCTCTACATTTGAAAAAGTTAAGGACCTTTGTTCAAGTATATCTCGGACCCCGCTTAAGTTCCCCCATTATCTAAGCGTGAAAATCAAGCGCAAAATAATGCTTGCCAAAATGTACTACTTTGGGATCGGTAGGCAATTGAGCAGCAGATCCCTCCCTCGACGAAAAAAAATTACGTTCTGTAATTACCTCATTATTCCCGTCCTATTATGGACGATAACGAACCAAGTTGAAAACGCACCTGAATCATTCGAGGGAACTGTTCTTCACAAGATCTATGGAACGATGAATCTTGAAGAAAATGAAACCACGAACTGTGTAAACTCTATGGCTACATGGATATCGATAAGCTGATAAAAATCCAACAAAAGCGCTGATTAGGTCATATCGTTCGTATGGAATATGATGCTCCAGCGAAATCTCGACTCGAGATCTATGGTTGCAGGAAGCAGGACGTCCACGCATCCAAAGCTAGGAGCAAGTGCAATGCGACCTGTCTGCACTTGGCATGTTAACTGGCGTGATCTCGCAAAGGTTAGAGGTAAGTTTAGTATTCGATCAAACTAGACCGACCGCGGTTTTAGTGTCAAGGAAGAATAATAATTTTAACCTAAATGTCTAATTAGTCCTTACTTGAAAAAAAGGGTTAGCATAGGTACTAAGTTTCGGAAGGTTTCATGGGCAAAAGGAGATGATATTTTTTTCAAAATATTAATAAATTTAGTTTCATGACTTTGTGAGTTATTTAAAGATTAGGCATACAGATTATCGAATTTTATCAAAATCCGATAGTCATACTTCTATCCAAGAAATGGTATACCTTCTCCTTGTAGTCATATGTTCTCGCACTGTCTAAAAGCTGCAAATAGCACAACATAATTGTATTAAATTATAATTATTGCAGAAAATGGAATACAGATGATAGTGCCAATAGTTCGCAGGCAGTCCCCATGCTAGCCATTGCAGTGTCTCATTGCTGTGCCGCTGATGCACACATTCATCATGTCCAATAAATAATAATCAGCGCTTTAAGTGCTACCCATGCATACAATATCGGTGTGCAGCGTAACCCTGACCTGGCTGCACCGCAACATTAACAACCGCCACAGCACACACACCACCACATATGTTTATGAGAATCCATGTGTGTGTGCGAGTGTGCGCATCAATGCGATGCATGCCAGGACATATTGGTGACTGCATGCAGCGGCTGCCTATAAAAGCTTAATGCAGAAAAGCCACAACTCTCTGCTTTAGTTAAGTTTTCGGTCATATTGGATTGACTGCAGCTGGTGGCAACTGGCAACTGGCAACTAGCAGCTAGCAACCACAACTGCCAACTAAATAGATATTGACGATTGCTGCCGCTGCTGACGTCTTTGCACGAGTGTGTATGGACGTTTGTGGGTCGCTAGTTATTGCGCGCCAGGCTGCCGTCATGCAGATTAGTCACATGTCACATTCAATTATCATCGCGGCATTGATGCGTGGCTTCGAAAGCCGCATGCGAGGACGGCGGCGGAAGAAAAATAATAACGAGAGAGATAATGCAAAATAATCGATAAGTTTTTTGTGACAAACACAGGGTGTTCGCAATCGAACATTTGCATTGATTTGACTTTAAAACTGAGTTTGTGTTTCCAAATCTTCTATAATATCACCAGAAGACACAAGCGGATGCGAACAGAAACTCATCTTCCTACTAACATCACAAAGTTTTTCCTGATTTGGCAGGGTATGGTGAACCTTTGAGCTTATATCTGCCAAAAAACATCCTTTTTTAGAATATAATTCTGAATCAGGGTCATAATAGCCTGGCCTCCCAGGCCTGAAGCAATTTGAGCACCTATTGTATTCGTCTACTTGAGTTGAACACAGTTTTTTTCTTAATCTTGAATTTTGAAATTTTATTCTTTCTCGGTCTCTAGTGTACAGGGTTTGTCCGGAAAGTAATAGGACTGATTTTCTTCCGCCCCGAATATACTTCGGAGAGTGCGCTCACCGACTGGATTCCGTTGAGGGTGTTCCTAGCTAACGAACGAGCGGCTGGTCAGTTGTCTCCGAACACCTGGAGAGTCAGGGCAAACATATTCGCGCGACGTGTTTCTGTGAGTGGTGCAAGCCGAAAATTTAGCGTTCGGTAGAGCAGAGGTACGCGATTAAATTCTGTGGAACTCGGTAAATTTGCGACAGAAACGTTTGATTCGAGCAGGCTTACCCAGATGTTTAATTTAGCAAGAACTGCTATGTTTCGATGGCACCAGGCCTTTTTTGAGGGTCGGAAAGAGGTCGCTGTTGAATGAGGAAATCCAAAGTGAAAACGATGCTCATTGTCTTTTTTGACATCAAAGGCATCGTCCACCATGAATTTGTTCCTTCTGGACAAACCGCCAACGCCAAGTTTTACGTGAAGTCCTCAAGGGACTCAAACGAAAGGTCAATCGGGTCCAACAAGACATCGCAGCCGATTGGAAGTTGCACCATGACAACGCCCCCGGCTCGCATTTCTTGTGAACAGCAACCTAACCAAGGCCGGCATCCCAACGCTTCCGCAACCGCCTTACAGTTCACATGTGGCATCCCGAAAGTTTTTTTGTTTCCTTACTTGAAAAAGCCAATGAGAGGCAAGCATTTTGAGACGACAGAGGTGATACAAGCAGCATGCACCTCGGCTCTCAAGGCTTTTCCGTAGAATGTCTTCCGTGACGCCTTCAATGCTTGGAAATCGAGCTGGCAGCGCTTCATCGTCGCCTATTTTGAAAGTTTTTAAAGGATTGTAATGATTTTTTCAAGAAATTTTTTTTAAACCGACTCAATCCTATTGGTTTTTTGTTATTTAATTCAATATATTAACTTTTGATAAGGTATTCGAGCAACATAACCAAGGTGTCCACAACTTTCGAATTTCCATATCTCCAAATTGTGCAAAAGCGAAAAGGATATCAAAACATATCAAATAAAATCGGAATTACTTATTTACGCACGTTTGCGGTCAAATTGTAGGCGCATTTGGACATGTGCAACATTATTGATGTGGCATGCAACACGTATAAGCGGTATTTAAGCGGTCAAAATATGTACATGCGGAAGTGCGTTTTGTGGCAGACACTATTGTCACCTATGTCCGTGGCGTTGAAACGGCAAATTAATTGTGGCAGCTAATATGGACGTGTCGAGATCACGCAGACCTCCAGCCCTAGTGTGAATGTAACATATGGTTACAAGAGTCTGTGCGTCGTTGCAAGCGAGCAATAGCCGACCACAGCCAGCGGGCACATAAAAGCTCCATAAATCATGCGTGGGATCCGTGTGGGAAACACAGCGTCCGCGTCGCTCTTACCCAACACCACCGCTTCGGCGCGTAGTTAACGCAATTGGACAGCCGATGTGACGGTGAGCAGCGACTTTGCGCAACCGCAATAGTATGCGACATGGCAGCGCTGACAGTGGCAACTGAAATTCAAAAAAAGTGTGACAATTCACGACACCACCAACACCGGCAACACCGCCATAAGTTGGAGGAGGCCTGGACTGCAGCGCGGCTTGTCGCACACAATGCCCGTGAGTAATTGCCCACAAAGCGTTGCATTTAAGATAAATGGAAAATTGTCATACGCCTGTGCTCGCCGCCTTAGATACACACACACATGCCTACAAATATAGCTCATATGTGCTTATATCTGTATGTATATGTGTATAGTATGTGGTTTACTTATGCACAATGAACTAAATCACGGGCGGCTGTGTGAAAAATGAGTGTACATGCGTTGTCCTAAGCGTTGACAACAACAGCTATTTGTTTTTGTTGTGTTTTTTTGTTTTGTTTTGTTCGCACGTATGATTCTGTGGAATTGTCAGCAGCACTTCAACATCAACACACCGCACCACATTAAGCGCCTACGAGTTCTCGATATTTCAAAAGTGTTTTACGGGACTCGGAAAGAAACTCGCACAGTTTCCAATTCGGCTCATTTTAAATAATGAGTTGCGTGCCACCATGTGCCGGATATACTCGCAAGTATTTAGGTGAATTTTCATTCATCAGTTTTTAAGGAAATCATATTTTTTACGATTTTTCGGCATTTATCACCCGAAATGCTCATTTATAAATTACGGTTTGCTGGCATTGTTCGACGCTCTGAAAGGTGTTAAGCCTCAATTTGGATTGATCTATATGTGGAGTGTTTGCTTATTGAAATCGAACAAAGAAAACCACACGTTTCCGCTGCCACTGAAGGGCTAAAGTATGTCTTCTTCCTTTTCAGATTTTCATGACGATGATGTGGTTCCATCAGTCTTTTGTCTACCATATACTATTTCAATCAATGTAGGACATCAGTGGTGGAGCGCCTATAAAAATTATAGGAAAGGGATTTAGTTCTTCATTTAAAGTTATAGGATAATGAGTCTTCTTGTCTAAGATCACAATTATTTAACAGCTTGGAGCGAAACGGACTGAGCTGAAGGATCTATTTAAACGGAACCGTATCTTCTTTACTGGCGTAAACATCGCTTAGGCGATTATAGCCGAGTTAACAACAGCGCACCACTTATTTCTTCTTCTCGCTACGTGGCGCCAATTGAATATTCCAAGCCTAGGCAGGTCATTCTCCACCTGTTCTTTCCAACGGAATGGAGGTTTCCTCTTCCTCTGTTTCCCCCGGTGGGTACTGTAATACTTTCAGAGCTGGAGTGTTTTCGTCCATTTGGACAACATGACCTAGCCAGCATAGCCGCTGTCTTTTAATTCGCTGAACTATGTCAATGTCGTCGTATATCTCATATAGGAATTCGGAACCGGAAACCGGCTGTAGAAAACGTTCCTAAAGTCACGAAATGGAAGACGAAAACCTTCCTTTTCCTGAATACTGAGATCTGATCCATGGTCAATAGCGATAGATCAAGAGCCACATTTGGCTATCTTTTAGAGTGAAATTCAATATTTTGCACAATACTTTCGTTAAAACTAGCAGGGATAGAATGATCTATAGTAATTTTTAATCCTCTTAATGTAGACTTAAATTCCAACCGGTAATCGAACTTTCAAGAAATCATATTATTTGTAAATCTAGAGACTCTGTGTTATTGTTGTAACGGTTATCTAGTCCTCGTTAGGATAGTAAGGATTGGATAAGTTGTCATCGAGATCATCCAAAGGTAAGCCCAGGAAACGTGCTGGACGGACCATAGGGAGGGGGTTTCAAATGTGTAGGGTTAGCAGGACATGCAAAGAGGATCTAACCTAGTTTGAATCGGTAAGTTTTAGATCTAGAGGCACTCTTTACCCCCTTATTTGATTAATCCAGCCGGTAGTCCTCGGTCATCAGAGCTCTATTATTATTCAGTCCTTCTGTTAATACACAAGCTTCCTATACTCGGCTAATGATGAAACAAACTTTTAGGTGTTTCAGTACTCATTTCCATCTCGCTGAGTTCTTGAATGATTCTTCCATAACCTGAGTAAGCTCCAGACAGTAGAACCGTTAGTTCTGCTGAGATATTAAATAAAGAAAAATTAGATAAAATATTTTTAAAATTTGTTTTATTTCTACATACCGCCTTACAGCTTTATATGCATATCAAATACAAAATCTTGGACAAATCATATAAACTCTGTCGATTTATATGCAAACAAGATTCCCACCACAGCTCACAGCGCCGAAAAAACGTCGGTGGTCGGTGCGTGTTGACAAGTGTCAGGCTTAAATGTACTTAAATTTCTGCACATAATCTTTTTGTCATTGTTCTGGTGTCAGTAGCGCGACAACCGACAGAAATCTCAGCGATGCCAACACAATTCTTTATGCCCACCACTCCTTGCACCATCGCAACAACGCAACGTTTACTCACATACGCACATCTTGCATTGTTGTTGTTCTTCGGCTAAATCCGCACAATAACTTTATTTATTTGTGGTGAGAAAATGCACATTGTATTACGGTATTATAATCCTTTAAAAAATGTCTTGCTTTGATCTGCTATGCGCGATAAGTCGGTCAACACTGTCGACTGCCGGGACGCGATGTGCGCGCCTTTCGTCCGCTAAAGGTACGTAACGCCGATGGCAGAGTCGCGATGTGGCCAACTTCCCTGCGCACTTCGTCCACTACACCTTTTGTGGCGCGAAACGTGCTGACCATTCAGCGATGCAATCGTTTTACACTCGTTGGCGACATTAAGTGCGAAATGACCTCTTTATCCCACTTGTCATCGTCACTTCATAAATTAATGCGGCTCAGGCCGTCTCGCAAAGCTGGCTAAAGTGTTCGCTTTGCTGCAAAAGACAAGTTGACAAAACCTTAAATCGCTACACCAAAAGAAAAGAGAGCGACTTGTCTGATATTTTCACAATGGCAAAATGAGTTTAAAATGCAAATTTTCGACAGAATGTCCTCCTGTTTTAAATCGTCAGTTCCAGCGCTTTGAATTTAGGTATTTTTTCAATATTAAAAATGGAGATAATTTATGGTTTTTGAAAGTGCTTATGGGCTCCACAATCACGAATATAAAAGTCCAGGCTCGCTCGGTTTCCTATATAGATAACAATGCTTTCTAAAAGGTTGACTTTGGAGACTCTCGACTCATCTAAAATATAGTTCATTCCTTTATATATTATAAATGCTTTCTAAAGGGTTGAGAACAAACATGAAAATCAAAGTTCACTCGGTTTCCTATACTGATTATAATGTTTTCTCATGACTTTAGTTGCAAAAAACGGCCGAAGACTGAAACGAGGACTGCCGTGAGCTACCTTAAGATGAATTCAATATGAAGTTCAGCAGTGAGAGTCTTCAAACGCCAAACTCCAAAGTAAAACATTATATAGAAAAATATTTCCCGTCGAACTTCCGAATGCAGTTCCTAACCTTAAAACTTTTATTAAAGCGCTTAGAAGAATTTGTTAAAGAGCTAGCATCAGTATCGCTAATATAACCGAACTAACCGACATTTAAGTTAGGTTCATCTGGTAGGCCAATAAACCACGCATAGACCTCTTTGGTCCTTTGCTATGCCAGATGGAGTTCACTTGCTAAGTACAAGAGGAGTAGTCATCGTTTAGGATGCCTTCGTTTGACGAGAATTTTTACAGATTCTGCGGCCCCACTGTCGGTTACCTCCTCCAGTGTATCTTACTGTGGAAACCCCAGATGCTTACAGCGTAGTCTTGCCAATGCGGGACAAGTACACAAGAGATGCTGCATTGTTTCCCTGGTGCCCTGATCTAAGCAGTCTTCTCGATCTGTCAGCCCCATCTCGCAGGCGTGCGTCGCCACCGGACAGTGACCAGTTAGTATTCCCATCATGCTCCTACAGTCTCTGACATTTAAAAGTATTATCACTTTACATTTACTCTTTTATAAGATGAGTCAAGTTATCATATTCTGATCCACCATCATTTCTTTTTAAAGGAGCTCTTAAGACTAGAGAAAATTACACATATTGTACTATGTTTTATGAAATGCTTATTGCGAAACTAAAGGCTCTTGTTTCAACTTACCCAAACTGAAAGCCTCTCAATGCCTGCATAAACCCCTCAATGAAACAATATTCAAGAGCCCATAATTTATTATTCCCAGTCAAGGCAGTAGGTACCCCGTTTTTTGTCAAGCAAAGTAGGCGATGAAATTCCTTACGGCTTCATCTAGCTCCGCAGAAGATGAATGGAATCATTGGCAGACGTTATCACCGCCAGAGATCGCTTTCAAATCATTTGCAGCAACAACAAATCGAACAACAAACAAAAACAAAATACAACTGTTATACAAACAATAAATAAACTACAAAAACAACATGAGAAGTCACTGGGAATGGAGCGATAAGTCGCGGCAATTGAATTGGTTGCAAATGCTGGCGAAATTGCAATTGCCAGAGCGATGCCTGCAACGCACACACACACAGGCGGCTTGGTATTGCTGTAGATGTTGATTTCGATTGTTGTTGCTTTACATTTTTGTTGCTTTGCGCATATTTGTTTTCCTCTTTGTCTGCCTCCGTGGCATACACTACGACAGCGACAATATCAATCGCGGCTAGTGCGCCTCGAAGTCTGTTGCTATTGCCATTTGCGTTGCAGCGACCGTTGCTTTGCCCTGAATAAAATGGCACTTACATACATTCGAGCGCAGATATCTCATCTTTATCAGCATTCCAGTCGCGCAGTCGAGAGCAGCGAGCATGTAGAAATTTGTGATAGCAGTGGCGCGGACAAATTGGTCCCTTAACCGCTGACCGAGGCACGGCTGAAGTGCGCGCCACCAGCTCACAGCTCACAGCCAAATGATCCTCTTGGTCCAAGTTAAGCTGCGCAGGATGGATATGCGCCGTCCACTTTTGCCTGCAACGCAACCAGAGTAACTACTGCGATCACCATCACCACTACTAGTACCACCAACCAACAACCACACCAGCATCCGCAACACCGCAACGCCACTTGTCGTTCATCATTCGTCGTCGTAGTCGCAGTCGTCGTGCGCCCGCGATTTCAGTGAATGTGGGGTTTGGTGTTTCGTGTATCTTTACCGTTCTATGTACAATTGGAGCCATTGCCGTGTGTATTCGGTTGACGAACGCGAACGCGAACCCGGCGTGCATTCTTATGTGTGTGCAGTCGGCTGAGTGCTCCTTCTCGCGATTACGATCGCGTTTAGATCCAATATATCAGCGCTGCGTTGACGTCCGACATTGGGCAATTGATATAAGTTGTGGTGAAAAGTTTAGGCATTTTCAGATTGCCAGTCGCGATAAGCGCGGCACCAGCGCTCAGTTGTGCCTTGCATAGGTAGCGGGCAGTAGCGGCGGTGGTGGCAGTCTTGGCGAGCGTTTGGACAAATTTGCTCTTGTGCTAAAGGCTACAGTACCAAATGCACTCGCATATGCAAATTTAATCACCGATGCACACACATCTGCATAACACAAACACACACACAGCTAAAAAAAAGGGACGAAGTCGGCTTGTGGCATTCGGCATGCCGCCAGGAAGCCGCATTAACTTTAGCTGATTTAATTGTGGCTGCTGCCCGGCCAAT
Organism: Bactrocera neohumeralis; assembly: GCF_024586455.1. Classification (NCBI taxonomy): domain Eukaryota; kingdom Metazoa; phylum Arthropoda; class Insecta; order Diptera; family Tephritidae; genus Bactrocera; species Bactrocera neohumeralis. The sequence goes on along the minus strand of NC_065920.1, from coordinate 3,132,410 downwards.
ACCGTCATAAATGCGATAAATATTAAAATTCCTAAATTCCACACCTTGTAAAGCTGTAAAAAATAAAAGTAAACAATAATAATGGCATCCGACTCCCAGTCATCTGCTCTACGTGACGAACTGGCATTGCAAGTAGTAGGGCCGGCGATTGAGTTGACATTGTCAGCGCCCACTCAAGGTGTGCGCGCAGGCGCACGTTGAAAGGCCGCTGGATCGTAAAACGCGTGATATACCGCGCCGTGGCGTAGATAAGCGGCCGGTATTGCTAAGAATTACCACTAAATTAAACAAAATTATCTCGACACAGCATCTAATGAGGAAGATGGAAACTGAAAACGTACGAAATGGGCGCAGGCACATTATCGCAGAAGCTGATGACGCTACGTGCGCTGATAGCACCATATTGTCAAATTCCGCAATCCGTTATTAGTGTTGTATTTTTATTGTTGTTTTTGCTTTTATTTCTTTCTTTTTTACCTCTTTCCTTGTGGGCCACCGTCGAATGGCCGAAATTCCAACGCGCTGCGTAACGCGACGTTTTATTGTTTAGTGGCGGAGGCATTACGAGGCGAGTTGAAAATGTAGAAACATCGGGCTTTCGGAGACACAGTGTTTTACTTATTACTAGAACGCTTTCACACTTTTTATTGAAGCCACATAGTGTTGATAGTCAATTTTAATGGATACAATAGAGGCACCTGAAGTTAAAAATTGTATATATTGGGTAGTCGAAAAAGTCTTTTCGTATTTCTAATCAAACTTTAACTTTTTTTATATTTATAATAATAAACGAATATGTGGCACTGGAGATATGTGACTGCAACGACATCTATTGCCAAAATACGAAAAGACTTTTTCGACTACACAATATATTTCCATTTTCCACTAACATCACCGTGGTTCCCTCCAAATAATATGACAAAGTATACAGTTTGCAAGAGTACTTCTGGATTGTGATCGAAGTATGCGTTCTATTTGGAGGTTCAAGTTATAAGAGATCAATTGAAAAGTAAGAAAATGAATTTTTTAGGCAAAATTCGTCTTTTTTATTTGACATAGTTCCCTTCAAGGCTGATACACTGATTATAGCGACCCTCCAACTTTTCAGTACCATTTTTACGGCATGATTTGTCCTCCAAAATATGACTCAATTTCTACGAGTACCTATGCATTCGTCTAAAATTTTTTCCCAATTCGCATTCTTTTGAGATCTGAGAACAGGAAATAGTCGCTGGGGCCAGATCTGAAGAACACGGCGATAAGGAAGCAGTTCGAAGCCCAATTTATGGATTCTTACCATCTTGTTCGCTGACTTGTGACACGTTGCATTGTCTTGATGAAACAGCACTTTCGTTTTCTCTAAATGCGGTCGTTCTTCAACGATTTCGTTCTTCCAGTGATTCAATATTGTAATAGTCGCTATTAATGGTCCTTGCTTTTTCAAGGTAGTCAGTCATCCCAAAATACACAAGCTATAACCTTGCCAGCCGACTGTTGCGTTTTTCCACGCTTTGGAGCGGGTTCATCGTGAGCAGTCCAAGCGAGAGACTTTTGACGGGACTTAGGAGTGAAATTATGGAACCATGTTTCATTCCCAGCCACATATCGACGCAAAAAATCAGTTTACTACGCTTGAACATCTCCAAACACTGCTCCGAATCATTCACTTGCAGTTGTTTTTGGTCAAAATAGAGCTCGCGTGGCACCCACATTGCACAGAGCTTTCTCATATCCAAATATTCGTGAAGGAATTAATATACACGTTCAGTTGATATCCTTAGAGTATCTGCTATCTCGAACAACTTCACTTCACGATCATCCAAAATAATTTTCTGGACTTTTTGATGTTTTCGTCGCTAACAACCTCCTATTGCCATCGCTTCGTTCAACGGTTGATTTCTCTGGCGCAGAGTCTAGATAATGTTGATGCATACAAATCTTGGCTTCAACGGTACTTTTTCCGCCAAAAGCAATGCTTTATTAGCACACGAAACTGCTTTTGTTCCAACTTTTGTAAACTAAAACAAGTTGCTTCTCCCAAAATACTATATCTGATGAACTAATAGTTCGACAGCTGTCAAATTTTTACACATATCTTTAATAGGTAGGGGCTGAGTAAAGACTAAAAACCTTCATCTTTTAATATCAAAATGCACTAAAAATTGGAATTCTTTAGTCAAAACTGTGGCGAAATACGCTCAGGACCTGTGTCGGATTGCAGTTCCAATCAGCATCTGAAAAAGCTGGTTAGCTGTCGCCTCTCAAAAAAGTTTGATAACCTACCAACAGTATTTATTTCTTGAAAATATTATAAAAAATCCGAAAGCTTTCCGTCAATTCGAAAAGAACACCATACACAGCTCACCCCAAAAGCGCGACTTTTTATGGTTATAAATAGTTGCCAAATGACGCCTTGCTAGACTTTAATTCTGAAAATCGTTTTCAACTCTTTTCAAGTTTTCCTGCGTCTGACACCACTGTGCACCTTCAGTCATTGAAAACAATATCATTTCTTGGTTTGTTGTAATATTTTTGCTTACGGTTTACGGCAGCATTGTGGCGATGGTGTAAAATTATTGCAGTTATTCGAAGCTTATCGCAACTGCCATCTGCCAATCCACTTAGGCAGCGCCGATGCTGATATTTTAAGCCGGCCATGATGAGGTTGATGATGATGTTATTAATGATGATTGCCGCTTTGATGGCGTTGAGGTGAATGTTTTACCTGCCAATATACATATGTACTACAGTTTGTTGCTGTTGGTGTCACACTTAAATGACAAGGTACTGGGCGCGTCTGGCTGCCGTAAAAAAGTAGCCACCACCAGCGACCGGTCAGCTGATTCACACCGCTTTCCATGCAGATTGCGCAAAATTATGCAAAGCCGCAGCCACTTAACACTTTGCGCATGTATGTAAATATATATAAGTGTGTGTGTGTGTGCTTGAGTGAGCCAGAGTGTGCGCAAACATACGGACAAGTGTGTGAAGTACTTAATTGCAACTCGTTAAAATCATTTGCTTACCAACAAGCTGACGTTTATTTCGCCGACCAAATGAAGTTACAACGCTGCGCTTAATACCGTTAATCGTAAATTGAACTCGTCGTGCTAATGGTCGTTCGGCGTTGATGAGTGCGTAAATTAACCCAATTGGCTTTGAAATTCAAATGAATTGGCTGTGACAAATCGCCGCACAGCATCGCGAGTGATAACCACAAGATCCGATGCGCGGCATTCCAACGGTTGTTTGTCACTGATTGCGGCTACCGCGCGTTGAATCACACGCCCGCGTTAGTAGGGCACATTAATTTCAGCGAGTGCGCGCTGGCAATGAAGCTGAACCAAGAGAAGCAGCAATTATGGCAAATGTATGAGCCACAAGACGGCCACGAGTTTGGCTGCGAAGTCAATTGCACAACAGCAGCATCCGCAACGGCATTGGCGCTGAAGACTTAGTCGCTGCTGTTACTGAGTCACAACACCACAGCGGGCGCAGCGGGAAGGCGAATTTGAATGCGAGCGACTGATTTGCAGCGCCTAATGTGCACGCACAGCCGGCCAGGGCAGACCAGGAGTCCGGCTTACTTACTCAACGTGCGTCGTAGTGGGCGCCACTGGATGCCGCTGGATCAGCGGATGTGCGGCTTCCCACTGCAGGCCACGCTTGCGCATATATTTTGGACTGTCGATTGTGTGTTTGCAAACAATTGCTCAAAATGTGTGTGTGTGTACAGCTACAGGACTCACACTGTGCACCCACAGCCACCATATCCTTTTGGCCACAACAGTGGTGAGGCAGCGGCCACGGACACGGCGACGGCCAACACCAACTGCGCGCGAAAAGAGCATTTAGTTTAATTCCTTCGGACGGTTGCGTAGCGAGCTGTGTTGCCACTGACTCGCCACATGCCACAGTGGCAGCGTGCAGCACAAAGGCAACTGACACAAATCTCTGCCAGCCCCTTGCCAATACTCGGTCGAGCAATGTGCGCGACGCAATTCGTCTTCTCAGGGGGCGGCCCTACTGCCAGCATTACGTCCATGCTTCGGTTTCTATCTGCTTCAGCTCGGACTCTACGCCTTCACTTCACTGGAAAACCACACGTGCCAATTTAGCCCACATGCGGCAAGCGACCGAAAATAGCAACAACAAATATTACAACAACACACGCATTTGTTTGTATGTAGTTAGGCACTGAGTTACACGCTAACAGTGATCGCCTTCCTACCTGACTCTGCGCATCTTGAAATTGTTTGGCATATTAACCGCAGGAGGGAGGAAATCTGCCGCCGAGGCGTTGGCATGTGGAGCATGCGCGCACGTCGACAAAATACTCCGAACGCACGGGTGGCGCAGCAAGCACTTTCAACCAGGTATACACACCGGCTAGCACAGATAAATTGTCCAAGTGTGCGCTGGGTATTTGTGCGCATGCGCATCGCTTGTAGCGCAGCAATACGCAAACGGTAGCCAAATTCATTCGTTTCGCATTTGGAAACTGCTTCATTACGTAGCCGCTGGCCTGGCCCACGATCAAGTTCATTTACACACTTACACATACTTACATATAGACATATTTTTTATATGCCTGTATACAGAAGTAAACTTTTCCGATTAGGAAGATGTTTTCAAGTGCAAGTGACCATTGATACCAGCGATAGCCAACTCCTGAAAATTCGCTCAGAAAAAAGTGTGAACTCATACAATATGTGGGCAGTAAAATGTATCAGAGTCAAGACTTCGAGAATAGAAATGTAGAAATAAATTGTGAATAGATTTTCCCTGAGAGTTTTCAAGTCTCTAAATGCTCTGGAATGCCAATTGTGAAAAATATCGATAAAATAAAGGTTGGATGCCACAGCTTATTATATGTGTGACTCCCGAGTTAACGCACAAACACCGCATATACTGTATTTCCATCTGAGAATCTGCTGGGTTAGGTTATGTTAGATTAGATTAGGTAAATAGGCTGTTTACTGGTAAGGTCGTGATAATCCCACTTGGACAGCTGTGTGACACCTGTCCATTGTCTGGTTCAGTACTCCGAAATATATATCCAACAGACCGTCCATATCGCCAAAAAGACCTACACCCTGACAAAAACTGAGCTCGCGCGAAGTCCTTAGATTCCAATATATTAAAACAGAGAACCCTCTGCTTGTTCCCAACCCGATGAAATTTAGGTATGGGTACATTTTCTTGCAAACTTTAAAATTTACGACAACTTCGCTTTGGCTAAGCACCCAGACAAGTTCATTATACATCGAAGTAGCTTGATGCTATTGCTAAGCTAGCGAGCTCAAGGACTATGTAACAGCTCTACTATGAGAGTGGATGCATACCTCCCAAAAAGAAGAAGCATTTCGGTGAAGTACATCTGCTGCTACCTTGTTGGCTGCCACTTCTGCTTGAAACACATTACAGTGGTCTGATAGTCTGCAACAAGAGTTGATTGAGATCTCCTGCCAGAAGACTTCTCCTTCAACCTTCCCCTCGAGCTATAATGCAGCCATGAAAAATCTCAGTGCTCTTCTTCTTCAGCGACTTCGCTCCACCCACGTATCTCAAGGAGGTATGTGAGCGGAGAAGATGCCGCTAGGGGTATATTCGGCGGCGCAGTGATCTAAGTTATCATGGTTGCAGCCAAAGTGAGAAAGAGTTTCGGAATGTTTCTCTCTGGGATCCTTAATGTGTTCAATTGAATGCGTACTGATACAAGTATTTACTAGAGCGGTTAGAGCTCCAATTCGTCACAGGTAGTGTGCAAAAAACTATGAACAATGGGATATAGATCAGTTCTTTAACATTTCCAATGCAGTAGTCGATGACTTGTTGTCTTTTGACTTTTGCTTCTGCCCCCAATGGCACCGCCAGTGATCAAGTTCACCTTTGAGCTTCAAACGTCGTACGACGTTGTCATTATCCAAAAGGAGTTTTTATCTATATATCAAGCAGTCAATAAGATTTTCTATTTCTTTGTTTTTCAAAGCACGTATTTTTTCTGGAATCAGCAAATTTCAGTTGAAATCCATCCAATACTTCGCTAGAAAAGCGCGTCCTTAAATCTTAGCAGCGTATCTATCATATTTGTTGCCTTTCTTCTTTCTGAAGAATCACGCTGAGTGATGAGCCATAGATAGAATATCACATAGACGAAAAATCCCAATTATAAATTCAAATTATCACACGACTGCGATAAGTATCGTTTCTTTTCTTGTTACTTTATTATTTTTCAAAGTAGTAAAATTATTAATAAGCCATTTAGCCCCCAATTCTGAATCCACCACTGAATATACCCAATGGGGTCATATCGAAACTTTAAGCTTAATTTTCCGGACATGTTAGCGGACGTGTGGCCAAATATTGATTCAAATCAGGATTGCATCTTCGTGAGTGCAAAAGATTATAGATCCTTCGATGATAATAGCTGTCTTCGATTCGACAGGCGTTACTCTCCCGCGCATCGAACAAACTATACCAGATGCTCAAACAAATCGGCAGCACTTGTGATGCAACCCTGCGGTTACATGTCTTCAGGCACAATATGGTAAAAATATTCTTTATTGGCGAAGAGGATGGAGCCATGTGTGGAGGTTCATGCAAGTGAGTAAAGTTCTCTAAACGCCATTCACTTACAAGTGGCCTGAAGCGCTGAAGTAAGAAGGCGAAACATCCCCTCCACAAGGTTGTGCGCTGGGTTTGGAACCCGCCACGTAAAAAACACCCCAAATGAAAAGATACATACAAACAGATTTATTGTTGAACACTAAACTTGCCCACCTGAAAGCACTATGAACAACTTCAATCAAAAAATCGATTATTTTTTTAAATTTTATTTATTATTTATTATAAGTAATTTATTAATTAATTATATTTAATTAAGGAATTCATTCAACTGATAGTTTGCAATTAATTATCAATTAATTAAAAAATATATATATAATTAATTTTGTTTTTGTTTTGTGTTTTTTGTTTTTTATCATATGGAATTGGTAAGCCATCGTATTACGTAATACATTGTATAATAATATAGTATAAATAATGAAAATCAAATAAACATTTTAAAATTAAATGTACGCAAGACATGTACATACAATCTTATTGCAACATACCGAAAGCATTTGCGTTCACAATTCGTTCGTCTACAATTCTCACTGCGTTTAACACTTTTCCTTTCGCTTTTTTTCGCTTTTTTCGTTTTTCAAATAACTTAATTCTTGTATGTATGTGTTTATTGTGTGTGTGTGTGTATGTATTAGTAAATAATTATTTCATGTCTATAATACTCGAAATTGCCACGAGATAAGTCTTAAATGTGGAGACAATTCAAGAGAATCGCAGGGCACGGGGCGCAGGGTCAGCGGCAAGTAGGAGACTGCAGGCAAACGCTACAAAATGCTTACATATTTAATAGGCATCGCATTACCACTACATACATACATAAACGTTTCTTGAATAGTGCACATTTCCTTCTCATTTATATTAAAAGCTTAAGGCGATCGAAACCGACAAAATTCAATACTTTTTTAAATTAGTTTCATTAAACATTTTTTGTTTTTATGTTTTTTTTTTTGAAAACTAGAAAAATAATAAACACGCGCTTAAATAATTAGAGGAAAGCTTAGGTGAGTACGCAGGGAAGAGGGAAGAGAATTTGTTTAACAAGAAAATTAGAATTTTTATAACAAACAAAGGATACGCAATAAAGTAATAAAAAATATAAAAATACAATATAATAATAATAATTACTGTTGCCGAAATTGCATAAGCGCAGCGCAGGCACAGTGTACAACCTTAGCTGAAGGAGCGCGCCAGTGGATGTTGTGGCAACGCGTTGCGTTGCTGCGGACGCGTGGGCATGCGCGCCAAGCCGAAAGCACTGGATGGGTGTTTACGCTTGTGCGCGCTTGCATTGGTTGCGCCTTCGGCCGCTGAGCTGACTCCGCTGCGCGCGCGCTGCAGCTTGAAGACACAGCAGGCACTCCTGTTGAGGCGCTGGACAACGCTGATTTGCTGACATTGCACGTTCGAAACTATTTGCTGGTGTGTGTGAATAGATGTGTGTGTGTATGTGCTTGTATGTGAAGATGAAGTTGAAAAGTTGACTGCAAAGTTTGTTGCGCGCTTATGACTCATGCTTGGTGGCTTGTGACAAGCAAAGATTTCTACGCTTTGCTGCTGCTTCTTCGTTCGACGCTGGCTTTTGGACGCGCTGCGTGGCGCTGAAGTTAAAAAACGCAAAAAGTCGTCGCTTAATTGCGCTTTCGGGACAGCGTCGCAGTTGAAGTCGATGTCGAGGGTGATATTGTGGTTGTTGTTGTTATTAAGCGAAGTTAATTGCATCGAAAGCAGTTGTGGTACTATTGGCTTACGTCGAAGGCTCTTGGGTGGATCTATGTGGATCTTGATTGCTGTTGTTGTACATATGTACTTATTTATCTACTGTTATTCCAGTTGGGTAATTAGTTGAAGCATTGCTTTGTTACATACATATATGTATATGTTGTTGTTTTGGAGTTTTCGCGAGCTTTGTTGGCTTGTTTAGTACATGCGTCCGCAAGTATCCATGTGCATACTTCTATAGCAAAACAAAAAACAGCTTTACACATATGTATGTATATATATATATATATATATTTCTGTAATGCGGTGCACTTCATATATTGCGTGACTATTGTGGATGCTTGTATGTATGTGCGTATATTTTTGTGGAAACATTCGAAGCGTCCTTGCGTCTTGTGTGCCACACAGCGTGTACGCAATGAAGGAGCTCGAATGCTGATGAACTTAGTGCTTTTCATAGACATTACTATGTATATACATACGTTTATATGTAGATATGGAAGTGCTTTTTACATAATGTACATAATGTATGTGTATGTATGTGTGCAATATTTGCGTTTTTCCAAGTGCAGAATGCAGTGAGTGCTATGAGTTAGTGCTTATGATAGATGTGTGTGAAAAAAGTTGTTCCCCCACTCACCAAACTGCCAGAAACTGTGGGAAATTGACTTGACGCGCAGGCGGCCGCTTATATGTATGCATGTATGTATTTACAGGTTTACTTTCTTTGATGATCCGTAAAGGGAAGCTTCACTTAATCTGCCGCCGTCAATAACACCAAACACCACAAGTTCAATTCAAACATTTCCAAGCCACCAAAAACCCCATACACCACCGCGGAGGCCGAGGCCATGCGCCACCACATGGAGATCGGTTGCAGCGCCGCGCCAAGAGCGTTTGCCAGGTTTGCAGTCCGCTTTACTTTATTATTACTTATTTAAATATTTTGCCAAATTATTGTTGCTGTTGTTTCTGTTTGTTTGCGTGCAAAGTGCAAGTGGTGGTAAGAGCGTACATTTACGTGCATATGTGCATGCGTGCGTGTGTGCAACATTTGTGCTTGCTTTATATAGCTGGGTTTTAGGTGATTTATATATGTAGGTATGTCATATTTATATTTTGTTTGATGTTTTTGCTTTTTCGCTTTAGCGTTTTTAATTTAAGTGCATGAGAGAAGAAGTGCTTAAGTTTGCGCTGGCGTTTGCTGTTTATCGCCATACACATTGACTACATCTACAAATAGAGTAAATAGAAAACAGAAACAAATATTGAAAATCCATTACTTAGCAAATATTATTTTAGAATAAGTTTACATAGTATTCGCAACTAAAATAAGTATTGGCGAATAACAGACAATCGAAACCAAATAACCTTTAGCCGTAGAAAGTTTATATGTTCATATATGTATGTATATATACATATATATGTGTGTGTATGTATGTGTATGTGCAAGCAAATTAATTTATATTCATAAGCAAAGAATCTTTATCTGCTCAAGCCATAGATATAAGTTATATGGTCTCGATTGTAAAAAATACAAATAAACTTATATACAGACTAATTTTAATAAATATACATACATATGTACGTGTACCTCATTAAATGAGTAAATAAAAGTATATATATACAATATATAGTGCCCGTAAGAAATTAGAAGCACTAATTGGTAAGCAGAATTAAATAACTAAACTAAATAACAAAACAAGAAAAAATCCAATAAGCAAACTTCTTCCATTTTCATACCCTGAGCAGGATATATGTACATAATAATGGGTTGTCAAAAAAGTCTTGCGGTATTTTTATTGATTTTTTTTTATTGAAATTGAAATGAATTTTTGATGACTCATGCCCAGCTCTAGACTGATGCTACGGCTGCTACTATGCCGGTCTCTTTCGAGCAATTCAGCGATTTTATCGCAATTTTCGACGACAGGCCTTCCGGAGCGTGGCGCATCTTCGACCACTTCTACACCAGAACGAACACGTTAAAACCATCGTTGTGCGGTGGAAATGGAAACTGTATCGGTCCATAAACTGCACAAATTTTATTGGCGGCTTGAGATGCATTTTTGCCTTTATCGTAGTAGTACTGTAAAATATGCCGAATTTTCTCTTTATTTTGCTCCATGTTTGTGAGGCTATAACTCACGAACGACTTAAAAGAAACGACAATCAATCAAACACGTGTTAGCGCGTGAAATGAGCTTTCCAAAAAGGTATAGCATGACCCGATGCGACGAATAAAACTAGAACTACGCGCTTTCAGCGCCAACTAGCGAAAATACCGCAAGACTTTTTTGACAACTTATTAAGTTGGCAAAGTAGTTTGTAACAGTTTGAAGGAAATGTCGGAGACCAAGGTATACATAATTGATCATAGTGACGAATTGTGTATATACACGGAGTAGTCTCTAAGTTTTTGAGATACCGATCTGAAATTTTGCACACGTCCTTTTCTCCCCAAGGCACTGCTCATTTGTTGTAACAGCCGATATCAGCTCAATATATATAAAACATTTTTTTGGTTACAAAAATTATCTAAGAATATGTCTCCAAAGTTATAGATGGGAATTCGAAATATTGTGGCAGCTAGAGAGGAAATAGTAGCTTGGGCAGATAGCGAAAACTTTGACGCGAGATTTCTCGGTTTTTCATTTTTACGATTTTTCTTAATTGGCGGACAGGATAGAAAAAAACTAAATGTCTTATGGAATTGGGACAAGTCTTATTATCTTCTGTTAAAGCTAAAAAAAAACTATGAAAATACTAGTTCGAACATATGTATGTATTTTTAAACAATATAAAGTAAAAATTTTTGGCCAAAAACCACTTTTCTTCAATTTAAAAAAAATTAGAATTTCACATTATTTTTGAAATTTTTTTAGCTTAAGAAGAAGATAAGTTATTAAAAAGTAATAAAGACAATCTTAGAATTTTTTGTTTCAGATAGAAATTGCGACCTGCATACTGTCCGCCGTCCGGCAAATGCAAATGCGCGATGCATCGTAAATGCTTCCCAAAGCAGAATATCAAAGATTTCGTAACCAAAAATTTTGCGGTTAATGTTTAAATATATAACTATAAACTCTAGAAATTTCGCTTTCATCAATTATTTATTTTCCTCTCAAAAAAATCCTTAAAAAATCGATTTTTTGAAGCCTTTAAAGCAGGCTCCTCCCTGCGGACAATATCTTCTAGTAGAGAATTATTTTTTAGTGCCGTCGGAGTTCGGGTATAACTCGAAATTCATGTCGTCATGTATTTTAAGAAAAATTCATTCTTGTTAAAATAAATAAATTATTTTATGTTCCATACATTTATCATAGACTTTATTTCATTCTTAAATTATTTTGTAGCAAAAAGTAGATGAAGTTAGTAAGAATAATAAAATAATTAGATTTTTCAACAGTAATGCTGTACAGATCTATTGATATAACCGTTATACAACCTGTATTTTCAACATTTTTCTGCTAAATTTCTTCTGAAGAAAATCTTTCTTTTTTGCTTTATATATCCACGATATTATACTTAATTTTGTGTGTATTTGTGAATTTATGAAATTCACGCTTTCGTAAACTTCTAAAAGAATTTAAGAATAAAGAATCGATTTTTTACACTACACGCTATGCGTCACTTCTTGAGTTTAATAAGTTTCATGATAAGCAGAAAAGTTTGCACTGCACATTTTTAAGCGAAAATTTCACAATAATTTGCGACAATAATTTAGATATTCCCTGTGTTTTTTAACTTCCCCGAATTTCATTTTTTTTTTTTTTTTTTGGTTAAATGAAGCTTAAACTCTCAACTTTCTAATATTATATGGTATGACACAATGTGATTGGTAGCACTGGAGATATACGACTGCAACGACATCTACTAACAAAATACGAAAATACTTTTTCGACCATCCAATATTATACATACACTGAGGTCAAAAGAAAATGCTATTGGCAGCTAGACCTTACTGAACTTCCGCGCATTGCTGCTAAGCGTCGGCAAACTGAACTTATTTACACACACTTTTTCAATTCAGGACTGCAAGACAAGAGCGCTTGCAACAGTTTTTTAACTAGAAAAACCACAATAATTGCGAAAATTGTTGTTTTTCTACACAGAACTTTTGCTTATTGACTTTTTTCTTTACAACTAAGTTACTTTTCGACTATTTCTAAATTGAATATGTATGTTGTCACTCACCTGTGTTGACGCAGGTTGTCGCGTTGCTTGAAGTATTTGCCGCAGACCTCGCAGGAGTACGTTATCTCGGGTGATTTGTGGGTGCGCTCGTGAATCATCAGATTGTAGGGTTTGGTGAAACGCCGCTGGCAGTACTTGCAAATGAACTCACACTTTGGACGCATCTTGCGGCGGAAATCCGACCGGCAGTCATCGTTGTCGATTCTCATTACAGCGAACATTTTGTCGTTGCTTTTGGCTTTGCTGTTGCTATTGCTATTGCTGCTGCTGCTGCACTTGTGTGTGTGTGCCTATGTGTCGTTTTTATTTCAGCTAAGCGCGTGCGCGTGTGTATGTGTGCACTCGACTTTCTGATTACGCTCGCGCTCCCCAATGGAACCGTTATGGCTACTTGAACGCTTAGACAAAGCGCAAGCTCACTCAGCGCTGGCAATAATTAAAACAAGTAGTGAATAACACCGTTATTAGCCCCAAGGCGGGGGAGTCAATGTTGCACTCGCTATTTGCTGGAGAGACTACAAGACGAGTAGTCGACGTTGCGCGGCGTGCGACGTATGACGCGCGGTGCTTAAACGAACAAATCAACTGATAGCACGGCGTGCGGCGCGCTGACTGCTGGCTGAGTGCGCGTTAATTACGAGCGTATTAGTTATCTAGGCGGGCAGCGGTGCAGTGTGTTGGTGTCGCTCGCTGTAAAGGTGTCGGCTGCTTTTGGTGCACTCGTATTGGTGCTGCGCGCTGTCGCTGTGTGCGTGCAATTGCGGCCGATAACAGTACTAACGCTGGGCGTTTTCCTTGCGCGGAGGGTGGACTGTGTGCGAAACGCTTTTCAACGAAGGCGATGTCGCGCTGTTCGTTTGTGTGTTCGCTGTGGATATGTTGTTTGTGTGTGTTGGTGCGTTGGTGGCGGCGAAGTGATTTAAATCGCTTCGCTTTGACACTTTATTTCTCAGCGGCCAGGCGTGTGTGTGTATGCTGTGTGCGCACTTAATTTGTAGTTGTTTCGTTGGCTGTTTAAGTAGTTGTTTACACACTTTTTGTTGCTACTTTTTATGATGAACGCTGTCGTTAATATTTGTTGGCGCGCTGTTATTAGTGTTTTTCAGCTGTTTGTCCAACACCTTCGCTTACGTTGTATAATATTGTTTAAACTTTGTTGTTGCTGTTGCTTTTCACGCACACTACTAAGCGTTTTAACCACTACTCGTGCATGCGACTGTTGCTGTTGCTGTTGGTGTGGTGTGGTGTGTGTGGTTGTATGTAGGCGTTTTCGTTGGCGTTGGTGGGCTGATTCTTTTATGACGGAAATCTACAAAGAAAACATACAACAACACAATAAAGTAAATATGAAAAAATAGTACATAATAAAATGGTAGATATTAAACGGTGCTATCAATAAAAATGGAACACAAAAGACATTAGCAACGCCTTCTCGTTGGCGGTGAAAGAGCAATAACAAAAACAACGCACGTGATAACCGTGTGCAAATCAAAATTAACAGCGAAATGGAGCTACAGCCGTGTTAGCCAACACATCTATGCAAGTATGTATGTATGTATGTATGTGTGCATTGTAAATTGCTCATGCAAGCACAAGGCAAGCGAAAGTTCAGAATAGCGAAATGCTCTTTGCTGTTATAGTAGTATATAAATACATATATACATATGTACATATGTATTTAAATATGTGTATCAGGTAATATTTCAGTGGAAGTATTCCAAATTATTTACTATTTTGTGTTAAAAAAATTTTAATATTTATACGAAATATAATTATTAAAATTTAATTTCAATTAATGAAAACAATACAAAAATATTTTAATCTTGTTACGAAATATAATTATTTTTTCCACATATTTGCACTTCAAACAAATGCCAAGCGAAGCAGCTTTTGTCACCATTTCTCAAGTCGCAAGCACTAAATTTTGACATCTGCATACATACATACATACACATATTTAGTATGCATGTGTGTAACTTTGTTAAAACTCGAAATAAATCCCCAAAAACTACTGACAATCGAATCTTAAATTATGACACTTTCAAGTCAATAAAACCGCAATATTAGATTTGTGTCTCTGATATGAAAACTAGCATTGAGCAACTTCTGTTGCGCATTTCTCACCACACACATACATATGTACATAATTAGATTTTATATATGTACATATATATGTATCTATTTATGAACATATGTAAATCATAAAACCTCAAATGGTCAGCTATTTGGTGAGCTATAAGTCACTGCTGGTGGCTGGTTGCAATGAGTCAGCGTTGTATTTGCGTAAATATGTATCTATACATGAAAACACGCATGTAAAATTTTATTATAGTACTAATGCTATTTCGGCAGTTTATACGCCTAGTCACCGTGTCAAGTCTGCAGACCTTTGAAAAACCAACCACATGATGCGTCATTTATGCAGACTAATTATCTCTGAGTAACTACTCTTACTTTCAAATATGTATGTTGAATTGGATTTATGTCGCTACAATCCTTAATGGATATATGTACATACATACATATGTACATATGTACATACAATAATTTTCACGCGAAAAATAATAATTTTAACTACAATAACCTCCACAGGTGCATTTCTTATAATTAAAGTATAAAGAGATGTTTACATATATTGATGTTGATCGGTGGGTTTGCATGCCAGTTATACGCTATAATAGTCCGATCGGAACAATTTCCTCGAAGATTGTAGTGTTGGTTTGGGGAAATGTGTCACATTTTATGAAGATATATAGTCAATTAAAAAAAAATTCCATACAAGGACTTAACTTGAATCGCTAGGTTTATATGGCAGCTATATGCTATAGTGATCCAATCTGAACAATTTCTTCAGAGATTAGACCGTTATCTTAGGCAATAACATATTCAAAATTTTGTGAAAATATCTTGACTAATGAAAATATTTTCTATACAAGCGCTTGATTGCAGTCGTTCAGTTTGTATGGCAGCTTTATGCTATAGTGATCACATCTGAACAAATTCTTCAGATATTTAATAATTGTTTTTGGGCAATAACATATAAGAAATTTCATGGAGATATCTCGTTTAATGAAAATTTTTTCCATACAAGCACTTGATTCCATTCGCTCAGTTTGTATGGCAGTTATGTGCTATAATAGTCCTATCTAAACAATTTTCTCGAAGATTGTAGTGTTGCTCTACAGAAATATCTGTGCAAAATTTTATGAAGATATCTCGTTAATAAAAAAAGTTTTCCATACAAGGACTTAACTTTGATCGCTCAGTTTGTATGACAGCTATATGTTATAGTAATCCGATCTGAACAATTTCTGCAGAGATCAGCCCTATGTCTTGGGTTATAACATATGCCAAATTACGTGAAGATATCTCGTCGAATGAGAAAGTTTTCCCTACAAGCACTTGATTCCAATCGTTCAGTTTCTATGACAGCTATATGCTATAGTAGTCCGATCTACATAATTTTTTCGAAGATTGTATTGTTGATCTGGAAAAATATCTCTGGCAATTTTCGTGAATATATCTGTTCTAATAAAAAAGTTTTCCATACAAACACTTGATTCCAATCGTTCAGTTTGTATGGCAGCTACATGCTGTAGTGGTCCGATTTTAATTAAAATTATGTGTGCAAAACTTTAGATCGATATCTTAAAAAGTAAGGGACTAGTTAACGTATATAGAAACAAACAGGTGAATAAACGGATTTGACTAAAGCACCTAAGCTCGTGACACTGATCAGTTATATACCATATATACTTTATAGGCTCTCCGACGTTTCCTTCAAACTGTTATAGACTACGTTGCATACTTGATATGGTCTACACAGAGTACAAAAAAGCCATAAAAAATTAAGCAAATGTCGGTACTCCACGAATGCATATGCTTAACTGCAACAACAACATTGTTCATAAGGCTCATAAAAAACTTACTTCACAACAATAAATGGTCGCGTTATTTTAGACAAAAGATAAATCAAAACACCCGCAAAAGTCTCAACATTGTCAAGCAGCCGAGCGCGAATTTGCATAAATATTTCATGTTAATGCTAAGTGTAGAGCTCCCATGCTGACCTCCCTCCTCAAAGTTAGGTCTTAAGTTCGCTGAGTTCACACCTGCTGCGCATGGAAAAAACGCTCAAAAGCGCGCAGATTCGCCAAGTTAATAACATTTTCTCAACGGTTTAATGGAACTGTAATTATTAATTGCTGGCATTGTGCATAAAAAGTTGCCAAGCATAAAATTCCAATGTAATTGTGAGCATGTGTGTGTGCATGCATGTTGCTGGCAACGTGAGGGCGTTAAATTTCAATTTAAATGTCCTTTAGCATATTACAAGTGTTGCTGTTGTTGCGGCCACTTGGCCGCACCAGCCACCAGTTCAGCATATGCATTATTGCATTTGTGAAATTGCTGCCCCGCGCTCCGCAAAGCATGCACATATGCGCAGTGGCAGCGTTAATGTAAATATTAACGGTAAGCATTGCCAACAGCAGCCATCAGCGGTCACCGCTATCGCCACCGCAACTACCACAAACACCACCGGCACCGCAGCGTTTCGCTCGTAAATTGCAATCGAGCCAGCAGTAGTCAGACATTCTTTGTCTTTACTTGATTTTATTTAGTCGCCACGCTGCTGGATATCGCCGAATCGCCGAATGCGGCATTCAATGCCATTGTTTTAAATGATATGATATGAAATGTAATACTACTCATATAGAAATATCCACTTATAAAGGTATAAGGCATGTCATATAATAAAATGATGCAAATAAAAGCGGCGCATGCGCATATACCATAGCGAAATGTGTGTGGATTAAGCTGATTTTGGCGCTTGAGCGCCACTCAGAAGCCTCCGAAGCAAATAAAATGATAAAGTGTAGAGGCAAAAACAACAAAAAACGCAGACCTTCGTGTATGTAGTATGCGCATGTGTGTGCGTGATTTGCAGGCGCACGTAAAACAATTCACACACCAAAGCTGCAAAGGTGCAACAACACAGTGACACTTGGTGCTGAGGGAGCGCGTCCAATGTGACTTCAACGAATTTATAAGCTGCGCACAGCTGGGTGTAAAGCGCGTTGACTGCCTTTAGCTGTTGGAGCCGCTAACTTTGCGCTAAATTGCCGCTGCTGTTTTGTTGCCTTCAATTTAACTTTTGTATTTTTGTTTTTGTTGTTGTTGTTGCTTTTGTCGCATTGAATGGTAAAAGTGACGTTGTTTTTAGACCACAGCGGGGAGTGCTTCCCGAAAATCAGCAGCAACAAAGCAACCAGTAAATGAAAAATGGCGCATGCAGACCCTTACGCAAGCAGGCAACAACAAAAATGTAATAATAAAATATGGAAAAAACACTAAGAACAAAATTATGAATAAATAAAAGTATCTGAAGCACGAAAATCACAGCGCTCCCACAATGTACACAAAAGCACGTCACTAACGCCACTGCCGCCAACACCGCCACCGCCACAGCCGCGCATAGCGCCAGCACAGACGCCAGTGTCACCACAATAGCCATAGCAAAGCGTTGGCATTGGAGTTGGGCAACATGCGGCACATGCATGTGTTTGCGACAGCTTAAGCAGTTAACCGCGCTCTCTTCGCCGCACCACCAAGCCGACGCGCGCATAATGGCCAACCTTTTCTCAAACGAAATTGACCTCTGGCGCTGTGTCGCTTATTGTTATTACAATATTAATGTCCACAAAATAAAAGCGACACTGACTTGGCTGCTGACCAAGGTCTCAACTGTAGCGTGTGCATACACACATGCACCACTAGGGAGACACGCACCCGCGCTGGCGTAGAAAAGCTGCGCTATTTGATGTGTGTATAGGAAATAAGTGTGTGTTAGTGCAGTGGCCCCAAGTGGTAAGTGGTCCCAACTATGCCATTCATAATTTTGTGTACACAATGTGGCGTCACATTGGCATTTTGTCGCCGTTAATCATGCAACTTATTACCAAGCGGGCGCCCCACTATTAAAGGCCACTTCACATTCATAGTCATAACCATACTTAAATGCAACCTTAAATACATATGTATGTATGTATGTAGTATGAGTGTGAGTGCTCGCATAACTTTATGCTGCTTTTCATTTCACATTTCCATTTTATTTGTTTGAGACCTTTATTGTTTATGGCTACTCCCTCTACTTTGGTTATTTGACTACTCTTTTATTATTATATACATATGTACATATGTATATGTATATATATTTTTTATTTTATGACGGTAATGCGGCACTTTAGTACAAAGTTTTCCTATTCTTGAGTAGCGCAGTGGTTCTTTTGTTGTTTCCAATTAATGTGTAGGTCGCAAGTGAAACGCTCATATTACAGGTGTAGGTAGGCTCATATGTAAATCTCAAAATTGGTCCGCACAAACCGGGTTAAAGAGCGAAATGAGAAAAAACGGGAGTGAACTCGTAAAGTAGTTATGAAAAACTATTAAAAAATTAGTTTAGATTATGTAAATTTGAGTATTCTCTTAATAGGGGTGGAGCCACGATCGTTAAACTAACTGCCACCGCGAGTAAATACCTTCGATTAGTGAGCTATTTGGAGATTCCTGTTGTCTTCCAAACCTACTACTTCATTAGTAAGCACTCAATCCTTTTAGTTTGGTTGTTTTCATCGCATATTTTAACCGTTTTAGTGCTACTATACCCTCTTTTCGCTTTTCATAAAAATTGAGGTTATGTTAAATACTTTTATCATCTAATCCAATGCCACAAAAACAAAAGAAATCGTTAAGTTCGGCTACATCGGAGCTAGAATACTCTTCACAGGTGCATTTCTTATAACATATTGGGTGGTCGAAAAAGTATTTTCGTATTTCTAATCAAACTTTAACATATTTTTTTCTATATTTATAAAGAACAATAGTGAACAAAAAATTTTGGTCCACCACTTTTTTCCGTTTTTTCTGCTAGAGACATTGTTTCATCAATATAAAAATACGAAAAAACTTTTTCGACTATCCAATATAATAAAATATAAGGTATAAATCAGTTAGTTTTTATGGTAGCCACAGGCTGTAGTAGTTTGATCTGAACAATTTCTTCGTAGATTGTAGTGTTGCCCTGGAAAATTATGTATGCCAAATTTTGTGGAGATATTTGGTCCAATAAAAAATGTTCCATACAAGAACTAGATTTCGATATTTCAAAAACTGAGGGACTAGCTCGCGTATATAGTACACAGACGGACATGACTCAATTGCCTCAGCTCGTCACTCTAATCATTTATATATGTACATACTTTTTGGATCTACGACGTTTCCTTCTAGCTGTTACAAACATGTTTTGAAAATCGTGAGCAAGGTAAAAAATATAATAAAAAAAAGTAGGAAATTTTCGAAAAATACTAGTTTAAGTTAAAAGCAGGGTTTCTCTTCCGAGGCTTTTTGTTTCTTATTCATTGGAGGCGTTTTTTACGTGGAGGGGGCCCAAACCCAGCGCACAACCCTGTGGAGGGATTATTTCACCCTCTCACTTTAGCTCGCCTTCAAACGGATGTTCTTTAGCTACCTAGAGGATACTTGGTCTAGGACCGGAAGTCGAGAGCTGCTTGAGCCATATGTAAAAGAATCGAACATTCCTCACTTGGGTAAGCTTCTGCACATGACTCCATCCTGGCTAGGTCATGTCGTCCGAGTGGACGAAAGTACTCTGGCTCTGAAAGCATTCCACGCAGTACCCGCTGGGGGAAACAGAAGAAGAGGAAGACCTCCACTCCGTTGGAAGGATCAGGTGGAGAAGGACCTTGCTTCGCTTGGAATCTCCAATTGGCGCCACCTTGCGAAAAGATGAAACGACTGGCGCGCTGTTGTTAACACGGCTATAACCGCGTAAGCGGTTTCTACGTCAGTAAAGAAGAAGAAGATTAACATCAAGGTTTGGTATTTTCAAGCGGCCTTAACTATTCTTGTCATAAGCTGCTTCCTACTAAGACACAGCTAAAGCATTTAATCCTATCATGTATAAACAAGTCCTTTGAATTCCCATCATGACCATCTAGAACAAAGTTTAGCCCATAAATATTTACAAAACATGAAATGGATTTGCACTTTTGCGAAAATGGATTTTCCAAAGACCAAATTTAAATCCGCAAATAATACGATGTGAGCAATTCCAATCAAAAGACCAAAGTGTCTTAAGTCCACACTTGATTTTTAAAGCCTTCAACTGCAACGGCTTTTGTGGCAAAGAGTCAAAACCAAGACCGTGTGAATGTTCGAAACTGCACGTTGCTTGTCTTCCAGGCGCAGTGCCAATGCAAATGGGTTCAGTCTTTATGCACACTTTGCCCAAAATCCGATTAGTGATTGCGGTGAAGGCTGCTGCCGCCACCGCTGTCACTGCTGCATTTTATAATTACAGCAAACCGCACGTTGCATGCCACACACGCTGCCTACACAGCATTCGAACACATGTGGTAGCCCACTACTTGACATAAGGAGTACGACTGCCGGTCCAAGAACACAACACAGCACAGCCAGTGTCCTTAAGCATGCAAACACACATATGCTAATATGGTGCGTTCGTATGTATGTGTGTGTTGTATAATAATGCAACGCTCAATGCTGTGTTAATCTCATTAATCCCAGTGCAAATAATTAGTGTTTTGTACACATTGCGCTGTTGGTGATTGCCAGCCCCGGAGAAATGGCCCTTTCGCCGCACGGCGAGCGTGAGTGATGGACAGGCGTGTGTGTCTTCTTATGTTAGACACCGCTTCGTAGCGAAATGCATTATCTGCTGATATTTGTGCTCAAAAAATATTTTCATGTTTAGTTGTCATTGATTTTATTGCCTTTGGCCCTGCGTCCTACCTGGCTTACTATGATAGCCATACGCGCGCGCTGGCCGCTCTACACCTTCTTGCCTTGCCTTCGCTCGCTGCTGGAAAATCCATTAAATATTGCACACACGCTGTGTCACACTTTACAGGATGAGCGAGTTAGTGATCGAGCAGCGTAACGTTGGACCAAAAATGCTGAATGCAAACATGCAACGGGCGAAATGCATAAAAAGTGATCTGCAACAAAAAGATGCAAGATCGGGCAGCGTTAATGCCGCGTGAAATTAGATTTACACTGAATTCACCGCAGATCGCGCGGAATCTTGGTCATCCTTTCAACGAACTTGGCGGCCGCTGCAGCGCTGCCATTCTTATCGCCATCCCGAGGTGTTGCAACAAGCGATAAAATGCGGTCAACGTCGCCGCGCCCCGCATAACCACGCTGCACTGCCAACGGGTCCACTGCTCCTACGGCTGACTCTTCAACACCTTCAGGATTTGTATTTGTCTTTTTCAGGATTTCTTTTTTCACTCCCTTGTGCATTGACTCTACTAATACGTTGAGGTTATGTTTACGTTTTCCAGGAATCAAAAAAAGTTACACTTTAACACCCTTCAGCCGATAAAAATTGAGGCGGTGCAAAGAGGATTGTGGAGTACAAAATGCTGACGGCTTGTTGTAGCTTGTTTGTGTCACTTGCGCTTGCAACACCAACCATAACCGCATAAACCTGGCTTAAGGCGGCCTGACGGTGGACGGACAATTGTGGCATTGAATGAAATGAGGGCGGACAGCGGTGGCGAGGTGGCATTAAACGTAAAAAATGCCAATAAGCGAGGCGAGAAAAAACAAAGAGCCGACACACGCACCTCGTCCAGCCTCGGCTGCTTCGTTACGATTTCCAACTGAATCGAATCTAATTGTACTAATGGCCCGAAATTCCAAGTAAACACCCATTTATGTATGTATGTGTGTGTGTGTATGTAGGTATTTATGCGACCAACAATTAGAATTGCGGGATTAAACAGAAAACAATGGCGTAGAAGAAATGATGTGTTACAAACAGAAATCTTCAGCGCACAAAGCGGCGTTTATAATTGGAAGAAAGTGCTCAACAAAGAGATTGAGCCGAAGTCGAGGAGATAATACGTTATTAGGGATGCACACACGTGTTTGTATGTATGTAAGTGTCAATGTGTACATTCCGAGTCATTACTAGATCATTATCAACGGTGATTTTCTTCTGCCGCATAAGTCTTGTGTGTGTGCCATCAATGCCATCAGTGTGATGTGACACATGTGAGCAGCCAAAAACACTGCAAAGATCTGAATTTTGTTAAGAAAGCGGAGGATCAGCACCTGCAAAACGGTGCAGCGCAATTATTAAAGTGATGGATTAATATTTTTTGAATGAAGCAGCTCGACAAATCCCACAAATCGGAATTTGAATCAATCATTTGTTTAAAAGACGATTCAAATATATATGTATGTATGTAAAATCGAAAAAAGTCAACTGAAGACGGTAATTTAGAATCTAAATTTTAGATAAACATTTCAGAATGCAAAATAACAAAAGAAATTTGAAATAACTTTTAATATTTTGTTACGATTTAAAGTGTTGCTCACTGGATATTGCATAAACTATTGATTTATGACATATTTATATACCATATACACATACTTTATTATATTTGTAATTCATGTGAGCCCAAAATGCTTTGGAATTGTTTTTCAAACTTTTAAACTTGAAATCACCGCTGTTTCAAAACTATTTTATATATTGAACAGGTTATGTTAAGCTTGCTAAAATGTTTGCAATGCCCAGAAGGAAACATCAGAAACCCTATGAAGTCTATACGTACATATACATATGCATAACTGATTAACGTGGCGAGCTCAGTTGATTTAGCCCTGACCGTCTACACATGCTCAAAATAATTCCCTGGTTTTTGAGATATAGATCCTACTTTCTTATTGTCTTTCCCTGGCCACCATTCCAGAGCTGTATGGAAGCGCAACTGGTAGTAACTTCGGCTGCTACGAGGTCTGACCGGAGACTTAATTCTGATACCAAGGGGAACAGCAGCTCCCATCTGCTCATGCGGACTGGCCCGCTGGAAAAATCGTGGTGGGTGCCGTTAAAGCCCAAATGCGGGAAGAACAGACACTTTGTCAGTTGGATGTGGAGATGCATTGCAACCGGGTGCCGGATTTTAGATAGGCCTCGAACCCTACCAAGGTGGTTAGTGCGTCCAATCCACACTGCCAATTGATACTGAAAATGGCTTCAGGGTGCGGATCAACGCATTGATTTTATCCGCTGTGCTTTTAAACGTCGTGGGGTAAGTCTGTCGTCGGCAAGTACCCCTGCTAAACACACCGGACGTTGTCCTTTTATTTTCCCCCCACGGGCAGGGGATTGAAATTGCCCGCGGTAAGGTAAGCCTGTCGTAAAATCCATATGCACTGTGTCTGTATTTTGGGCTTGACTAGAAATTTCGGCATAGTTTTTGTCAGAAATATTGCTATAATACTCAGCTTGATATGATAAAATGCTATTGAATGATATTATATGCATTTGTATACACATAAGGATTATTTTGCAGAACTAAAAACAAATCTAAAGCCTTTCTTATCTAAAATATTGTCTGTTCTAAAAATTTCCAGAAACGAAGTACTGTATTACCTTTGAATATTAATTAATCTACTTTATGTATGTATGTACTTTCAAATTTTTAATATTACTGTTTCTCTAACTTATAACTTTAAATTTCGAATATTAATTTTTTCCTTCAAATTTTATCCGTCTGATTTCATTAGGTCAGTGTTTGTTAAATGTATACATACAAGCTCTATACACACGAATATGTCTAAAAAATGTACGTTCTCCATACCATCCTTCATTACAAAACGCAGAATATGCACAACTTTCATCGACCAATTGTAGATTTCACAAACAAACCAACAACCACATATCCCTTTTTTCCACATTTGTAAACTCGAACGCAGTTATATAAACATGCAATGTGTATATATAGAACCCCACCAAATCTACACGCAAGAACGAGCCAGCGCTAGAAAACACTTTAGCCCCACAATGACCAAGAATTACACACACACACAGTCTCACAAACAGCGAAAACAACACAAACTTAAGGGGATTCACCAATAAGAGTGCGTAAAACTGGTAGCGGCAACATAAGCGGCGAACGGCAAAACACATACCACACTTGTATGCGCAAGTGTATATGCAACGGTTGTCGGAAGAGCGCTGGTGACGCACAGTTAGAACAACACGGACGACAACAACATGGCCACATGGCCAGCTACTGTTTACACAGAACGGAGCAGCACGAACAAAACGAAATCTAACCGCAACCAGCATAAATGGAGAATATTGAGACAGCAACAAAAAAGCGCTACAACAAAAAACGCACGTACGTATGTATGCCTGTCGTATGTAAGCGATGGTGGCGTAACACAGAAGTCGTGCCATCGCGGTTGGGCGCACATACATTTGCCGAACCACCCGATTAAGCCGAATGTTGCGCTGACTCGGTGGCGTTTTATTGCCGCGCATGTGCAAAGAGAGGCGCTGTAATGGCTGCGGTCGCGCTTTGGTACAATAGAAAGCCGAGTGTGCCGCTCCTGCTGCTGACTAGGTTGAAACTTATTTCGTATCACTTACCCAGTGAAAAGTGTTGCTCAATCAAACGTGCAGTTCTCCAAAATCACAAGCACAATAACGATAAACGCGTTCAAATGTACAAAAATATACTTTGTAAAATAAGTACAAGGCGATTCAACTTAAAGTTGCAAACTAGTTAACACTTTGGTGGAGTATGCACAGATGAATTTATGAATTTATGTTGTATATGTATCTACGCGTATGCGTTTATTGTATGTACGCGTACGACGATGCAATTTGACTAACTGCGAGACGAAAATAAACGGTTGCTTACTGCTCTGCTACAGATTACGGTCTGTGGAGCCAGCACGTCGGTAAGGCACGAAGATGACTTCTTCAATGAGATACGCTACTACCTACTTACAATTTGGTGCGAAAGTGCCGACGTTGCAGGCCAACTGCTTCATTTGCTGCTGCTGCTGCTGCTGCCGCTGTGGCTGCTCGCTCGCTGTCAAGCGCTGCGCTGCGCTGTCATGCAATGCGGTACGAAGCCAAATTCAATGGGATGCGCTGCGCTGCGCCGTGCCAGTGCCAGTGCGTCGACAACTACCGAATTGAGTGAGAGTTCTTTGTGAGTGTGCATGTATGTATGTATATATACGCACATGTATGTGCATGGCGGTGCGTTGTGAGCGTAACAAATTGAGCGATCTATTTGAGCGTAACGGCGAGTGCAGTCTAACATACCGAACAAGCCAATCAGCTCACCTTCCCATCCACAGAAGCTGCCCAAACGCAGAGTGTTCTGAAGAAATATTTTACATATACTAGACACTCCTTTCTTTTCTTTGCTACTGGTAGTATATATAATTTAGAGCCAAGTCGACTACTACATAGCAACGCCGATGACTAACACTGTGCGCCAGAAAAATCCGAACAACCAACAGCCAACAGCCAATCAAGTAGCTAGTACACCAAGTCATCGATGACTAACTAAGCCCGAACTGCCAAGTCCAGTTGAAGTGCGTTTAAGGGGCCCACTTCGTGCGTGTACGATCGCTTGGGAAGGAGGTGCTTAAGACCGGTAGCCGAAGGTACGGCAGCTACTGGTTTACATGTGGCAGCAGCAATAGCAACAACTACAACTACATTAGCGTGCGCATAGGAACAGTGTTTAGATGACGATAAAAGTCGTTTGAAAAGTCAAAATCAGTGAACACATAAACGGTGGCAGACATTTTGTGATTTTGTGAATGAAGATATAATTTAGAATTAGAAATGCATTATGAGTGCTCTCAACACTGAACCCAGAAATCCCAATATGTATGTAATTTATGGCCATAAATTAATTAGTAAAAAATAAAACTAAAATAAAATATTTTTTTTACTGC
This sequence comes from Bactrocera neohumeralis, assembly GCF_024586455.1. Lineage (NCBI taxonomy): Eukaryota > Metazoa > Arthropoda > Insecta > Diptera > Tephritidae > Bactrocera > Bactrocera neohumeralis. The sequence goes on along the minus strand of NC_065920.1, from coordinate 3,106,046 downwards.
TTCCTTCAACATATTTTTTGAGAATCTGGTTTGTAAAATACAATAAAAGAATTAAACAGAATAACTTTAGAGAAAAATTCTAGCAAAACTGATTGAAATTTAGTAAATTTTTCTATAAAGGAAAGTTTGAAGGTCTCATATCAACCATTATTATAATGGTTTTGGATAACACTACTCAACAAATTTGAAAGAAAAATGTGCGATTTATGTGCCAAGATATCTGTGGGATATTTCAAGTATTATTTTTACGAATTTTAATTCAAAATTTTTGACTACAGCACAAAAAGTCCTACGTTTTAAGCATTTTTTATTATTATCTTCAGTTTTGGCAATCCAAAGGTAACAAGAAACAGCCCCTAATATCACAGTTCGAAAATGACTATAGACTAGTGCAATTCTGATAACTAATATTAGACAGTGAAACCAAATTCACTCTAAATTCAATTGAAAATTAAATTTCTACAAAATATTGTATAGCTTTAACCAGTATACTATAGCAATTAATATCCTTTAAAAGTATTTCTCATATCATAAAAGACAAAAAAAAAATTATGTGAAATTTCGACTAAAGTCAAAGCGCGATTTCAGCAAATACATATACATACATACATACGAGTATACTAACTAAAACACTGCCTTAAAATATTGTTTTTAAAAGAATTTCTGCCGATACAAAAGTTTTTAAGCAAAATTGTCACACCGTGCGTCGGTATAATTTGATTTTTAGCAGTGCCGCTTTGACGTCGATTTGACCGTCGCTAACACAAACACAGCATCCGAAGCAACAGTTGTAAGCACTGGTATTGATTTTATTACGTCGCCACTGTCGAATGTGGTCACTAGCGTGGTGATTTGCTTTATGTGGTTTACGTGACGTATGCATAATTGTGGGCATGAACAGCCGCATTCGGCTGCCACACGATCGCAAACAATATCAACTGCATGAAACAGCCGTACAACGAACGCAAACAGTAGCTGTGATCGGTATTGGTAGCGGCTACCATTGGCCAGCCATTACGCACACCGATGGGTGTGCCAATGGGAAGTGGGCGCACGTAAGCGCAGTGACTAATGCAGACAGCCAATAATAGCTACTGTAGTTGGCTAAGTTGAACGCACCAATGAGCAATTGTAAATTATAATTATTATAGTAAAATTGTATATTATATATTTTGATAATTACATTTATATTAACTTAAAGGTGCAAATTGTTAAAACTTACCGAAATTAGGCAGGAAAAGAAACGTAAGGTTGTCGTTGCAATTTTTCCGTCGGTTTAAAGTTCTTTTCACGTCGCTTTGAACAACTTTGCGATATTGCAATATTTTCTAAAAAGTCTTAAGCGACCCACACACGATTCGATTTTTCGTTACGGCCAATTTTGAAATTAATCATAAAAATACTTGCTGTCTTAGCTGCTAGTTAATCGCAGCCACGCAATGTAAAAACTTGCCCGATTTTATAACCGCAATCGGACAGAAGATGTACGGTCGCCTTGAGAAAAAACTGCGGTATGCTTTTGTCAGGTTATATTATTTTATGATGATGATATTGCGTGCGTGCTAAGCGGCGCGATCTCGGCTAGGCGTATTCTGGTATACAACTGCTTTAATATTATTTAATAAAATATATTTCACTTCCGAACGCTTCCGTGCGCGACAGTGAACTGCAAAGTTACGATCGAAACTTCAGCTTGATAGTTAACAGCTGCCTGTGTTGAACGCGGAGCGGCTTCTGCTTCTGCTTTCTGCTTCTGCCGTGATATCACCTTGCTTTTCTTATTACTCATTCCTCTTGCTTCTCCTCGCCTTGTGCCTCTTGCGGCCGCACACCCATGAGTCGGGCGATCGTGTTGCCCAGCCGTTCAAGCCGCTGTTCGTGCTGATGGTGCTGTTGCTGCTATTGCTGTTGCTGGTAGTGGTGCTGATGGTGGCAGTTGCTATTGCGGTTGTGGAGCTGCTGGCGATGCCTACTGGCTGTTGCTCCGACTGGTACGCCCGCCTTCCACTTCTTCGCCGCCGCAAGCGCATTACCATTATATTTGTTGTTATTGTAATTGGTTCATTGGTTCATTGCTGGACTACTACAGTTCCAATAATTGTTGTTGCTTTTGCCTTTGCACGCTTTCAGTTTGTGACTCCGCTTTCGATGGAATTCTCGAAAAATGAAGACAGCACAGCCATACACATGTGTGTGTGTATACAAGATAAAAGCACAAAAACAAAAACAGAAACATAAGGTAAAATGAAGTAGATACCTCCACACATACACACATATATATGTATGTTGGTAGATACACTTGTATAACAACAGCAGGGGCATAGAAAACATCATCACTTGCGCTCAAAAACGGAGCTCCAACAAGAAAAGACCAGCAGCAGAATCTTGCTCAGGCGGGCAAAAATAATTACAAAAATGTACTCTTGGCATTTGGCCAACTTGGTCTGTGCATGTGCGAATGAGATGCAGATGTTGTTGCTGGTTTCAAGAAGAGTGATATTCGGCCAGTGTACGGTAAACAGACACCAACACGAACACCAACAAGACAGGCATCAACCATCCACCACCAACCAACTTGTCGGCACTCCAGTGCAAACACATTAAATTTGAGGCTCGCTTCGCTTACTCAACCGCTCGGCATACTCAAACTGCGCTCACTCGAAACGGACATCGAGCAGTGGAGTGCTTTCGACTATGCGCACGCGCGGCAGTTTATAAAGGTTTACACTCCATTGACTTCAGTTAAATACGTGTACATATTTCTGTTGGAGTGAGTCTGGGGCAGAGTAAAAAAGGCACTGCAACTTTAATTCGAATTGAGTACTTTTCAACGCACACAACTCAATACCAATGCAAGGCAACTTCTCTAAATGCGTCTGTCTAGGTGTTGGGTGATTTTTGGTGCTTTGTCGATATGTGCGAGGGGCGTATCCCTTTTGCCTTATAGCCGTATTACGGTGGCTAAGCGCCGTCCGAGTTGTGGTAATTACGGCCAAATAACGTGCTACCGTGGCCGCAACGCCAAGCAGCGCTCAAAGCCAGTCAAAAACCGAGCCAACGCTGCGGTCAGCAACAGCGCAGCCAGCAGCAAATGAGTGGCTTGAATTTGTGGATTATGGACTTATGTCCATATTAAAATGCAAAGCTTCAGATACATACATTCATATGTATATGCTTATGTCTATGCATATGCATGCATATGTACATATGTGTATGTATGTAAGTAAATAAGGATGGACATTTTAATTATGCAGCAGTAAGTGGTAACAGCAGTGAAAGTTCAGCAAATTGTGTTGCCGTTGCCGCAAAGTTGGCAGCAGCAGTGAATGAATGGGCTGACGCTGATGAATGGTTTGAGGGCAAATCGAATTGCAGTTGCTGTAGTATTGGTGAAGTAGGTGCATAGTTGGAGGAAACGGTTGTGTCGGAGTGCTTGACTGTTCCGACGCTGGTGGTGACCAGTAGCATTACTTTGCCGCAGCACTTTCGCCATCTCTTTCGTTTGTTGGTTGGTTAAACTGTGTTATCTACACTCATGAGGTTGGCAGTGCGTCGCTACTGCTTTTACACACTCGAAATATTTTTTCTTTCTTCGAAGGCAACGTTTTTATATATAATATACTTATATTTATACATGCATATGTTTGCATGGTATAAGCAACTGGCTTTGTACGAACCTTTTTGTTCCCTTAACTATTTTTTTCGCACATTCATGCACATATGTACATACGTACATACATATCGACGCTTTTAAACCACCACCCTCTTTGAACCAACTCACAATGCTAGCGCTTCCACACTTACACATTCAAAGCTATTTGTGCCGTCACCACTGCTGCGCTCCATTTTCGAGGGGGCGGTACTGTTCGCATCAACCAATCAGCGTTTGCCGTTGCTGTGCTTGTCCTAAATTTGGAGCGTACAGTAAATTTACTCGAAAATAAAAAACAGAAAATAAAACGATCGACTTAAAGCACATAGCACACACGGCTGCGGCCTCCATACACAACAATAAGAACAATAAAAAAAATGTGCTCCATTTATGTACATTCATGCACCGTTCGAGGAGTGTGAACGAATACGAGGGAGTTTTCGAGTTTCTGGTTGCTTCGGTTAGAGCGAGTTGACAAGTTAGCTGGGCAAGTTTTGACATTACCAACAGCGGCATCGTGTCCGGAAGGCATTATGGTAAGCATTTTGTGCTTCTGCTGTACATTACGCCGTGGTCGTAATCACATAGCAATGTATAGATTTATATAGAGTGTAGTACGTTGGTCCAATACTTCTCTACCACGTCGAATAAAATTGCGTATCTGTACTCACTCGCACTTGAACATACAAATGTATTGATGTATGTAGTATATATAAATGCAAGTATTTGGACCTTCTACGTCAATATATATAAATAACTGCGTTAAAAATAACTATGGACGATTACATTTATAACGAAATGTATATAATATGTAAACATATACATATATATCTACATATATTATTATGTTTAAGGAAGTATATGTGTTGGTGCAGCAGTAAATATGGATAAAATTTACTATGGTTGGTTTTATCGCTTTTTGTCTGCGTAATTTTCTCACCCACACTCAGTTATACTTGTATATACTTACATACATATGTACATATGTATATGTATAGAAATGTAAATATGCCTACATTTGCACGTATAGACTTACATAGAAGCATGCTTACATGCGCTCATACATACATATGTACATATTTATGTATATGTATGTACATATGTATATAAAATCATAGTTAGCTCTGTTGTCGGCAAACTTCAAGAACCAAAGCTTTATCTTTGTTAGTAGACATATATATTGCTTTGACAATTGCCGCGGAAAACAGCAAAGTCTTTACTGTAGTCCCTCAGTACTACCACAGTCACCTCCTTCTGCTTTTACTTAAAACTTTTAACGTCATCGAAATTAAAGAAGGATGATGCCACATTTTTATTTTCTTACTAACTTACATATGTACATACAACATTTAATAGTCATGAATTCAATATGATCAATTTCGATATTCCAAGTTAAGTATGTATATCTACTGTGGAGGCTAACTTCAAAATACAGAAAAATTAGTTTTTGCTTACAACTTAATTTCCTCAAAAAAATTATTCATACAGATCCAAAATAGTCTAGCAGCCGGTTGCACTGTGGCCACAATACCCTTCACAAATACAAAAGATTCTTTGCAAAAATTTAATTTGTATGTATTGTATCATTCGATCTGAACAACTTTTTTGGGGGATTACACCGTTGCCTTGAGCAATAAACCATGCCAAATTTTATAAAGACATCTCGTAAAAAGAAAAATTTTCCATACAACTACTTGAACTGATCGTTCAGTTTGTATGGCAGCTATATGCAATAGTGATTCGATATCGGCGGTTTCAACAAACTAGCACCTTCTTAGGGAGAGAAGGACGTTTGCAAACTTTCAGACCGACATCTCAAGAACTGTGGAGCTAGACAGACAGACATTGCTAAATCGAATAAGCTCATCATGCTGATCGTTTGTATTTACATATATGCATATATTTTATAGGATCTCCAACGTTTTCTTTTGGATTTCACAAACTTCCGACAAACTATTTAAATTTATAAAAGATGTAAGAATGTTTGAATATGGCTCATAGCTATATATTTTTGACCCTTCTTACATGGAAGCATCAATGTGCAAATCAGCTCTTTCAAAACATAACTAGTTTTGGGATTGGACTCGCAAAATAATCAAAAATATCTCAGGCCTCATAGAGAAATTGTATGAACCAGCTAGCCCGTTATTATTAGATCACAATATTATATGCATAGATAAGTGAAGGGTCATTTCTCCGCCATGTGACGTCTACAGTCCAATTTAGAACTACTGATTAATGAAAGAAGCCAAAAGCACCAACTTTATTTACGAATAGCAATTTCCGTAAATATTTTCGAATCATTTCGATCTTTCTTGAATGAACTTCATGGTGTTCCATTCAGCAACATTCGTTTCATTAATGAAAATGTGTCATCGGCAAATTAAATACAACGAATTAATTTAGAGCTTCATTTAATGGCCTCACACCTCACCCCCACACTCCCTCCAGCTGTACAACAAGAACAGCAACCGACAAAATGAATAAATATACACGATAACCACAAAGTACACCTTTCGCACCATAGCAAACCACACACGAACATTCGAAGCGTCGGAACGTCGGCAGAGCGACTAGCCGACCACAAAGTGCCGCCGCGGCCGCACACCGCTCCACAATACAGTTGGCGACGTAATTGACCGCCACTTTCAATGGCTTAAATGGCAGCAGCTAAAGCAACAACAACATCTAAATTATTCGTGACAACGGCAATGACAGGAGCTGCGACGTCAACAGCGACTGCGGCGGCAGCGACAGCGCCGACTCTGAAAAAGCGCTCAAAATCAAGAGATTATTTTCTTTGTTTTTGCGTCGTGTCATAAATTACGTCCATTCATGGCAACGCAATGCAGACATTTATTTTCTACCAAATTGGATGAATCGGCGACAATTTATGAGCGCTGCGATCGACGGATCGCAACTTTATTATTTTTATGTTTTGTTGTTAACGCTTTAGTTGTTTGGCATTTTATGGACACAAATAAATATTTAAATAAACATCGTTTCGGAATGATATATGTACATATGTATGTAAGTGTGTGTGTGCGCGCGTGTACATGTGTCAAGCTAACTGGTCGGTTATATTTTATTTAAATTTTTTTAAGTATCGACAAAAAAAGACCATAAATAAATAGATGTATTCGTGAGATGACAACAATGAACTACTGAATACTAATTCCCCAACAGATCTTCAATAACAACGGTAACAACAGCAGCCATATCGGCAGCAGTCGCAACACTAAAAGCATTAGCAGTAACAGCAACCGCAAATAGCAGTAAAATCAAGCATTTATTTACTATTGAATACAATAAAACTGACGCTTTGAGGAAGCCAACTGGAGTGCGAACTCGAGGGAGGTGCTGCTCAACTGGGTTGGGTCGACGCGGTGATTTGCATACGCCGATCGATTCAAGCAGTTCAATTCAAAGGTTTCATTAATATTTATGAATGCTGGCAAGAAAAATGATACATACATAAGTATGTACATATGTACAAGTTCAATCAAAACTTTTGTCTAAATGTGTGCTGTTAAAAATCGAGATTCACCACACCAACAACAAGGATTTCACACTTTAGCCAAATTTTATTCCATTCGCTTTGAAGTCATTTGTTAATCTAACAACAAACTAGCAACAAAAGCTTAAAGTTCATTAAGTCACTGTAGTATTTCATCACACATTTTATCTTTACACGTTTTTCTTTTGTAAAAAAGTATATTAATGGAAAAAAATATAGGTAAAAGTATAAGTCATTTTGGCGCTTTCATTTTTCAGTATTAACACTTGTTCGTAATTATGTATTTGTTAATATTTAAGTTGAATTAATATTATATGGAAGGGATCCTTCCCCACCAATATGATTTATCGTGGACAAAAACTTAAAGGTCACACCTAATGGGTCTACGCTGATATATGAGGGGTTATGCTTTTAAAACAAGCTTACTTTTATGCGTGTCTTACAAAAAAATCGAGCAATGACCGTTCCCACGCCCCATGCATAAGGAACATACAGATTATCTCACCGCTTCTGAGCGAAAGATGAATTTTGTTTGAAGCTAGAATAAAGCCCTGTACTTCTTGTAATGCTCCCAAAAAGAACAATATATTTAATAGAAAGTCTTTTATATTGGCGTAGACTCGCGGTTATAGCCGAGTTTACAACAGCGCGCCAATCATCCTTCCTTTAGTTTTGTTGTATGGCGTTTGGATATTTCAAGTGTAGCCAGGTCCTTCTCCACCTGGTTTTTCCAACGAAGTGGAAGTCTTCCTCTTCTTCCCCGGACGGGTACTGTATCGAATACTTTCAGAGCTGGAGTGTTTTCATCCATTCGGACGAGCGTAGCCGCTGCCTCTTAATTCGCTGATACTAATGTCGTCGTACATCTCGTTGAGCTTATCGTTCCATCGACTGCGGTATTCTCTGTGACCAATGCGCTGAGGAGCATAAATCTACCGCAAAACCTTTCTCTCGACTTTTCAGACGTTGTCATCGCCCATGCCTCTGTACCATATAGCATGACTGGGATGATGAGTGAATTGTAGCATTTGGTCTTTGTTCGCCGAGAGAAGACTTTACTTCTCAATTGTGTACTCAGTCCGAAGTAGCACCCGTTGGCAATAGTTATTCTGCGTTGAATTTCAATGTCCATTTGCTTCAATTCTTTGTCCAACCTGGAGAAAGCAAAACTAACGTCCTTACCGTACGATAGTTCTGCTTTCTCCAGGTTGGACAAAGAAGCGGTTTTTTTAGCCAGTGATATCGATGTCATCGGCGTACGCCGGCAGTTGTAAACTCTTGTAGAAGATAGTGCCTTCGCTATTTAGCTCTGCAGCTCGAATTATTTCTCCAACACATTAAAGAAGTCGCACTATAGAGAGTCGCCTTTTCTGAAACCTCGTTTGGTATCGAACGGTTCGGAGAGGTCTTTCCCGATCCTGACGATTTCTCAACGTCAGTTTACACAGCCGTATTACTTTTGCGAGGATACCAAGTTAAGACATCGCGGCATAAATGCAGCTCCTTTTCGTGCTGTCAAAAGCAGCTTTGAAATCGACGAAGAGGTGGTGTGAGTTGATCTTCTTTTCATAGGTCTTTTCCAAGATTTGGCGCATGGTGAATATCTGGTCGTTTGTTGATTTTCCGGGTCTAAAGCCACACTGATAAGGTCCAATCAGTTTGTTGATGGTGGTTTTAAACTTTCACACAATATGCTCGTTAGAACTTTATATGCGATGGCGAGCAGGCTTATCCTGCTGTCTTTTTGTGGATTAGGCAGAGCAGACTTAAATTCCAATAGTCGGGCATGGTTTCATTCGACCATATTCCACAAAGAAGCTGCTGCATTCTCCTTATCAGTTCTTCGTCGCGGTATTTGAATGGCTTGGCCGGCTGTTAAACTTACTAACATCCCTGCCTTTTCATTTTTGGTATGCCAAATATGAATAATAGTGAAAAGCAGTTCAAAATTAAATAAAAAAAATAAAATTAAAATTAAAAATTAAAATAAATGGAACTTAATTTTCAATAAAAACATTTCATCAAACCGTGTATTACATAGCATAAAGCAACAACATCAATACGCTGCACCAGAAAAATTAAAACAAAATCTTCGCAATTCTCCCTGCCTGCCGCGACCCTCGCTGTCACACAGTTATGCCATATGTAAGTTTATAATTTAATCAGCCGTTAAGATGCTGGAAATCGATGAATGAACGAAACGAGTTGATCAAGTCGAAACGCGCAACGCTCTCAATTCGGGCGCTAAGAAATATTGGCTTTTGATTGACATCAGCGCAAAGCATACATACACATACAAATACGCAAATGCCATCAGCGACTGCTTCAGTTCGCCAAGTACGATCTCACACGTTTCAACAAGATATATAAGTATGTGAGTGGGAAAATCGCTTTGATTTCAGCTTCCAATTCATGTTTCAACGCCGCGCGGTGAACGCTTGAATGGCTGATGATGTTTGTATTTGTTGTTATTTTAATTTTATTTTTTATTTTTATTTTTTTAGCGTTTTTATAGCTTGTATATATTTCATATGATGCTGATGCGGTGTGCGTTGTTGTTGGGCGCGTTTTTGGTAGGACATTAAAACACAACCCACACATGTGCATTTTAAGTTTTATATGGCAATTAATGAAATTTAATACTTTATATATGTAAACAAGGTGAATATATGGATACAACGCTGACGGGTAGCGCGTTTAACGAGCGCTTGCACTGTTGTTGTCATTGTTAGTTTCAATTTTTTATTACGAATATTTGCATTTGGCATCACGATGTGGCTGCTGTGCGTGTGTACATATGTGTGTGTGTGTTGATGTTGTCTGAAACAAATGTGGTTTATTGCTGCTACATTTATTTGCATTTAAATGGCTTTGATCCGTTGAGTTGCTTATACAGTTTGCTACCCTGCTGGTGGCACTTCTTATTAACATATACATATCTACATATACATACATATATACGAACAAATGTAGGTGTATATGACGTTCTCGTGGTTATTGTTTCGACGAAAGCGATGGTGGTGGCGCTGGCGCTGTTGCCCGCACATTGGGGGTCCCGAAAATCTTGTCTCTTTTACAGCTTCTGCTGCCGTTTTCAGCCAACCACATGCATAAATACATATGCATGCACCAGTATATATACAGCAGGTATCAGGCACGTCAATGCATGTGTCGGAGATGCTTAAAATCTACATTCCACCCACCAAACGGCGCGCATGCGCACACCAGCCAACCGAAATTCAACCAAAAACTTAACTCACCGTACAAATTAAACCATAAATTATATGAAGCCATTAGTTTTCGAGAATTTTATATGACAAAACAAATAATTTCTTTCACAATAACTTTTTTCTTGCCTGCTTTGGTTTCTTTTGTTTTGCGCAACTGTTTTTAAAAATCGTTTCTCACTTTTTGTTTCGTTCGTTGCATGAATAGCGTGAATAGCAGCAGAACAAATGTATTGCAACTTATTTCGTTTTTAAATTGTGGTCATTCAATATATTTATTTGAGCGGGTAACCAAGCAGGGGCCCAAGCAACAAGCAACCAGCTAGTGGGTATAACGTTTCAAACTGTGTGCTGAGTGAAACCGAGCCGCATGGAACGGAACTGAGAAGCTTGCGCGCTGCTTAGCAAAAGTCATCAGCGAGGCAGTAAACCACTAACACTGCGTCTTTACCACACGGAATTGACGCCCGGACGCCCGAACGTCGGAATGCCTGAGCACCCGCTGTGCACGCTACGCTAACCATTGTGAATCATTTAAATTTTGTATAAATTCAACTTCATTTATTATGATTTTTATGATTACTGACCACATAAATACATACCAACAAGCTTACATATACACACATGCGTGCGTGTGTGTGTGTGTGAAAAGGGTATAGTGGCAGATATGGACCTACCTATGAGCGCATTACTTTGTAGCTGTCATAAGGATATTGAATTATGACTATGCACGAGATTGGACGATCGTATGATAGCCCACATGCGAGCCGAGAATGATCCAGTAATTATCGCTGATACGTTGAAATGTGCTTTGCAATCATTTTGCTACTGTTGTCCTACATAAATTCGCTATTAATTATGTGAGCGCTTACCTCTGTGCCCAATAAGCTTGTGTGTACCCTGATATTTGCATATTAGTAGAAAAAAAGGTTAGGGTATTCATTAACATATTGATAGATGTTGTGACACATTTTCATTAAATTGCTGGGTGGTCTTTTAGGACCTCGGCGACAAGCTTTAGTGGTGCACTCTCGTTTGCTCAAAGATTATTTCTATTTTATGTGCAATTCTCAAACTCGCTCACATGATTTTTTTTTATTAGAAAATGCTGGCTTTGAGGCAAAATTTTGGAACTGTCTCTTGGATTTTTCTGATTGCAACTCAAAAAAATTAGGCCTGAGATTTTGTGAAACAATATTTTTATGGGGAGAAGGAAGTTGTGGGCAAAGCTCTATCGAAAATAATGATTTTAAAGGTGTCATACCCTCGCTCTGATCAACCTATCGTTGAAAAAGTCGTTGGGTACCACATGAATTGTCTGTAAAAAATTTAATGGACCGAATTAACATCTGCGATTCTTTGCTGAAACGAAATGAAATCGCACCATTTCTGGAGCGAATGTTAACGGGAGACGACAAGTGGATCAAATACGACACAAATGTGCGAAAAATATCATGGTCCAAGCGTGGTGAAGCTCAACAAATGGTCGCAAAGCCAGACCCAATATATGGATTTTTAAGGGCGAAATGAGCTTACAGATTCCAAAACTAACATCTGCGAGACCTTTTGGAAACACATGCCACAATAACATAGAAAAAACAGAAACTAAGTTCGCACCAGTTTTTATCACCATGAATATAGAGGAACACTCTAACCTTATTTTACCAATACAGAGAAATGTATTTCTAGCCACATAATAAAATAATAGTTCTATAAATAAATACAGAAAGCGCACACACAAGCGTACGCATATAAAACGGCATGGCATGTCTGCATGTGAGCACTGTATTTACAAGCAGACCAATTAAAGGTGCGCACTACGCTGTTAGCTCAGCGCTACCAAGAAGAGCATTTGATAGAGTAGTGATGAGATGCGTTTAAATGTTGCAGCCTTGTATTACAGACTCCCATAGTGATAATGCAATTTGGCCAGCGGCGCAATATGGAGCATTCCAGCACCATTCACTTGTTCAACGTGTTCTCTTGCCGAGTGACACACACACACACACGCAGGCGAGCCACGATAGTTGGTTTGCAAATACTCTTACAAACATACATACTTACATACAAACATACTCTCCAAGCACACAAATGATTGGCGAATGCAGTGCATAGGCATGCAAGGCAGTTCACGCATGCGCGCAATAACAGCCGCCTATTGCAAATGTACTTGCTTATGTAGGTATGTGTGTATGTTTTACAGAACGATCATGAAAAGCTTTCGAGGGCCTGCAGGAAAACGCAAACTGCGGAGTGGAAAAATAGTCGCACGTTATCAATTCTTAGAGAGTCATGGGAACATTTCGATATCGAATTTTCATTTCGAAATTAACTTCAATCTCCGCAAGGAATTTCATGCTGATATGTTTATGTCTCTCGCGATATAAAGCTAAATTTCATCAACATCTAAATTTCAACATTTGGCTTTTCTGCAGGGCTAACGCCAGTTGAACAATACATTCACTACACCAACAACAAAAAGTTGCAAGCTGAGGCCTCACAACACGGAGAATTGAACGCGCCGCATTCGTGTTGCGCATGAGCACTCCGCGATTCTTTTGCTCCTGTCCGCACAGACTGTGTACGCGAGGCGCACAAAACGTTTACAACAACAACATCAACAATAACAATAACAACTAAGGCATCAGCAGTACCATCAGAGCATTCCGGCACCGTGGGAAATGCACAGTAGTGGCAAATGAGTGGAGCAACGCATACACCGCTCCCAAACCTATGTATCTAAGTGTATGTGTGTGTATGTAAACACATTCATGTATCCAAAAATGCAACACATAGAGATATAACTATACAATTATACTTATACTTAAGCATATACATATGTGTATGTGCGTATGTATGTACACAAACAATAGCTGACTGGCTGGCCAAGTTGCTGAGTGGTTGAATAGCTGAGTGGCTGCCTTACCCACAGCTGTATGGCTGGATGGATGGATGAATGGGCGCTATGGTTAGCCTGTCGATGGCACCGCTGCTGCACAGCGACTTCAAGATTACTCTTTGACAATGCCTTCACTGCTTTATCATTTCCGAAAGTATTGAAAGGCGCTTTTAGTTACTATTTTATTTAGGCTTGCCACTCAGGACAAGTATTTGTCCATACGGGACTCCTCTCAACTAACCGCATGCGTTTTATGCACTTTGTGTCGCATTTTGGACTTGGTGAATGCAATCAGGTGTATTTCTAAAATGTATAAATGTTTTTACGACTAACAGATATCAACATAAAAATATTTTTACTTGATAATTGGATAATTTTTTCTGATATTTATTTTTTATCCTTCTACTTTTTTTACTAAAAAACCGCGCAAGGTGATTTTAGTACAAAATATATAATATATCCTCTTTGAAAAAATTTATAAAATATTGTATAATTTGGATTTATAGTATGAAAAGAATATTTCATCATCACATGTAATTATGCTACGCTACAAATAAAATACAAATAAAGACGTGAGAATTACTTAAAGCGGTACTTCGCTGTCCTCCTCCTCCTTAGCGTTAGATCTATGGATCTCTCGCGAGTTTGGCAAACGTTGGTAAACAACAGAACCTGCAGCAGCGAGAGGGAAACGTAAGATGTCTTATAACAACTTGTTTTTAGCAAAACTCTTCCGTCGCTATGGTAGATGTCGGGGAACACATTTTCCCACATTTTCGGGAATCTGGTGGTAGATTAAAAAAGCTTCGTCGATCTACAAATTTGTGTCTGGTGATTCACATCTTAAGGCTTTGGAACCACAAAGGATCTGCGCTCACAGCAATCTAAGTGTGATTCTGCGTTACCATTGCTGGGAGAATCAACACTATGACCTAGGGTAACCTAAGCTAAGTACTTGTTCGAATAATTATAACTGAACACGAGTTTTGGAAATAAATATTTAGGGCTTTTAAACATGGTTTCGGCTTGACACCACTTAAGCTACAATAAAACCAAATTCCTCTAAGGCAAATATTATAAGAATTCCTACCGACAGGGTGAAAATGGTTGAAATCGGAAGGTGATCCTGCAAGGAGTTATCCTGCCAACGCGGGCGCATCATTTTTCCGAGAAATGGCCTCGCAATGGCCTAGTTTAAAATATTTTTTTCCAAAAACTTCAGAATTTCTTTGTTAATAAGAAAGATAAATAAGAAGGGTTATAGAATGTAAACAAATATTCGCACCTTTTTCGCTCTTCGAACACTTATGGGCTTGCTAAAATATAAAGGGGAGTCTTAGAAAGTCAAAAACAAAATATTTATGTGAAAAAATAATCTCGAATTCTATATGAACTAAATCAGGTGGACAATTGAACCGCTTTAAATATGTTTTCTCAGTAAATGCTGAAATTTACCACATCCTACTTAGCAAATTCAGTCATATATAACTTACTATGTACATGTACATATCATATATGCATTCCAGTGTAATGAAAGCTCAGTAGAATCACGAGCATGACTGCCAATTACTGATAATAACACAATTGAATACAAACTCACCTGGCGATTTTTTGTATTGCACTTTGGACCAATCACAAATCAATTTTGCAACTGCAAGCTCGGGTCAGAGACAATGTAACGGATTTAAAATAAAGAAAATGGTGATTGCCGAAGTATGGATGGCATGTATGAACATGCATGTGTGAGACCAAAGTGTGAGTAATTTTTGAAATTTTAGATAAATATATAGGATGTACATATGTATATATGAACATATGTGCCATATACAAAAAGAATTAAAATAAATGAAAGAAGAAATGGTATAATTAAATATAGACATAAAATAATTATAAAAATCTGTGATAGTAATAATTATAAGGATTATAAATTGTAATAATAGCATTAATAAGAAGAAATATAAATAATTTAAGATTTCAACTTAATCCTTTCCGAATATTTTCTGAAATTTACTGAAAAATACCATAGTAATGTATATACCATAGTTTGCTTTACATGTACTTACATCAGAAAGTAGTGATTTCAGAAATATAAGGCCTTTAGACTTAAAAAAAGATATTTTGAACTAAGGTTTTAGATAAAAAATTGTTTTTTTTTTAAGTTAAAATAAATTTTCCTCATATTAGAATAATATTATTAATATCGTTAATATTTTAAACAAAGAAACGAATTTTTGGGACATAGTAAGGTTAGTTTACACCAAATCTCGTGAAAGCAGCTTGTGTTTTGTACAAAATAAAAAGAAAAAATCCTAAACTTGGTTATTTAAAATGTTTACATAAATTTTGAGGTTATGTGAATAAATTCAATGTTCAGAAATAATAGATCCTTTCATTATCTACAACTTTGTCATATAACTTGTTTCTGAAGTACTCGTAGTTTTGTCAGAAATCGAGTAAACCGACCTCAGACCGCACGTAAATTATTTTTCCTTTAATTCCGGAATTTTATCTTGCGTTTCCTATAGATTTCAACCTATTGTGACTTTTTTCACTTTTTGCCATTTTCAAAGGGTTCTGCACTGTTGTATACTTGTAGTGGGTTCCAATATTCGACCAGGATTATTTTCCAATCTTCGATGTTTTAAAATAAAAGGGTGGATCCCCGTCTAACTAACTAACTAAGGGTCTACTGAACCCCCAAAAAAATTCTTTTTTTAATTTTTTGTCGGAAATAGCACATTGTAGTATTCGAAGTATCAGTGAACACAGCGCTTGATACACTCTATACCGAGTTTTATCGCATCAATATTACAAATTGCAAATATAGCCTTCATAAAATGCGGTCACCATGAGCTGCATTCAAGATGAAAGGATGCGGCTCGATAATTTTCCAATATCCTGCTGTACTTGCAGCATACACCGCACAATGTTGTTCAATTTCAAGTAATATTTGTATGTGTTTGCTCGTTAATTCCGGTGTATTCTTGTACCTGTTGCCCAAATGCAGTCCTTTTAGCACATTTCACTTGTGTTTGGTTTTTCCCAAAACGCTTAAAGGATACCACATAAAGAACAACATCACTGGTTTACCAAAACAAACGCGCTGAAACGTGCTTACCTACCACCGCCGTAAGGCAAATAAACTAAATAAATTTACTTGGTATTTGCTTGCAAAATTCATTGGCTCGCGTGTCACGTAGCGGCGCGTGGCGGCAATGCCACGGCAAGTTAAACACGAAAGGACGTCCGAGATCCTTTCGGCCGGGCTCCTAATTACACATGAACATGTGAAACCAGTAAACGCTGCTCCCCATCATCATTTAGCCAAATATGCATTAGGTGCGGTGTGCTTATGTGTGTGTGTATGAACAATTGCCGTGAACAATTCGTGGTGATAAGCATCAACGCCTCTGCGCTTATCGCACATCGAATCTCTGCGTAGGCACGCAGGCGCAAACGCCGTTTTCGCCGGCGAAGGCAGTTGCGATGGCCGCGTTGCGTTGCGGTTGCCGACAGTGGATTGCGTTAATTTGTTTACCCAGAGCAATGGCAAATAACAGCAACAAACAATCAACAAGCTAACATTAACATGATCACCAACAATCAACTACAATAACTGCAACTACAACAACAACAACAACAGCAGCAGCAAGAATTGTGTATGACAACGCCAACACACAGGCGGTCGACCGCATTGGCGACCACAGAAATCGGCGAGCGCTGCGAATAAACAAACGAACAGTGCATACAGACGGACGGACGGACGAATGGACGGACGGACGTTGAAACAAATAAACACCTTGTATCTGACGTCGGTCTGCCCGATGAGCACGAAGCGCACGCGGAGGACGTTGAGGACAGCGTTTGCGTTTGTGTGGAGGCCGAGGAGCGACCGCCGATGTGTGGGAGATAGATAACAAAGAGGTGATAATTGCACTTAAATGCAACATATTAATGTACATATAAGCACATATTCACATACATATGTACATATGTATGTATATGTGGACGTATTGGCACTCGGGCCAATGAACACATACACGCACATGCATGTGGTTGTGTCTGTTTGTACATAGGCGACCAGGCAGTTGCGTATTTGCGCAGGCGGACCAATTGCGACTTAATAGCCTCTGTCTTATCGCAATTACGCTGGTGGTCGCCAACGGTATCGCTATTTACTTAATTTGCTCGCCAGGGGCCATTGTGTGAAACATGGGAAAATCAAACCTCAATAAGGCGAAATGCATACATGAGCTCATACATACACATGTACATATATGAGCGCAATGGCAAACAGTTTTATTGGCATCTTGCTCTGCAGGACATCATCATTGCTTATCAATGAATGCCACTAACAACAGTAAACAAGCAAATATCTGTTGGCCGTGTCTGCTGTGGCTTAGAACACCAGCGTTGGCAATGTATGGCAAGCGGTTAGAAGTAATTAAGGCGCAATGAGGCATAAAAGGAAAGCAGCAAAGACATATCTAAGAACTCAAGATTTCCGTTGCTACACATTTCCATTGAAAAACATATTAAGGTGGGCATCAATGCAGAGATAAATAATTTTCACTTTTCCCAGAAGCGAGAAATTTTTCTACTATCAATTAACTGTTTCACAGTGTGCACCGACCTAACTGTGGTTTTATGTTTCTCGAGTCAATTTTTAAGAGGCAGACTATCTCATTTTAGTACTTAGTCTGGATTTCATTTTCTGATAATATCAGATATGGATTGAACTATTATTTTATGTGAGTGAAAGGTTATATAATGTTATGGCAACTACATCCTCCCGGCAACTTCCTTCGTATTCACCCATCAAGCACTTCTAAGCTTGCGCAATGCTCAATTACACACTTAAAGTAGCCAATAGAGAGCATCAATGATTCTCAAGAGCTCTTCCAGGTTCCCAAATAGCATAAGGCTAGTGACCAGCAATGTCCGAAGGTCCTATTAAATCACATATATATAAAGAATCAACACTGCAGAAACCGTATGAATCAGAACCGTCTGCCAGATGCATTTAGAAATACCAGGGTAACCCTCGTAAAATCACGCTTTGAATATGCACTCCTAATTAGGCACGTTTCTTGGATATTGTGTTATGTGATATTGAAGAAAACTTCTGATTTCCAACCAATACAGGGTTTGTTCGGACAGTAATAGGACTGATTTTCTTCCGCCGCGACTGTACTTCGGAGCGTGCGCGCACCGACTGGATTCGGTAGAGGGCGTTCTTAGCTAACGAACGAATGGATGGCCAGTAGTCTCCGAGCACCTGGAGAGTCAGGACAAACATTTTCGCCCGACGGGTTCCTGTGAGTGGTGTAAGCCGAAAATGCAGCGTTCGTTAGAGTGATGTACGCGATTAAATTCTGTATGAATCTGCGACAGAGACGTTAGATGTGATCAAGCAGACTTACCCAGATGTTGATTTAGCAAGAAGTAGTCGCTAATGAAAAGCGTAAAGAATGAGCAAATCCAAAGTGAAAACGATGGTCATTGTGTTTTTTGACATCAAAGGCATCGGCCACCATGAATTTTTTCCACCTGGACAAACCGTCAACGCCAAGTTTTACCTGGAAGTCCTCAAGAGACTCAAACGAAGGGTCAATCGGGTCCGAGAAGACTTCGCAGCCGATTGGAATTTGCACCACGACAACGCCCCGGCTCACACCGACTTTCTTGTGAACAGCTACCTAGCCAAGGCCGACGTCCCAATGCTTCCGCAGCCGCCCTACAGCCCCGATGTGGCCCCCCAGACTTTTTTTTTCCTTGCGTGAAAACGTCGATGAAAAGCAAGCAGTTTGGGACGACAGAGGGGATCTCAGAAGTAAGCACCTCGACTGTCAAGTTTATTCCGGAGGATGCCTTCCGTGACGCCTTCAATGCTTGGAAATCGCACTGGCAGCGCTGCATCGACGCAAAAGGAGAATATTTTGAAAGTTTTTAAAGAATTGTTACGATTCGTTCAATAAATTTTTTTAAATCAACTCAGTCCTATTACTTTCCGGACAAACCCTGTAGACTGGGTTGTTGTTGTTGTTGTAGCGGCCGAAAACATTTCTGAATTAATTCCGAGGCATGGTACCAAGTTAACAGTTCTTGGCCGATTAAAAATTCGGGTCCGTTCCGGTTACTTAGACCCGACCGTCGTGGAAACGGGTGTACATACATACATACATACAACAACAACAACAACATACATATGTATGTATTCTAATGCCAATTTTGCTTGCAATGTAGCCCTAAAACAGGCTTTCTCCACGTAAAAATTTCATAATAATTAAAGTAAATTCAAATATACATATATTAGATAAATAAAAATCCTATTTAAATAGTACTTACATATGTTTGTATGTACATATATAAAAAATGTTTTCCAATATATCCAAAATCCAAAATAATAAATAAGTAATATTAAAATTCTCGCTCTAAAAGGTCTTCACTGTTGTTGTCTCATAGCCGGAATCTGTTTCAGTGAAACTCCCTGCCTGACGCATAATGTCCTGATCGATGCCATGCACCAACAGCGCCACCTCCAAATGTAAGTGTGCCGTATCCTCTTTGAGCTTATTTATCGCCTTCTTGATATTTACCACAGAACCTGTAAGAAAGATTTTTTGTTCAATATAAACCTAAAAACAACAATCAAGAGTATATACTCACTGCCATCGGACATGGATTGACCGCGTCGCTCCATTTCACTCTTCTTAATGTCATTCTCTTGTATAACGGAATTCAATTGCGTCATAAGCGCCTCGGTGTCAGTCTGCACTTGCGTTTGTGCATGCTGAACATTGGACAGCTCAATGGAGATTTCCTTGAATTGCCGTATGAATGACTGCAGCTCATTATTCAAATGCTTCTCCCGACTTTCGATCTTCTCCAGACTGAAGGTGAATTCACTGTGCAACTTTTTCAATTGCGATTGTGTGTCCTCAGAGCACTTGAAGGAAATGCTGACTTTAGCGCACTCACACCTTATGTGAATAAATATGTTACCTCATCTATGCTGGCCTTCAGTGTCTCAATTTGGCTGAAGTGTGTGCGCCAATCGCGTGCATCGGCTTTCACGTAAACCTTCAGTTGCGGCAGCACACGCTCGAACTCCTGCCGCCATTGCTGCTGATCCGTAAAGCGCTCCGTGGCCGCGTTATTGTCAGGCAAATCGATGTTGTGATTGCGATCTGCGCGCCTTGTACGATTTACCCAGTTGAGATTTTTGAAAGCGCCACCACCATTCACTTCCATATCGCTATCATCACTCAGGGCGGCATTTTGTTCATCTTCCAACTTTTCCAATATGATTTCCGCATTATCCTCCAAGTAATCTGTCGCAACCTCATCCTCCTGTGCTATGTGCGGCCGATTGTAGGCTATCTGTTTGTATTAATTAGCAATTGCTTTTAACACTTGCACATATATACAGACATATGTATGTACATATATGGACCCACTTAAAACTAACCTGTGCCACTTTGGTGGCTTGCGTGGCGAGTATATCCAAAACGTTCAAGCAAATGGGACCGGCGCCGCGTATGAGCTTGTTGGTAGCGAAATCCACTGGCACATCCTACACGCGTTCAGTGAGAGTTGAGAATGAAGTTAGAGTCAACACGCTCTTATTACAGCGTCAGCCTTACCATTTCCTCCAGCATTTGAACTATTTTGGCAATCACTGTGTTGGGGTCATCGAATTCCTGCGGCCGATCCATCTCTTTGCCCAGCTTTCGACACAGCCACCAGCAAATCAGCGTAAACATGAAAAACTGTTCGCCTGGATTAAAAGATTTGACAAAGTAGAAACGCGAGAGCGGCTTCATTTTGTATTCATTCAATAGTTGCTTCTCGTAATTCAGCATTTTTAGCTTTTCCAGCAGATCATCCGACTGAAATGTCGTCACTGGCAAGTTATTTGACTCCTGTGAATTAACTTTTTCGCCTTGCATTTTTTTATTTTATTTTACTTTCTTTGGCAATTGCAATATTTTTAATAACCGAAAGGAAACTGAGTTAATGGTAAAAGAAGAGGAAGAATGGTGTGCGTTGTCAAGGTAACGGCTATGCCATAACAAAAGCTTTAGGAACGCGACTCTTGAGTGGATTTAATCTTACATTGTTGTTTTTTTATGTAAAGTATTATAAACATTCAAAAAAAATATAAATTTGTAAGCCATTAGCTTAACAAATATTTTGCCACATTAAATATTACAAATATATTGTTTGTTTAAAAAGAGAAAACCAACACTAGATGGCGCAAGTCATAGTTGTTTTGCTCTTAACATAGCAACCTGTTTGTCGTTATAAATAGTATGCCTAGTATGAATCATAGATGTCGCCGCTAACACTTGTAGTGAAAGTGCAAAATAATTATTCGACTTTATTTATTTTCCTATGTGACATATGTACATACATATGTATGTATTTCCACAAATTATTTTATTGGCATCATATATTTACACTTTTATTAAATAATTTTAGTTATACAAACTTATTTGAGTAAAAACTAAGTGTTAAAAAATTAAATAATACATCGACCATTAAGAACTATTATATACGAGTGTTAAATATACAATATACATATACATACATATGCATCTGTAAGTACAAATATTAGCTTCATACATACAAAAAGGGATCCATTTATGAATATTATGGGTGATCAGCTGTTGCACTGTATGTAATCTGAGTAATCTGAAACAAAAGTAAATAAATTCCATAAGCTTAGGTACAATATTCTCCAAATATACATATCTAAATATGTGCATTTACACATTTACCGTTTTATGTGGAATCAGTGACATCGCTTTTGGCCGGTTGCGTGTACGAAAGGTGATCGTAAAAAGGTTGCGCATACGTCTCGGTGTCTGTGCCGTCATCGCCAATTATCTCCTCGTAGATTTTATACGGTCGCTCCGTTGGTAATTCTTCGTAGGTGATGTGATGCGGTTTGTTGCATTTCTCATTGGCATATGTGGCCGCGCCAATATTGTTGCAGTTGCACACGGAGCCGATGCCATTCAAAGGCGTCTCGTAGTCTTCGTTATTGTTTGTGTTGTCATTCAAGGCATTCGCGGTGGGCGGCAGCTGGCGCACCACATCGAAACGCTCCGCGCTCGTAAAACGCCTGCCGATATTACGTTGTGGCCAACCGAAGGAACGATAGTACGACAAGTGGAACACCCTCTGACAATTGATCCACATATAGAGTAAGAGAAATAGTAGCGCCACGCCCACCGGCAGCATAAACACAATTATCAGTGCCTCGGCGCGTTGACTGCGCTTAGTATCCCACGGACCGCCGTAGATTAACTTGTAGGTGGAGGCGTTCACCACACCCGTATTTCGTCCATGAATTTGAATACCCCGCACCATCGTCGGGCCTTGTGTGGTGGTTGCTTCATTCACAGTTGGCGCACTTTCCGTGACATTGTCCGCTGTAGTAGGCACTTCCACCGGCACGCATTGCAAACCGTTCACATTAATTTGGGAAATATATTTGGCGTACTGGAAGACGCGGAACTTGTCGGGGTGTGTGTGCGCAAAGTCGAGCAACCACAGGCAATGCCATGGATTTCGATCGATCTGTATACGCACTTGCTCCCAACTCAAGGCGGCCACGGCCGCTGCATCGTGCAGTGACGTCAGCTCATTGTCGCGCAAATCCAATGACGTCAGCGCCGGTATGGCGGATATCAACGCCGGCAATGAGAGCATCTTCAGTCGATTTCCGCGTAACAGTAAATGGCGCAGCTTTCTCAGTTCACTCAGCCATGGCAACGGCAATTGCGTCAACTGATTTTCGCTCAAATCCAGCGTTTCCACGGCCACAATCGACGTGTTGCTGCCATCGCTGAGAAAATCCACACGAAATGCGTTCAACGCGTTGCCACTCAAGTTGATGTAACGCACGCTGCTTGTTTGTGCGGACTCGAGCAGCGTGAACGATTTCAAGGTGCAGTCGTTGATTGATATATTGCGCAGCAGCTGAGGGTTACTCACCACCACGGTGTCGTCATCGAAGGCGGTGCGTGTGACGACTATTTGACGCAGCGTCTCGGGCAGATGGCCAAATAGGTCGGACGTGATGTATTTCAAATGCATCAGCTGTAGATCTGCGACGCCGGTGCGTTCGAACAGATCGCCGTCCTTGAGCGCCAACAAGGGTTCGTGCGCGATGTAAATGCGCTCCACGACGCGCAGCGTATCAAACGCAGAACGCGCTATGTGGCGCAACGTGTTGCGTACGAAGTACAGTTCCCGCAAACGCGGTAGATTCGCGAACGCGTCTGTGCCTATGGTGGCCAATTCATTATTGTGATAGCGCAGAATCTCCACCTCCAACACGCTGTTGTTCGCAGCTGGGCAGCTAAAAGGCTGTAGCGTATCTGCATGGAAACGCTCCATATAGACTTGCGGCACGGTGCCGCAGTAAGGCAGGTACTCCATGCCGTAAGTGTCGACGTCCAGCGGCGTGTGACAGCCATCGAGCAGCAAACTTTCCAGTGGCCGCAATAGATAAGCGGGCGCGCGGCTGTTTTCACCAGCTGTTTTTGTTTGGCAATCGATTTGCACCACCAAACCAGTGGATTGAGGTGGCTCATCCACCCGGTGCAGCGTGGCTTGTATGAGACACGCGTCACTGTCATTCCAACAGCTCTCAGCATCCACTATGGCGTCGGCAGGTGAAATTCGCACCACACACATAAGCAGCAGTGCCACACTCCATCGGCTCACAGGTGCAACGACACGGCGCATTCGAAGTTTTAGTTTCTATACTGAATTCCGCAAACCCGTTCATCCGCTCCACGGCACGTCAAAAGCAAATTCCAATACCGCACTGACTAAGCAACATGCCGAGCAAACTCACAAAAAACGCTCGCACTAAATTGTGCTCCTTCAGCCGCCCGCTGCTGTGGCTCGCCACTTGCGACGGTGGCTGCTGATTTTAATTT
Organism: Bactrocera neohumeralis; assembly: GCF_024586455.1. Taxonomy (NCBI): domain Eukaryota; kingdom Metazoa; phylum Arthropoda; class Insecta; order Diptera; family Tephritidae; genus Bactrocera; species Bactrocera neohumeralis. The sequence continues at coordinate 3,081,793 of NC_065920.1, read as the reverse complement.
GAATTTTGAAACAAAACATGCAGCCAAAATACAGCACCGCAGCACCCCGACGTCCCCGACGCCGTCAATGCCACAACCCACTACACACTTAATGAGCAATCGCTCCGTGCCGCCGCCGCCAGAGACCGCCTGGCCAATACCGTGTACACTCAATCACACTCGTCCGTATATACCAGCGTCTAAGTGATTTTGTATACATTTATGCGACACACACACACACACACACAGCTGCAGTGGCTGCGTGGAGCGGCGCTACATTTGCGGATTGTCTAATTTTAGCCGTTCCTCTGGCATATTCGTACTAGTCGTACTATATTCAAGCAAGCGTGAGCATTTGCTCTACTCTGCGCGTTGACTTTGAGCATTCGCCTCGTTCGGAGCACTGAAATTGCGTCGATGGAAATCCGCAAGTCGAAACGCCGAGCGTCAAAGTCTATAAACACTCGGGCAGCATGGACACGTGCCGATTAATGGCCAATATTTAGTCGCATTTGCATTCTCAAATCAGTGTGGACGATTCCACAAGGCATGGGTACATATGTACGTACCTATGTATGTAGTGTGTACTTAATAATTATGTAGTAAAATTCCAAATGTAATTCGTGAATACCTTTTGAGTGCGCGATTGTTTCGCTTTTACGTTTTTCGAATATAAATTTCGTGCGGTACTTTTTTTAACATTTGCGCTCGCCTATGTGATGTGTAGAAATATTACGAAAAATTCTGAAAACATTACATATGTACATATGCATATGTGTGTGTATGTCAATAAAGAATTGTGTTGACAAACAATTTACGATTTTGTTTTGATTTCGCTCGTCAGTGTTTGCATCGCTCGGTACTGAAATGGAATAAGGTATGCGTTAGGCGATCGCGTTGATTTTGGATCTCATTTTGTGTCGATCAGGGCGCAATATTTTTTAGATGACTTAAATGTAACGCTGATGAATAGATGATACTTAGCGCAAAGAAAAGTAAAACTAAAGTAAAGTACGAGTCTAAACTGCCTTGGTTAGGGGACAGGGGTATTAAATGTAACTTCAGACAAGATAAATGCTTTCATATAACTTTTAGAGAATTTGACGCTTGTGCCACGTTAGTTGCTGCGAATATTTCTCAAAGATTGTAAAGCGAAGCCTCTTTTCTACTAGAAATATAACCGAAGTTTGTTCTTAGCAAATGGTTATCGAATCCCAGATTGCTTACGTTAGTCACTCTACTCTAAGTAACAAGGTTTTTAATAAGGGCGCTACAAAGTAGACACGATGCCATATTTTTTCCCGCTCTTTTGATATTTTTCTTCAGTAAGGTTTGCCGTTTCATCATGGAAACATATACGATCCAGCGCTTTAAGAGCGCTACGTCTAATTTATAGTCGTTGTTTAAAACTCAATGAAGATTTTATCAAACCTTACCGCTGGTGGGGGGAAATGAAAAGACCTTCATTGAGTGAGAAATATTTCATTTATATCAGTCGTCATAATCGTCCTGTCAGCGATTTGAGCGACAATTAAGCGTCTAGTGGAAAAATTTGAATCCACATGCACAGTACAAAATGTTCCCATGCCAGTGAGACAAAGAAGTGCCCATAGTGTCGAGGAAACTCGTATAACTGCCGCTAGCACATCAATTGAGGAAGACCCAAACCAGTCTCTCACACGTCACGTCGTTCCCAAGCTTTGGGCAATCTGTGACGCCGTTGTGGTGAATCTTGCGAAAAGATCTTGGCCTTCATCGTTACAAGATCAAATTGATGCAAGAACTGAAGGAGCTTGATCACCAGAATTGTCGAATGTTCGTGAATTGGGCTAAGCAATAACTTGAAATTGTTCCGGATTTTCATCGAAAAATCATCTTCAGTGATGAGACTCATTTCTGGCTAAATGGCTTCGTCAATAAGCAAAATATGCTATTGGTCAGGCAGAAGACCACACGTACTCCAAGAGTCACCATTTCATTTATGTGCCGACGGCATCCTTGAGTCGTACTGGGACAGGAAATCGCTGCCGCTCAATTATAACCGAATATTTTTGGCCCGATTTGGATGATATGGACTTGGACAATGTGTGGTTCCAACAGGATGGCGCCAAAAGTCACACAGCGAATATATTGAAAACCAAGTTTAGTGAATGTGTTATCTCACAAAATGGCCTAGTCAATTGTTCGCCTCGGTCATGCGATTTGACGCTTTTAGGCTATTTCCTGTGGGCCTACGTCAAGTCTATGGTAACAAGCCATTGAAGATTGATGAACTTCGTATTCTCCAAACATCCTGAAATTAACATTCTCATAGGAAGGATCGACTACTTTTTGGGCGACAAACTCTTAACAATACATCACAGATGGTGCTAACCCCATTTACCTAGCCACCTTATAAATATCTAGCAAATTATAGCCGAGTATATAAAAATTTTGCAAATTTTGAACATTTATTAATAATTTACATACAAAAAAGAAAATTTCCTTTGCTTTGTTCTGACTTTACTATAAATTTAAAACAGTATACCTAGGCTAACAAACGAAGCAATTGTTCGCGTTACCAAAACGGTCTCCGGTTCTCCGACGATCGCCAACAACAGGGTGAAGCACATAGTGAAAGACATCAGCGTAGCGCTGTCGATCACTAAATGTTCCAAAAAGCTTTGAACGATCGCCATCAAAAGCTGGACTGCGCTTGCACAAGGAACCCGTTGTAAGCCAAAGCAGCAAGATCGTTTAAATTTGGTTAACGGATTGACGCGAAATATTGGAAGTGTTGCACTGCTCACCCAACCAGTTGACAACTCACATATTCTCATTCAACAAATTCGGACAACGCACATTGCCGCCGGACATGGAGTAGATGTGCCGCCGCAGCACGCGAATGTGTTTCTGCGACACTTCGAAGTTGTGCACCAGCGTGTTCAGCTGCGTTTGTAACTCGGCAATTAAACTGTCTCGCTCCTGAATTAAGCTGGTCGTTGAGTTTTGACTACGACTCAGCTTCAATTCAAGCTCGAAGACACGTTTCTGCAAGTCACGACGTTGCTTCTCCGTTTGCTCACGCTGGCGCGCCATGGTGCGCTTGCTGGCATTCTGCACACTATCCAATTGCTCCTTGAGCTTCTGCATCTCCTCAGCCAATTTGCGTTTCTCATGTTTCAGCGATGTGTTGTAATTTTTGAAGATTTTCAAGTCACGCTCGGCCGCTTTGAGCCGATTAATAGTCATCACCTTGCGACGTGCCAGCTCATCCATTTTCAATTTCAACTGATTCGCCTCGCCCTGCAGGTTGCGCACGCGCTCTGTGAGCATGTTGTTCTCTTTGTGCACCTTCTCGTACTTGGACTGCTCCTCGCGCACTATTTGCGGCAAGTGCGATACGTCGCGCAACTTGGAGTCGATCTTCTGGCGCAGCTGATCGATGCCAGTGCTGATTTCGGTCTCGAGTTGGTGGTTGTTCGAGTTGAGCTTCTCGATTTCGATTTGCTGGGTTTGCATTATATGCTGCGCCTTGATGCAACGTGTATGGTAGTCCTGTAAGCAGTTTTGCTGCTGTTGAATAATGTTTCGAAATTGCGACTGCTCGCACTGAAGGTTCGATATAATCGACTGTAGCTCCTTTAGGTCTGCAGTTTTACTCAGACCGTGTGTCTTCTGATTGTTATCTAATACGTTCTTGAGCACTTTATAGATGTCTTTCAAACCGGCCGCATGTCCGCGTGTGTTGAATTTGTCCACATCGTGTGGCACCTCGTTCTCTTTGTTCTCGGACTTGCGTTTTATGTGGCGTTTCTGTGACATTTGGGCATTTTGTTGTCGCAAGTTTGAGTATTCGGATGTCGATGAGAGTTTGCGTTTCCTACGACCGACCGACACATCCTGTTCCGGCATATTATATTCCGTTTCCAAATTCTCATTTGAGCTGGTGCAACCGGGTGGCAGCATGGTCATGAAACTGCTACCGCGATGGAATATTTGTGTGTACTTGCGCTTCAAGGAAAACTCGGATCCGGTGCTGCTGCTGCTGTCCGAATAAGCGTCCGTGCCTTTGGAGCACTTGCGGTTGGCCACAAAACGGTCGTGCTTCTGCTGCATTTCATTCAATTCAAAATTTATCTTCATGTACTTCTCTTCCAAATCTTTGGTGGTATTGTTGTACTCCTTTAGTTCTTTCTTGTACTTGGATAGTTCAGCTTTCAATTTCGAACCGACCTCACAATGTTTGGATTTTCGCTTAACGGTGGCATGGTATGAGGGCCTCATATCTGTGGAATTGCTCAAATCGCTAGGTGTTGCCTTAATAGCTTGCGCATCGACATTTTGTATGGCATCTTCGAATTGTTCCTCCGACTGATCACTTTTGAAACTTAAATTTTGGTAACTTGAGTTCTTCGAATTGCAATGTAAGCCATCGGATGCGGTTACCATGTCGCCGCCGGAGGCGCACGTTTGCCGTGACAATGTGAAATATGGATGGGAACGTCGCTCCAGACATTCTTCTGATTTCGCACTCAACTTTTGTGTAAACTCCAAATTTTGACTTTTTCGGTCCATTTGCGTCCTTTCTGAAAGGGGTTGGCTTTCTACAAAGAGGCGCAGAAGATGGTTACTGTTACGCTTGTCTGTGCAAATTTCAATTTTTATTTTAAAATTGGGACTCTATTTACCAACAGAAAATTTTTCAAAACTCTTTTCATTCAAAATCCAAAAAATAATTTGATACGACAACAAAGTTTGAAGGATGCGATCAAAATAAAGCGATTGCTTATATTTTGCGTTCAAGTATTTTTACTCCAGGAGCAAATCTACAAATCTATGTACGAATGTGAGCTCATATTCAGCGTTTATCGCAGAGCCGCTTGAAGTACAAAGACCCACCCTAATATGCTGATTAAAATGGTCTGATAACCCGTTAGTTGTTCACTCGTTTTAAAAGTATTCCTCGAAGTGCAAAATAAAGCAAACTATAGAAATGGTATTCAGAGAGGTTGAACCTTTAAGGACCTGGAACTGTCTAAAATCGGTCCAGATCAGCTCATCTTAAGATTTTAAAAAATATTATCTAGGGATAGTTATAATTGGATCCTGGCATTGTTTCCTGTATGTATTAGATAGCTTATTCACTGGTCCTTACTGAGTTAACAGTTACTGGTTCCAGCCCTATTGTTGTTGCTGTGACGGCAGAGTTTTACCGAGTTGACAGTCCTTGGCCGGATAAAAATCCGGGTCCGTTCCGGTTACGTAGACCCGACTGTCTTGGGAACGTGTGTCCAGCCCTGCTCGGCACCTGTCGAAGCACTTAGATGAGCAGCATTTTCGAAAAATGATATTTAGGTAAGCAAAGAGTGAAACTTCATTATTCGACATAAAGAAAAAAATTAGGAAAAATTAACTCAAAGAAAACACATATAATACAAATTAACATAATTCTTTCTAAATTCTAAGTATTTTCTATTGAAAAGCAGTTGTCAAATTCTAAATAAAAAATGACCAGTGAACAAGATCCCGAGAAAAATTTAGCTTCGGAAAATTTAGATGAAGGAGAGTACGAGTTTATTTATGGCACAGAAGATGGCATCTACTCGCAGAGCGAAACCACGCATATGGGTGAAGAGGCCGAGGAGGCGACCGAAGATATATTCTCTCATCTCGGTGAGTCATCGGATGATCCAGAGCAAAAACGTCGTTACATGGAATACTTGAGCCTAATCAAGGAAATCGAGTGCCAAAATCAAATGGTCGATGATATTAAAGCGCAAATTGTGGAACTTTGCGCCAAGCCTTGTAAGACCAAATGCGAAATGAAGGATATCAAAAGACTACGCGTATGCATGGAGCAGGAGATGATAAAGTTGCGTTGCTTGATGACCAAAGCCATGGAATTGCAAAACTACGGGTCTAGACGACGTTACCATGAGATACCAGTGGCCACAACCATCGATGAAGATAATATGACGCCATATGCGGCGTGTACACAACAGCCGCAAACGACTTGGAAGGGTGGCGAGAGCAGTGAAACGGATAGATGCGCCTCTGCTGAACCCAAGGAATGCAAAGACGAAAAGGCTTTGCGTTGTTTATGCAAAGCGTTGGGCAAGATGAAGATTTGCTGTCCAGAAGACAAGAAACTTATACAAGAAATCGCCGGTGTGTTGATGGGACACAAGAAGAAGAAAAGCGCACCACCCTGTCCTCAACCATGTCCACCTTCGTTACCACCTTGTCGAGGACCATGTCCACCGTTCGCGAAGCCTTCGAGGAAAAGCAAAAAATCCACGCTACCCTGTTCGTCTGATTCTATGCCTGGAGCGGATTCTTTGGAGAGACTCAAGCAGAAAATCACATGTATGCAATCATCGGTTTGCCAATTGAAACAGGAAATATATCGACGGGAGCGCGAGAAGCAGCAAGTGTGTGAGCCGGAGGAAGAAAAAGAAGACGTCTGTTCGGAGGAACCCGATCCCATTCAGTTTTGCTTAAGCAAACGAACTACAAAAGCCGATGAAATGGCCAAACTGAGAGAAAACTATTTGCACTTGTTGGCAGAATTTTCGAAAAAAGATTGCCAACTTAAAGAAATGGAGAAGCGGTAAGTTTCTTAAAAAAATAGTTGCTAATTATGTAATAGTGTCATCATTTAATAATGCCTGTTGCAGCCTCAAAGGATTTTGCGGCAGCTGCAACCACAATAATGGTCAAGGCGAAGGTCAAAACACCGACCAGTCCGAATTAATAGTGCTCAGGCAACGTGTTGCTGACTTGAAGGAAGAGCAAACAGAATTCAAGTGTCTAATGAAGGAACAATCACAGCAACTGGAGGATTATCGCAATAAATACTTAGTGGCGCAACAGAAAGTTGAAGAGCAAAGTGTGACTCTGGACAAATTAAATATGAACAATAAAAGAATAGAGAAGCAAATCAACACGGAAGTAAAAGAAATACGTGCCAAATTCCAGGAGAAACTCAACGAGCTATTACACTTCCCCAAACTGTTGGAAAACGAGCAATTGAAGTTGGCGCAGGCCTGCAAGGAAAAAGAAGATCTCCAGGGAAAGTTGATGCTTATTTGCAAAGAACTAAAGGCACTAAAAGCGCAGACAGAGTCTCCGAAGGACGAAACGGATTGTCGACCACAATTGATGAAATGTCAACTAGAACTGGAGCAATGCAAGGCGCGTCTGGAGGAAATGGAAAGACAACGCGACCTCTTCTGTGAAAAACTCAAGGCCACACAAGATGATCTCGACACATTACGTTCGGAATCGGCCAAAATCATCGCCCGCACTAAGGAACGTGCCGAGGCAATGAAGTGTCAAATGCAGGAGCAAATAGATCGCCTGGAAAAGGAACTGGCGCAGTGTCGTGCCACTGCCTGTCTATCTGTCAGTGATCGTGAAGCCGTTATACGCGAGATGCAAGGGCAACTTAATACACTTTCGTATAGCTTCGATGCGGCGCAGAAGCAAATCAAGACACTACGCAATCACATCGCTTATGTCTCCAATGAAAATTGTTTTCCTGTTAAATGCTGATCACTTAATTTAACATAATTATGCGTAAATGAAATCACGTTCTTGGTATAGCTATGGCTTTATAGACATGCTCAATTACATGTTTATTGCTATATCTTATAGATTTTGGGAGAACATCTCCAGGATACAACGAAAGCCGTAATCAAATTAACAACAAATACTGTTAGATGAAGCGGCCAACATCATTGGACTATTAGTAGCATATTAATCTTATAAAGATTTTACTGCCAAACGCTTCATTTTGGGAGCCTTTTTCTTTGCTTGACGCTTCTGCTCCTTGAGCTCCCAGCGGCGCTGCTTCTCGGGGTCGTCCTCGGCAAGCACGCGTTCTTTCTCTTGTTTGCGCTTGTCTTCACGACGCTGAGCAGCAGCCTCTGCGCGTGCTGCGTGTGTACTCTTCAAGAACTCTTCCTCCACACGCAAGCGATTCTTTTCCGCTTTGTTTTTGCCCTGCAATAGCATAAAGATATGCATTTCTCAATAGAGTATCTCATGATCAATGGTTGTAGTTCATGTTACCTCTTTAGACATGCGGTACACTTTTAAACGTTCCATTAAATAGAAAATAAGTATGAGCAACGGTTTGATCGACTCCATATCTACACCTTTGGGCATGTTAAATCCTGCCATAAGCATACACTTCGTTTCTGGTTGTTTCAAATTATTGGCATCTTCTTGTTGAATGGGACCACTAAATTGATCAGAAATGTGGATATAATCGATGTAGCGCTGATATTTGTTGAGTGCAGTAATGACGCGGGCCTCCAATATTGCTGACGTGGCTTCAGGTATTTCGGAGAGCACACTAAATCCTGCAGGTACTTTGTAGCGATCCTCTGGCTTACTGACTAGACTGCAATATTTGTTCTACATAGAAACGTGGAAAGTGCAATTATTACATATACTTTGTAAAATATATAAATATGCTTGTATATATTTATATTTAATAAAAATACTCACCAAATCAGCGAACTCTTTGAAAACTTTGGTTATGGTTTTCCTTAGACCCACGCAAAATACAAAAGAATCCATTACGCCTCGTGTCATTTCTACTTTTATGTGTACTTGGTCTTGTTGTGGGCGTATCAATCCGGATATTAATGCTACCAAATCTTGACGCTTAATCATTTTAAGCTCAACAAGCATGCCTTCGCAGCAAGTGCGACCGGAGCACCACAAAGTATATAAACTTTCACTTTCCTTCATTAACCCAGGATTTTCGTTTTCTTGCTTTCCATCATCACCTTAAATTAGAGAATATCGCAGTGTTATAAAAAAACATAAAAATTGGATTCTCGACTTGTAAACTTACCGACTAGCACAAAATTGTCATCCAATAGGCCCTTATGTGTGCTGTACCATAACTGTGCCAATCTCGCATTCTTCGTTTTACCAGCAAAGAAATTAGCGAAATAGGCTAACAAACCCGCCAACATAAGCATTTCCATCCAATATGAGTCCCAGTGAGTGCTACAAAACATTCGGAACATACATATAGATATATTTTTAAGTAAGGATACTCAATTAAAAAACTCTTACCGGAAGTGCATCGGAATCTTAGCTACCGTCAATTTGGGTTCAGCGGTTTTTGGATCTACTGGTATGTCTTTGCTTTCACCTGCATCAAAACCTTCAAACTCTTCTTCGTCTTGGAAATGTTCAAATTCGTTGTCATCATCTTCAACAATTCCGTCGTCGTCGTCTGTTTTAAAGTCATCTGACTTGCCAGATACTGTCTCTACAACTTTCGGTTTCTCGGGTATTTGTGCTTGCTGTGCAGATTTCTCATCTCCAATTGGTGGTACCGATGTAGACACGGTCTCCACAAACTCATCGTCCGTGTCGAAGTCATCGAAATCAGCAAAGTCACTATCATCGGCATGAGCAAATACCGAGGTCATACCAGTTAGCACCAGGCAGCCCAGTGCCAAAAGTGTCACCACCTGTCTTACCTGCATATCTCTTCTTTCACTACACTAATAAATAAATTTTACTAATTATTAAGCAACATAACCATTGGTTTTAATAAAAATATTGAGGTTAAATGCAAGTTAAATGGGTAAAGAAAACGACGATACACTCACTCAATTTAATACTCATTTCAGTGAAAAGGGATAGGGTTAAACTACCATTCACAATAGTGTGTGCAGTGATGATATTTTTATTGAGTCTGTTTTATTTTTTATTTTCATTTATTAAACAAGTTCTGTAAATTTTCTGCGATTGAAATATTTATAATAGCAAATTTACATTAAAATAGAAATTTACTGATTAAATGTCAAATTTCTATGTTACTTTAACGTAATACACAGTACACAATTCATAACAATTCACCTAAAGAGATACTCAACACATAACCATAGATTTATCTGTAAGATTTGAAAGCATTTAATACCGCAAAAGTTTGAAAAATATAAAAATATGTCTAAAAAGTGCTTATAATGTATTTTAAGAATTAAGTATTAATAGAAGATTTATTTTATAACTACGGGAAAAGAGCATCTACATTTTATGATGAATTATAATCTTCTGCAAAAATACGGCAACTATAAAAATGTAAACAATAACAATTTTTAATGTCAGCGAAGTGTCAAGTATACATGTGGGATCCTTTTAACTAAGTTTAATTAATTTGTTGAAATAAAATGGTAAATAAATACAATAAATTAAAGAAATGTACAATTACAATTGCTTATATTATTTTCAGGGCAAGCAAAAGAAAACACGTAAAATACAAAAACAACGTACATCGAAACTGAAACGTTTATTAAAGCCTACTGATCAACGGATTAAAGAAGGGATACGGAAGACACGTAAAAAGCCAATAGATCCACACGCTTTGAAAGTACACAATGTTCAACAACAAAGTTCCGCACTGTTTTTCCAATATAATACACAACTGGGTCCACCATATCACATTATCCTCGACACAAATTTCATCAACTTCAGCATTAAAAACAAACTGGATATCATTCAGGGCATGATGGACTGCTTATACGCCAAATGCATCCCCTATATCTCAGATTGTGTTCGTGCCGAGTTAGAAAAGCTAGGAAGTCGTTATAAATTAGCGCTGCGCATAATTTCTGATCCACGCTTTGAACGTTTACCCTGCCTACATAAGGGAACATATGCCGATGACTGTTTAGTAGAGCGAGTTCGCCAACATAAATGCTATATAGTAGCAACCAACGACAAGGATTTGAAAAATCGTATACGCAAAATTCCAGGTGTACCTATTATGTACGTAGCTGCGCACAAATATGCCATAGAACGTATGCCGGAAGCGTACGGTGTAAAAGCGTAATATTTATTAGTTTTTGAGTAGTAGTTAGTTAGGTTAAATTGCAGTTTTATAATTTATAAACTATATGCTGTATGTAATTATCACAATCTGAACATAACTGAATAAGAAAGAAACACACAAAAACACACTCATGTTATATGTTTATATGCAGGTATAGACATTTATAAACAAATTCCAATATTAACCGGCAATTTTGCCTATTGTTTACATTAAAATTTATAAAAGACTTCGATTCACAAAATATTTTTCAGTGAAATCAGCTGGACAAAATTCAATATGGCATGTAGGAAATCTATTGATAGAATCCATTGAATAAATAAACAAGATGCTTTTGTTTTATATTTATATTTTTCATCAAGAATTATCGTACTACAATGCTACAGAAATTGATTTTTTGCTTTTTGAAATATGTTTTTTTTTATGCCGAGTCTTTATAAAAAGTCGCAAAAAGATTTATTTCCGTAATTTTCGTCTCAATTAGTTTTCGTTAAACACATGAAAAGAAAAGTATTGTGATACATTTTAATTTTTAATTATTGACAATCAATCAAATCAAAATGAAATACAATCAATTCTTATATTATCCATTTATTACAATATACACAAAGCATATGTATGCAAACTTATATAATAAATATATAAAATATAAAACATCCATTCAATAAGCTTTCAGGTGCACACATATGATTTTACGCCTTTGTGTAGGCTACAAATAAAATTTTTCAACTGTCCCACTTCCGGAATATTAAGATTTGATGTTGATTGAAAGAACACCTCGTTTTTCAAACGATCTTCTTTGGTGACTTTTTACTGTTAAATAAAGTCCTTGTGTTCTTGGTCATCTGCCAATTAACCGCAAAAGATGCATACATTTCCTATGCATGTGGGTAAGATTTTTTCCGGGTGCTCACTTGTATCTGAAGATCAGGACTTCTCTCTTACGTAATTGATGAAAATCTGCTATAAATGATAACAGTTATAATTATGTAAACAGTTGTGCAGTTTTTTATTTAGCATTTTTCAAAAACATTATTTATAGTTGTTTGTCCACATTATCCTTTTAAACCCACAACGTGTGAACGGAAGTCTTATCTTCAACGCTGGTGTACCACTTACCTTAATAGTTCTTTATTCAAATTAATATCGATAAGTATTACATATACAAACACAAATACAAATATTCAGTCACCATCAATTAGAAAAATGTATGTTTTATTAAAAGTTTATAAATTAAAGTATTGATTATCTCTCAACTTTCCAGATAAACGAAATTGCTATTATTGTATTTGACTAATACTATAAATAAGTGTTAACACCTTCTATTTTAAGGTGAAAGCTTCATCTATTGATGTAATACTTTGCTTTTTTGTTTATTTTTAAAAGTGATTAATAACCCACGCTTACCTCATATCATTTATGCTTTTTTAATGAAGTCAGTGAATAACAAAGATTAAGTAAAATACGCCTATATATGTACATACATATGTATGTAAGTTGTCCAAATTTACCGCGTTCACGCTGCGCTTTCACATTTTCAGCTACAGAAGTTTCATCTAATTACACCGTCGAACTTAGTCTCATATTGAATGTACTTCAACATGTGCCGGGTAACCCGAACACCAGAGCACCTGATGAAGTACAATAGACATGGGACATTCGTTGAATTATGAGGAATTAAATCACTTAGTCACTAAGATGTCGGCTGTGAATATGTGCAAATGATCGCCGCAACTTCACTGTTTAATATGTGACGAGACTCTGTTGACTTTGACAGGCACTTCGCGCGCTACTTCAGGTACCTGACTGCCTTAGATTGCAACCCAGCCCCGGTCACTGATTAGCGCGCAAAGTACTTGACTTCACAGTTGAAAGCGTTGATTGCCAAAATGTTAATTACCAAAAAAAAAAAAATCGTAAATGGAATATGCATCAAAAATGCACCGAAGTCTGCATAGCATTAAACATGCGATCTCACTCACTTGAACTGCAGCTGCAATTGCAGTTGGCAACAGCAGTTGCACTTGGCTGCACGATTACTCAGCGTGACTCCGAATGACTGCATGCACATACATATATATTGGTCATATGTACGTGCTTCAGCTCGTTTATTCGTACCTACCCACTCATCTGCCCATCGCGTAACCGTGGCACAACCAGGTGTCGACCGCAGTTGATCATCCAAAGGAAACGACCTTGTGGTCTCTCCATGAGAAGCTTTAAGGTTAACGATCTGCTGTTCAACTTCGTTAGCGCCCTATGAATGGTCTCTGGATGACTTCATACACATATACACACCAATATGCCCAATTGTATGCATATATTCTCTTTTCACAGCACATTTAATGTATTTCGCCGAGACTTGCTCTCTTTGCTGTCTCACACCAGTTCACGATTTGTGTGCGAAAACTCAGCAAACAACTACTCACCAGTCGACCAACCAATGCTCGTCACATCCGGCAAAACTACCAGCTGACAGACTGGCAAGCTAATTGGGTATCATTAACTCACATTCACCAGTCGCTCTTTAATAATTATCTTGCTCCCAGCTCTCACATTCAAAGAGCTTACCACAAAATATTTAACTTTTTCATTTGTGTGCGGGTCTCTTTGAGCACCAGTTGTCATCTTCTCACGCTTTGCCATTTTTATAAATGTGTGTGAGAGTTTCTGCAAATTTCGTTCACTAATTTCTGCACGTAATCTACGAAGCTTGGAGTTGGAATTTGCTTCGTTATCAAGATGACTTGCTTCGTGTTCAACCTGATCGACGGATTGAAAAGAATAACAAGAAAAAAATGTAGGTACCGAACTTCGTCTGGAATTTTAAATTAGTCATGCCATTATTTTCACCTATGAGCGCTCTGCACTCACACATAAACAAATGTTTGCGGTATCGGTGTGCGAAAGTACACAGTCACATTAGCACCTCCCCGGCAGCTGTTAGCTGTGGTAAGTTATACTGCTTGCCTCTCTTCAGCGATTCGTATTTGTAAAAGTCATGTATGTGTATATGTTTTGCTTCCCTCAACACCTGACTGCCAAGTATTGGCTTGCGTTTGCTGCCCACTATTCCTCTGGCTCCGAGTGCAGAGCACGAAATTATGCAAATGGTCTTTCTTGACTAGCTGGCACCATAAATTACTTGTTGAACGGTCTAGTACACACACACACATATTTTACCATATATGTACATACATATATGTATATACATATATGTATATATCAAAAACGATGATGTTTGCACGCAGACTTCCCATTTTCAAACATACACACACTATATGTACATACATACATACCAAAGTACGAAGCTACTGGCAAACCGTTCACACGGGCACTGTCTCATGTCATGACATCATCTGGTCGGCATTTCCGTGAACCCGCTACTCGTTCGCTCACTTAACACAGAATTCAACTTCCGCCAATTAACTAACGAAGTTTATCCTGCAGAGTTACCGTGTGTATTTCCCATGCAGGCCGCTCGTCTCTAATACACTTGCAATGCCAGAAGACGTAGCGGCCCTGATATTCTAAATTTGTATTGCTCTCCTCTGTCGCAGATGCCGATCTCGCAGTTGCTGGCCACATAGTTTCCCATTTCTTCACCGACCAGCTGTTCGACCGTACGACCAACCGAAGGAGGAGGTATTGGCCGTCCGGGCTCAAAGCTGTTACTAAGCAATCGATGTCGTTGGTCGTGCTAGCGAACAAATTCGCATATTGCCGCTACGAATCGGTGTGAGTGACAAAAGAAAAAAAAAACCTGAAAAAGAACAAAATTAAAACAGTTTTGAATTTTACTCACAAACACATCGGCATAAAGGCGATCGCTGTCCGCTACGACGTTGCTTGCCGACTGTCGTTGGTGCTGCCTGTTCCGATGAGAGTAGCTTTTTGATTTCAAGCACTGTGTGCTGCAATTATTCATTTATAACCGAGCGCACACACATACATACATATGTCTATATACACGAGGTTGTGCTCTTTCTCCAGAGCGCACAAAGGCAGGAACAAATAAAAAATAAAATAACACGATTTAATGAGTATCTACGAACGACACGTGCCCCACTACACACGCATCTTCGGGATTCACACATATGTATGTGTATGTTTGTTGGTTAAATTTTTTCGTTGGTAATGATTCGGATATAGATACATACATAGGTAGTTGCCGACGCATACATTATAGTAGCGCTTGAGCTTCAATTTCAGCTTTCCGCTCACGTATCTATTTATGTTTGTATTACTTTGTTTAGTTTTTGACTTCTCCTTCTTCGTTCAGCAGAACTTTTTCGTCTTTGTCTTCGTCGTCGTATTCTTTTTCCTTCGGTAAATCGTGTATGTATGTGTTCGTGTTCAGCTGTTTCCGCCGCTACGAAGACGGCACACACCTCATCAACTGCTGGCAGACATTTTTGCACTGTGCCGACTTCAGCGGCTGCCATATTGCTTTTACTTGAAAATTTCGCAAAGTTTCAGATCACGCTTCGCGAGTTGTGTACTCACTACGATCCGCGTGCTTTGCGAATTCCGATTTGCAAATTTTCATTACCCCCCCTCTCGCTACATACGACTACAAGCACATATACTTGTACACTGGCATGCAAATATGTATGTATGTATATACATATGTACATATATTAAGTTTTTGTGTATTGTAAAAATTTCGCATTTTTCATTTTGCCAAAAAATTTGTTTTACGCTTGAAAGCGCTCGGCCGATCGGCGACAGCTGTTGGTTGGCTACACACTACCAACCGATCAGCAGTGCCACGATCCTCTAGTTGGAGCCCGAACGACACCAGTCGAAGCCTGGCCACCTCTCCATTTGGCAATCGTCTGTTGAGCAGCTGAAAGCAAGACGGAGAGGAGAGTGCTGCGAGCGACCACTAATATGTGAACACGTTCGAAGCTTCAAGACATAAAGGCAAATATGTAAGAAGCAAATTTGTATGAATATGTTTGCTGTTTGAAGCCTTGAATTTCGGCAAATTCTTGGCGGAACGTGTGAGTATCTCAAAGTTTCAATGGCATTGTAAAGAAGTCGTGGTTGCAAATTGAATCGTTGCTTGGTTGTGGTGGCCGCGACACTTCGTGTTACCTCCACGACCAACCGTGAATACGTAAGCAACATTTAGTTAGACACAAAGCCAGGCGCGCAGTGCCGAAAATTGTTGGCTGGTAGGAAGCGAGATGGAACACATTGAATGGTGCTCGTATTTCATTTTCGATTTGATTTGCACTTTTTTCACAAAGTAGTTATTTTGCTGAAATTTGGCTTACGTATTTAGATATGCTTATATATGTGTGTGTGTATATGCATATGTATTGGCGCAGTCGGTGACCTAAGTGAAAACCGAGCCACTTGGTTTGCACATCGGCTGTATGGTTGGAATGACGACAGTTCGCAATTGCGCTGAGTACTATAATGAGTAATTGCCAATATTTTGAGTAATTGCCAATATTTTGAATGTCGCGCAAACGTATACCCACAAGTAGATACATACAGGCATATGTACATACATATATGTAGTTTACCCCACAATGCTGACTTCAATACATCCAAGGTTCTTTGGCTTAAGCCGAACGTGCATTGACAAAAAGTTTTGAGGTTCGGAAATGTTTGGCAAACAACAGACGTTAGGTTATTTTATGCAAATGTGAATAGTAGATGTATGTATACATATGATCTCTAAAATATACGTACATAATTAAATTTATGTTCGTACTATCGAAAGGATGAATATGTATGTATGTGCGTTTCGTTTACTTGGGTGGGGCACAAGCGCAATAATCTTTTTAGCTGGAGTTTGCACGACTACCGGCAGGGCGTAGCAAGCACACATACACTTGTACATACATATGTCTTCAGCAACGAGTATGTGCAATTGTAAAAAGTCGTTGCATGCCGGCAACAATAACGAAGTCATTTATAATGGCGATGATGATGATGATGTTGCAGACGATGATGCATCGGGATGTTCATGGTCTGCATGCAATGGACCCACCGTATTTTACAACAAAAACATTACAAACTGCACACATACACACGCAATCAATGTGACACTCTCTGTCTCTCTTCTTTTCACCCTTTCTCTCTCATGCCAACAGTTTGTCGCTCGCATGAGCTTTTTAAACACGCTGGCTCTTACTCGTGTCCACTGTATATTGTATGCGAAATATATTTTAATGTACAAATAAATGTAAATATGTAAATCATACCAGTCCATATACACATTACAACAAATGAATGGAGTTAGTGTACAAAAAAATATTATAAGTCATATTAAACGAACTTACCGGTAAAGTGACGAATCAGCAGTGAATGCCACGCATAAGCGCACAAGCACAAACACATACATACATAAACATATATATGTAAATGTATCCAAATATATACATATGTAGATATGGTATATAAGTGAATTTTTTTATATGTACATATGTGTGCGTGTGCTCCATGCACACTCCGACACAGCTACAGCTGTTTGCACTCAACTTCGCAAAACTTTCAGACCGGTCACTGTGCCGTTGTCTGCCTCCATTGTCTTCCATCTGGTTCGGTCTTCGGTCTTTGGGCTTGTATTTGCGTTTGCGTTCATATTATATTATGTGCGTACAAGTATAGGTGGCACTTTGTGCCGCATGGTGAAAAATCAGAGGTAACAGCAAAAGAACAAAAGACTGTTTCTAACGTCAATTTTAAGTACACGGACAGACATGCGGATATACGAATATGCATACAAATAAACAATATATAGTTAAACATTTCAACCTACACTTGAGCGGATAAACTGTGTAATCTTTCTATGCGCTCGAATTTCTCTTCAATAAGTTAAATTTATAATGAGGAGATTTCTCAGTCCAATATGCGTTTTTTAAAACGAAAGCCGACATTCACTCCTTTACCACTTACTCATATACATAGTAAACGTTTATGTGGCACTAACCATTCTAACATTAAGAAAAATATTAAAGTTCTACTCCTTCGGCAGTATTTCGTACTTTAACTCACATATTCGCATGCTCCATTACTCAAGAATTTCGCATTTCGTTCTGTATTGTCGTCACTTATGCCATTCTCTATGGTTCGGTTTCTGCTTTTGTTTTTTTTTTTTTTGATTTTGGTGCTGTCTTTCCCTCGAACGACCGCATTCCTAATTCGCATATGCCACCACTTTTCGTATGAAATCACGATCTGTGCACGACTTTTCAAACTTTTTACTGTCTCTTTTAGCAATCTACAATCTAAAATTAATTTTTCAGATACATGTCGTTCAAACATGTGAGTTGCGCTGTCCTCCTCCTGGCCATTTTCTACATAATACTCGCATGATGTCGTTCAGCCGGCACCTCGTCCATCCCTCTGCAATATTCTTCTTCTGGCAAAATATGAGCAATAATATGTCGCTGCACATATGTTCTACATTCCTCTGCATATCTCTATGTGGTCGCACACACGCACATACTTATGCATATAAATAAATGATTTATTGCTCGTATCACACGTACATGTATGTTTATTTACCGACTATTTAGCTGCTTAATCGGATGCGTGTTTATCACCAAAACTTTGCTATTTTACTTTTAAATATGCCGTGCTGCGGCGCTTGTCATTGTGGCACCAGTGTCCACATATTCACTGGTATTTTTTGTGTCAGCTGGGCGGGTGTGTGGATTTTTTAACGCCGGCAACTTATAAACTTGCGTCAGCGCCCATGTTGTCACCACTGAAACCAATACGTAGTACCGGAGCAAGGCTGATATCATATAGATCGACTAGTTATAATCAGCTATCAGGATTTTCTTGACCCATACGTTGTGGAGTGCTCGAAATTTGAAACTGCTTGCTTACTGATCGGGAAATTTCCACCGTCTTAAGTAATAAAATTCGAAGTTTTCCACCGCTTTTGTTCCACAGCGTGCACTGTAAAGTGCATTACCACGGCCGAAGCTGGGGGCCATCCTCGTTGAATTTCACAATTCCTTTGCTTTTTCCGGTCGAAGTGCACTTCCGATTGAATTGTCTTCACTTTTATATCTTGTTGGCCGTTCCTTCATTGGCTCACGTATACGCGCACCAACACAAGTGTATTTAGCGAGAACACGGACACATTCAGACTGACGTCGCCGCCTATATACACATTAGTCCATACAAAATACATACTTCGCACTACAAACGTACATACATGCAGACAAATATATAATACATGTGCACAAGCACTGAACCGCAGTGCACAATGCCCATTTGTCGTTTGCCGCAATGCCGCCCGTCATATGACGATGACGATAATAACAGTGCAAACAAGTACACACGGCAACAATGGAAATATTTTCAATATTTAAATAATGCCAAAAAATATCCGATAAGTCTGCGTTTTTTTTTGTTCTTTTTTTAACTCATTTTCGAAACGTATAAACAACGCCCACAGCACTTCCAACTGATCCTTAGCAAATTGTGTGTAGTTTTTGCTATAACGTCACTCCCCTCCATGTCTACCATTTGGAAAATCAGCTGTCTGCCATCGGCGTTTGCACTCGTCGACGACCTTAAATAACTGCTTGGCCATCTGGTGTACTGTTGTGACTGACGACTAACTGAGTAACTGACTAACTCTTGATGTCTCTCCAGTTTGAATGCTTTGGTAAGTGAATTTCTTTCTATGTTTGTGAATACCACTGTGTGCTAATTGACGTCGAGCGACTATTTTTAAGACGAACCGTTCAGACCGGCTGTGTCTGATCAAATGAGTGTTATTCGGTGCCGCTGTTCAATCAAAAGCAACCAGAGCCAGCTATTTGCCATAAAATTTCTTTCGGTTCGCGTTTACAAGTAAGCTTCGTGGTGTCTCTACTTGCACACTGAATGTTAATATGTATAGTAAATATATATGTGTTCATATGTATGTTTCTGTCATTGCTTCGTCTGTGTTTGCGTCCAGAGAGCTAGCTACCCAGTTCTAAATCAAGTGTGTAGATACTGTCAGTGCCAGAGTGTCGGAGACCAAGCGAGTATTTCTCCCACCGTCGTTTGTCAATGCCGGTAATCGCGTACGAATGCGCCGTTTTTTCATATTATTTGCTATATACCTTTTGTATGTACCATTCACATACATACCTACATGGGCACACACATTTTTTCACTCATTTGGTTGCCGCTTGTAACGAGAATGTTGGCGAAACCCGTCGCAC
Source organism: Bactrocera neohumeralis (assembly GCF_024586455.1). Lineage (NCBI taxonomy): Eukaryota > Metazoa > Arthropoda > Insecta > Diptera > Tephritidae > Bactrocera > Bactrocera neohumeralis. Next base: position 3,061,783 of record NC_065920.1, on the reverse strand, counting down.
GTCTCCTGTCTGGCAGATACTTCTTGTTGGACAACAAATGCCATCGGCATTGCCACTGCCACTGTTAACGCCGCTGCTTCTGTCTACTTCTGCGACTGCGACTCCATTGCAGCCACTAAGTCATCGTCGTCGTCATCGTCATCGCCACCATAACCATAACCACCACGACCGTTGTTATGACCATATTCTTGGGGTTAAGTTTGCTCTTTCTGATTCTGTTGCTCTTGCTCCAGCTCTTGCGGCCGCTTTGTTTGTAAATGGTAGTGAGCAAGCGCCGAAACCCGATTATGCACGAATGTTTACATGCGTATGGCGAATGCGACTTTTTCTCACTTGCAACGGTTGCACATGCACGTCTGTGTTTTAAGTGCAATTCTAGTGAGGGGGAGTCACAAAGTTTCGATAACTCAAGGAAGTTGACGTTGGTGCCGGCTCTATGGCATGAGAGGATCCCAACCAAAATCATCAGCTGATCTAAATAAGCAGAGCTTAAAGGTCTGTGTGGTGTAAAAAGATATTACAATTAATTATAATTACTAAATAATTAATTGTTAATTACGTATACATAGAAGTACAGCAAGTACTTAAAGAACCGAGCATAAGAACGTGAAAAGTACGTAAAATATTGGTATAGACAAAACGTAAAATTATTATTAATTCGACAGGCGAATTGGCGAACTGTTATCATTCCCCAACTGGCTAATCATTGCTTTCTCCATTCTCAATATTTCAAAAACCACTACCAAAATTTTGTGTCTTACCTGTATAACTATACGTACATACATACATACACATATGTATATTTCGATATTGTATGTAAGTTTGAGATATGAAATATTATTTCAACTGCTTCTATAGAGTACTTTTAGGTCTACCATATACATTTGGTCAGTTTTAGAGATCATTAAGGTAATCTTAAGACAACTTGAGTCACAGAGTAATGAGATTATATAGACGTTGACAAATTCAAATATCACTTTATGAACTTCGTTATTTCATGAGATAGAAATTTGTATCTTAAAAAATATTCATGATACAGGGTTTATCCGGAGAGGACATAGGACTGAGTCGATTTAAAAAATATCAAATTGAACCAATCGTTACAATTTCTTAAAAATTTTCAAAAAATTTCGTTGATGCAGCGCTGCCAGCGCGATTTCCAAGCATTGGAGGCGTCACAGAAGGCATTCTCCGGAAAAGCCTTTAGTTTCGTCTTGCCTTTCATCGGTCATTTGGAAACAAAAAAAGGCCGGGGGGTAACATCTGGGCTGTAAAGCGTTGCGGAAGCATTGGGATGCCGGCCTTAGTTAGGTAGCTGTTCACAAGAAAGGCGGTGTGAGCCGAGGCGTTGTCGTGGTTCAACTTCCAATCGACTGCGATGTCTTGTCGAACCCGAGTGACCCCTCATTTGAGTCTCTTGAGGACTTCCACATAAAACTTGGCGTTGGCGGTTTGTCCAGGAAGAACAAATTTATGGTGGACGATGCCTTTGATGTCACTTCTGACTTTAATGTCTCACTTTTACTCGGAGACAACTAACCTGCCGTTCGTTCGTCAGCTAGGAACGCCCTCTACCGAATCCAGTTGGTGCGCGCAAGCTCCGAAGTACAGTTGCGGCGGAAGAAAATCGGTCCTATTACTTTTCAGATAAACCCTGTACATTCCTACCAATATGTATAAATATGTATATATTTAATATCTGATAAAATTATTTTATCAGGAAATCGCAATTTGAGTAAAATTAAAAATGCAATTAGTTTATTTACTTTGTAAAAATATTTATCATCATACTTTAAATTAACTATCAATTATATCTACAGATTTCAATATTTACACATTACATATTTTACAATTAATATTTTAAATTTAACAATATCAATTTTGTTTGTTAAAAGTTGTGAATGAATTGTTGAGTTGATACTCTCCCACTAAGAATTATCTAAATATTTGGTTTACTAATATACTATATACAATGTCTGTGCAACTGTTTTGAACGCCATACATATTCGATATAAGGATTTTTTTTAAATTTAAAGAGAGTTCAGAGCTTTTGAAAAAAGCAAAGACCAGTGATAGTGGAGATCACCATTTTCACTCGAGTGGCTTGCACTATGACTCTCTATGAGAGTGAGTTGACACGCTAAATATTGGTACAGTATTTAATGAGTTAAGCCGCAGCTTTATATATTCACTGTTGCCAAAGCACGCTTTAATCATAAAATTATATTTATTAACTATATTAATCAGTGCACGTAGATGATGACTATCGCCTCCGTACGAGAAGTTAGGACCTACTATTATGGGGAGTTATTAGTTTGGGTTGGCACAAACGGGCTCCAGCGTAGACAACTGTCGTCAATTTTTGGAAAATTGCCCCTTTGCTTAACACGTTTTTCGTATTCGTCGAGTACATCCTTAAATTACAAGAAAAATTATATAAGAAAATTAGTTTCAATTATTTTAAAGCCTCAACAAACTAAATTAGACAATTATTTTTAAATATTTTAAAGCCTCAACAGACAAGTAGAGGAAGACAATTTTGAACTATACACTACTGAACTATATACTCACTTGCTTCTTAAGTACGATATGCTTGCCTTTCCAGTACTTCATCATGCCTAAGGCTTGCAAAGTGCTCACGATATCGTATGAATATATTGCCGTTTCCTGCACAGTATAAAAGAAAGAAAGAACGAAAAATAATTCGTGAGCAGAAGATAATTCTTGTGGACCGATTTTTCGAAAGGATGCACAATTTATAACAATATACATATGTGACCTGGTCTACGAAAAGGGGGCTTAGGTGTCAAAAAAAAGGAGAACAATTAATGAGATAACGAGAAACTGACGATTATTTTTAACAGCTTTTCCCAGAAAACTAGTTTTCGCACGTTAGCCCCTTTTCGTAGACCAGGTCACATATATTAAATAAAAAATATTTTATTTTTCACGCTGCGCATATTACCTGCGACACATCTTTTATGCTCAAGGTATTTCCGGTTCGCGTGCACAGATAATCCAGCAACACATCTTTCCAATAAGACCGATAGGATATCAAACCCAAGTCCGACAGTGGCTTTTCCGGCGAGCCAATCTTGCCCTCCACTCTAGTCAGAAGGTAACCTATGTAAGTGTGAATAAATAAGAAATGATAAAAATTGTTAAAATAGAATTTCATACAACGCTTGTCATTTGTATTATAACTAGTGAGAGTACAGGGTCATCGTGTGAACGCCTTCAAGTTCTTTGGCATCACGTGTCTACCCTCAAACTCAATGAATAATGTTTTTTGCCTGTCTGCTGCACTCCTCAACCCCGCGTTTTGACCAACTTTGTCATTCCCCGTTAATAAAACGCCATCCACATGCGTCTAGACAGACCAAACTTAAGGATGAGTACTTCAAATGTCGATATACAAATACTTTTATTTATATACTACAACGCTTTAACGGGCAAAACCCTGGACGAGCGAACGAATGTTGCAGGAACAGCACAATTCTATTCCGTCATTCAACTTTTGCAAAAAGCTTTGCGACAGCGCCAGCAAGCGTCCATTCAACCCACGCACCTTGTATGGCCGTGCGTGTGTTTGTATATATGTTTGCGGCTCAGCTTATAATATTCCTTACTTTGTGCCATACACATACATACATACATACAAAGAGTTGTACATTGTCAGCGAATTACATTTGCCACCGCAGCGTATGAGGGAGTGCTTTGTAGGGTTTGTGTTGTAGCAATTTATGCTTTTGGCGGTTGGCGTCTGAAGTTCTGCGAAACCCCAACTCACCTTAACACGAAACTCGCTGTGCAAGTCTCAAACGGTAAAAGGGGTTGAATTCTTTCTGTGCGTTGCACCGCACAACAACACCAGTGAGCCATGTCTACTGCAGCACCACTGCTGCAGCGCTAGCTCTGCTCTGCCACACCCTGTCCTGCATTTCGCGGCAGACGAACGCTCACCCACATACCCCCAAAGGCCGGTTGCACGCCCGCATGGTACACCCCGTGTGCGAGTAATACTACTACGTAAGGCAACGAAAGCAAGGCTGCTTTGATTTTTCTTTCCAGCACAAGCACTGAAGTCTGCACACACACACACGAACATACGCGCATGCATACATACAAACAAAACAGCACTTGCACGCGTACCAGCGCGGCATGGGCATGGGCAATGACGAGACGACTTTATCGATCCGCGTGCAGGCGTAGCCAAAAGTGTTATTAAGCCGAAGTGCAGAACCGACTACTCAGTTCAAGCGACTGAGCGGTGACTGCAGAAGAAACAGCTAACATGTCCACAGGCTATTAAACGCCTAGCAGTATGCTTTAAAAACTCGTATTGGCAAATTGACGCCAAGAAATATGCCTAAAATGCCTTCCGAGGTAGAAGAGTGCCTGCAATCGTATTCGCTGCCGATTGTGCCGTCACAATTCCTGTGCTATTTTGCTAAATTATGCCAATTTAACGTTTGGCAAAAAGTCTGTTATGCAATTTGTGAGTATGAAATGCCCTTACGCAACTAAATTCACAAGTAACCGGTACTCGGCGAATCATTTGCTGCCTGTACCATAACAAGGACGACGCCCTTTCATTGTGACCTGTCCTGACCTTTGTTGTCTGCTCAACACTATGTACTTCGCCGTCATCAGCCAGCAACGTCGCCACCGCTGCCGCTTCCGCCGCCGTCGCCGACACTGTCAACACAAACAAAATGACAATTACGCAAATCAATAAAATAAGAACGCAATAACGCATTGTAGATTTATTAATAAACGCGAGTTTTGCCAAATTTGCATTGCTCCGGCACAACAAAGAACTAACTTTTCGTAAATGAGGATAAACACTGCAACACAAACAATTTTGTACGCACTTAGTCACAAAGTCGAGCCGGTTGGTTCGCATGAATGTAAAATAAAACTGTATTTAAGTCGGAAGAACAACATTCCTACGGGGGGTGGAGTATTCAAACCCTGGACATGATGACAATGTTTGCTTTGATTAACATTTAAGCTTTTTAGAGTAATTCGTCTTTCACGGAATGATATCGAACTCGATGGAGTATTTCCGACGGGCAAAACAAGTAGCGCCCTCTGAACAACAAGAATAGCAGAGGTCTAGACTCCAATATGAGCACATATAATATATTTACGTCCATCGAACCTTTGCTGTTCAAATGTAAATCTCAGCTAATACTGGAACTGCTTCTTTTTAAATTTTCACCTTCCACGAACAAAGATCTATATATATAAGTCACCCATGATTCCAGTCCTGCTGTATGGCCCAGAGGCTTGGTCGATGACAACATCTGATGGGTCGACGCTACGTGTTTTCGAGAGATTTATGGTTCTTTGCGCATTGGCAACGACGAATACCGCATTTGATGGAGCGATGAGCTGTGCAAGATATACAACGACATTGATATAGTTCAGCGAATTAAGAGACAGCGGCTGCGCTGGCTAGGTCATGTTGTCCGAATGGATGAAAACGCTTAAGCTTTCAAAGTATTCGACGCAATATCCGCCGGGGGAAGCAGAGGAAGAGGAAGACTCACTCCGTTCAGGATATCAGGTGGAGAAGAACCTGGAGGTGAAATCCTAGATCCTAGGGAAGAGGTGAAATCTTAGATCTAGGGTCCTAGGAGCTACTCGATCGATTTCAATCATATTTGGTGTGTGAGGTTACCCATCTTATTAGACATTAAAATGAGCGGATGACAATCCTACTTATATGCCATATGATTCTTTCACTTTACAGTATACAAATCAAACATCGACGAAGCTATGAGTATAAAACTTTCCACAAGTAGGCAAGTTATTTATTCTGATGTCTAAAAATTATCGATAACGAATTACAACTTGTTCCAAAAATGGGTAAAATCGGGACAAGACTTTCCATAGCATCCATAGACTTAACATAAATATTTTCGGATTTCCGGTTCACTTTTTACCGCATCTATCGGTCGGTATGTAAGAAACCTTAATGAAATTCAGAAAGCATCTCTTTCTTACAACAGTGTTATCTTTTTGCCTTAAATGGATGAAATCATGACGACAACTTATTTAGTTTAATATAAAGTTTGGTCTACAACTGAAGGTGTTTCCCAGGCTTGCTAGTTACGAGAGTATAAAATGTCACACCCTACATCACTTTTTATATTTTTTATGTATTATTAAGCCTAGTGTACCGGGAAACAAGCCTTCCAACATGGAAAAAAAAAACAATTCTTCGGCCCACTCAAAAGTTCGATGAAATGTGAAGCGAAAATTTTAAATAATCGTAAGGCATGTGTTAAAAAATTCCTAAAAAGACTAAATAAAAGCATTTCGACACTTTCTCAATTGAAACATTTTTAATGTCATTTCAACAGCTAACCTACTGAATTGACTGGAAACGACTCAGCGCTTCATCAAAACATCAGGGTCCCTCGATCCATACTTAGGAGTTATTGGCATCGCATATTACCGGAGTTTCAATTGTTCAAGTGGTATTCACATCAACTTGGAATCAGTTCCGAAGCCTAGTACACTAACTGGGCTAAAGTAAATGGACATACCAATACTTATATCAATACGTAGCTAGCTACATTGGCTTTTTTCTATTTTTTTAGCGAATTTAAGATCAAATTTTCATGAAACTCGAGCATACAGCTTTTTACCGTTATGCAAATAAATATTTTAATAAAAACCAGCTAAAATTTTTAGTAAAATAAACGGCGCTTGGCAGACTAGTGGCAGATCACTTTGTAGCTAAGTGCGTATACGCACATAACAATCAGTGTATGTATGTGTGACTGTGTGTTTGTATGTATCAAATACTTTTGTGCAATTTATGAAGACTTTTTTTAAGGATTCTCCTTCCGCATTTGAGTATTGAAAAAGACCCTGCCTGGGCCCGGGCAACGATTGAATTTGTATGTATCGGCTGTCTGAGCTGGCGCATAACAACAATAACAAAAGGCCAGTAAGTGCAGACCACACGCCAGAGTGAATCTGAACGCCACACGAACGGCCAGATATGGCGCTACAACTGATATATGACTTTTTCTGCATACACATTGTATGTGCCCGTGTGTGTGTGTAAATATATATTACTTTTGCATGGATATGTATATTCGTGCAGTGCATACATTAAATTAGTATCTCGCAATGGCACATAAGCCCAAACATGAGTTTGGGTATAAACACGAGAATATCAGCAATGTGAAGTGGTGTAAGGTCAATGTCGCTTGAAACGAAACGAAACTCTGTACGTCTCTGCCGCAGACGTATGCCCAGTCTGTGTGTGGCGAAGCAACAACAAGCCCCAACAAACGACCGCCACCATACACATACATACATACATACATACATAAGTATGTACACGCAAGGCAAGCACGTTACACCCAGTCGACGGCTCACGGTAACAAGGAAAAGCGACGAGGCGACAAGTCCGCAAATTGGCAAGCCGGCAAGGTATGCCGATGCTTTCGCCTTTGTTCTTGTTGTTATGGCTGGTGATTGTCAGGCGTTGCATCGTCGCTGCACTGTGATTCACATGCATTCAATGAGATGAGGGGATGGCCATCGGTTAAAGAACGACTATATATGCGGCGATACAGCAATATGTAAGATTATACACGTACGCGGGAATTGCTAAGCCCTGCTGGAAAAACAAGCACTCAGGCGTGGAGGAAAGTATTATATTATATCAACACTGACAAGTAGTCTTAAAAATATTGGATATGTGGTAGCTGTAGTAAGAAGTATTCCCGTATAGGTGTAAGAAATATTCATACCAGCTTACTAGAATGGAAATCATAAACAGTTTCGGCAGCGTAGAGTCGATTGCCAAAGGATATGGGTATCGGTTTATGTAAGAATCAGTTAAAATATATGCGAAACTATTAATCCAACTGTAGTTTTCTAACATACAAAAACAATATTATTTCAAAAAACTCCTTTTCGCTTTGATTATATTGCAGGAATTTGTCCATAAGCTCTCCCCAATTTCCTTTTGGGTCGAAGGAGTTTATACGTACAGAGACTAGAATTTTACTCATAATGTAATACATAATCATGTATGCATGGGTGTTTCGCATTATACTGCAATTCTGTCTTTGATGGTGTTCTTGCAGACACTTTGTATGAATAGTCGAACAACACATCTCCATCAAAGAGCCAAAAACCGAAGCAGTTGCAATGACAGCAGTAGGTGTGGCTTAGCAATGAATTTTCCAAGTAGAAAACAAAAAAAAATATTAATAATTTTTATTAATGAATATGTATAAATAAATACGTGCCTTTGGAAAAATATATATGTATGTACTTATGTATGTTGGCGGCAATAATTTGCGAAAATGTTTGGAAACGAATAACTGAGCAGCTCGCGGTTTATTGAATTGCATTTCTGACTCATCAGCTCATTTATTGTTTTTTTCATATTTTAATGAATGAAGTGACTAATCACAGTACATAATACCGCATATTTAGCGGTATTTAGGGGAATGCGATTATTGGACTTTGTACGGTTATATTCCTGCACACAAAATTTGTATAGGATGCTTGAACCAACACCAGGCAAGTGGTTGCAGTTACAATGCTTCGGTTTCTACAAAAGTCGTGTTTACGAAACCGAACGGACCTGATTTTATATACGATAAAGTATTGTCAATAAGCCGGTATTACTCAATATTAATTACAACAAACAAGGGAATATAGTATGGGTCTTTAGAGAAGAAATTGTGACTGTTGCTTGAGCTTTAATGAAAAGTCGTCAACGCAAACTGTTAATCCTACTTATATATAGAAGAGTTATCTCTTAATCCAAGTATAAATGCTTTTTAATAGTCTACTGAGGGCACTATTCGCAACTCCATCACCCATCTTGAGACCCAACATTAATTATTGGATAATATTCCTCATACACGAAGACCGTGGAGACTATAGCGAAATATAAGGGAACTGATAAAAATGCAAAACTAAAATAGGTTTCGAGAAAAAAATAATAAATAATGAAATATATAAAAAATTGGTGGTTTTAAATCCAAGAATATATGTATACCCTGAATTTATATTGAATCGAGAAGCGTGGACACATAAGTACTTCTTGAAATAAAGTGGAATTAAGCATTGTCTACGGCAAAACCATAGCAAAAACTATACATTATGCCACACACACACTTATGGCCTCTAGTTTTAATATATTTAAATTAAAAATGATACTCATAATTCATAATCAACATTTATGCAGATGTCTGTATATATATTATACTCACTGAAGTCAATCAGTAGGCGCCCGTAGCCCTTCCGCTGATATGGTGGCAGAGTTAAAATGCACGAAACGTTGTAAAACGAGTTCTTTTCCTGAAAAAACAAGCAATTTTTAAATAGAAAATGTGGAACCATAAATTGCAAATACAAATGAGTTTAAAAAAGTTTTAATTTTCTGCATTTAACGGCTTTTTAGTTAACAGATAAAGGAGTAGGTAGCTTCTGGTGTAAAAATTTAAAAAAAAAATCGATTTTTTTTGTTCATAACTCTATAGATACATATGTAGATATTCAAAAATATCTCCCTAAAAGGAATTTTCAAAATTCAAATTATTTATTTCCTAAGTTTTAGATGTTTTTTATGTCGTGGCAACTGGATCGGTTTAACGGACGACGAAGCTTTAAACGCGTTTTTCACGAGACTGGTTTTTTGCTGTGATTGACATGATATCTCAAGTTCTACTTAACCGATTCCTTTGGAAGTTGATACTAATCTTTGTTAATCTACATATATTGACTGCCTCCGATTTCGGGAAATTTTAATTTAAAAAAATTGAAAAATTTTATTTTTAAAAAAATTGGAAAATTTTGATTTAAAATAAATTTAAAAATTTTAATTTTGAAAAAAATTGGAAAATTTTATTTTTTAAAAATTTGGAAAATTTTTAATTTATTTTTAAAAAAAAATTTGAAAATTTAACTTTTAAAAATTTGGAAAATTTTATTATTAAAAAAAAAAAAATCCAAAAACAGGAAGCAAATTTGTTTTCAAGCCGACGCGATTTTATGAAATTTTGTCTTTGTCAAGGTCTATCCGATAACGACATCTTTCCTAATGAATATATGTATGTATGTATGTATGTATATTTTTCAATTTGTTCGATTTAAATCACTACAAGGGAATCATATCAACCAGGAATAACGGTTTTTTCACAGTCACCACAACACCACGATTTTTTTACTTTTTTGTTTATTCTTTAAATGTCAATAAAAATCATATAAAAAAAATTTTTAAGGAAAAAGTTTTTAAAACTTTTTTATCTTTGTGTGAAAAATTAATTTAAAAGACCAGAATAACCCCATAAAGGAACAAGTACATATTTACAGAAAGGAATTGAAAAATAACCATACTTTGGGAATATTTTCGTTTTGGACATGGAGTAAGAGCTCAAGTTCCCTGTACTTCCGCTTGGTGTATAATGTCTTTTATTTAATAACTTTTACTTCATTACTGAAATTTAATTTAAAAATTTTGTAAGCTTTACTGTCTATAAGGGTTATTATTTAATAAAATTCTATATGAACATACATACTTACATATGTGAAACAGCGAAAAATAGAATAGATTTTTTCACAACAAATTTAAACAAGAAACAGAATTTTGAACAGTCACACAAAAGTTTGCATTTTCGGGGTTCATTGACCACAACATATCGATAGTAGACACTTAAGTGGTGTGTAAAGTGAAGGGCGCCGCCGTTGCGGATAGAGCTCGCCATCTATGTGAGTATGTGCCGTGAACGTACCATGTACATAAATTTAGGTTGTGTCTGGGCGTATACGTACCCTGGCTCATACCAGCACTCGATCGCGGTTGCGAAAAAAAGCAACCACCACGTTGTTCAGACTGCCGGCGGAGACAATGTCAGCATCCTTTAAGTGGGGCGAATGTAGTCTCACACCAGTGGCTTGCCGGTATCCATGCCATTGCACTCGAAAACTCGAAAGCCAGACAGAAATATCCATACAACAACAAAACCAGCAAAAAATAGAAAAATACAAACGCTCCAAAAACAACCGAAAATTTGACGCCTGTGTAGTATGAACAGCACCAAAATGGAGTAAGTTGCAGCTGCTATATGCTGCTGCATCCTTTGTGATGCTGCCCAAACGTCCAGGGCAGCGCAACCGTTTTTCCCGGCCTCTAAACTCCAGCTTGCCAATAGATATGGCGATTTTCCATTGTTAGGTACGTATATGTATATGTACATACATATGTACATAGGTGCTCCCTGAAATGCACGAAAAGGTTCACGACCTCATTACGTTGCACCCAGTCGCAGAGAGCAACTGTGCGCGCACAACCCCTGCTCCCCACTCAGGTTGCATGCCGCTCGTCGTTCATTGGCTGCAATCCGTAGCTTCCGATTTCGCGTCTGCGCTGGCGATGACGACGTAAATTACTTACTTACAAATATACATACATACATATGTATATATGTATGTGCATAGACATAGACTTGCATGCCGAACGGGCCATGGGAGAGGCAGTGGCTGAGACCGAATCCGAGACTGTTATTGTCGATACTGACTACGGCGCGCGTTCACTTGTCTGCTCTCTTCCCAATCGTCTGCGATTTGTCTGTCGTTTGTTGTTATTTCCATTGTTATTATTGTTGTCGTTGTCGTTACTGTTGGCATAGCAAACGAGTGCCGTCTGCCTTTAATGTCTGCCAGCCATGGCTTGATGGCGTGGAGCGGGTGCTTCTGGTTTGAGTGGGTCACTGGCTGAATGAGAATTTTGTTGTTTGTAACAGTGGAGTCTCATTCCTAGGGGAATACCCATTGAAAAACGTCCATATGTATGTGTGGGAATGTTGTCACTTATATATACATACATATATGTTTATATAAGTGCTTACAACTCCCACTTATATACGCGCTTTGGATGCTTCTCAACCTCTGGTTTCAAACGAATTTCGTCAACGATTCGGCAACCAATAGAATGCAAAGCTTTGAACCTACCACAAAAGCATAGGCGAAGCAGTAACACTCCGAAACCCTCTTTTCATAGTGCACACGCAGCCACACAACAACTCCAAATCACACATTCATCACAGCTCACATCCCGACCTACTCTACTCGTCAACCTGCTCTTAGATCGTAAACCAATACAAACAAAAAAAAAAAAAAACAAATCTAATGGATGTGAGTATCCATAAACGTTTGACAATATTGCATAGTAGAAAACTACGCTGTTTTCTTTTATTCGAAAGGGGGTAACCAGACATGCGTGTAGACTTGTACGTACTATGAGGCCTGATAGGCCCATATATCAAAAAAGGTTTTACGTTTTTAATTAGTAACTCGAAAGGAAGTGTATAGCTTTTAAATTGGATGGACTATACCAAGCATCGACCACCTGGTACCATATTCCCACGACAGTTCGGGTCCTGTGACCGACACGGACACGGTTATTTAACATTTCGAGTATTATCAACTCCACAGTGTTCCTCAAAATTATTTGGGAAACATTTTCGCTACAACAACAACACAGTGGTACCTCACCAGTCACTGGCAACCACAGTAAGACCGCGGCATGCGCAATTTGTAACACAAACCCAGTCTGCTGTTGTTCTCTCGAGTCGTTATATGCATTCCCGGCTACTACTGCACCACTGCAATACAAAAAAATCAATGATATTTTGTCGTGCCGGTCATCACCTCCTCCTGCCACATGCCGGTCGCTGTTCATGCAATTTGTTCTCACTCCAACGGCATGATCCAGACATGCGCGTACAGCAGAAGCTCCGGCAAACAGCCACGAATTGTAGTCGGGGCAGGTCGAGGAACTGAGGCGCAAATTGTGTGCATATTTTACGATTACAGTTACAACATTTTTGGGTATGGTCAAGAACAAAGTGCATACTACTATGGTTGTATAGTATTATGGGTGTGAAAAAATCCCTAACATACAGATACAGTTACTATTTTTGAAACCAAAATGAAAATTGATTGTATGTGTATATGTATGAATGTATGTATGTATGTAAGCATGCTAAGGATTTGAAACTTAAAAACCACTTTTTGAAGAAACAAAACCTGCTGTACTCAAAATAATTTCATCCAATTGGACTTCATATTGGAATTTTGATTAACGGTAACAAGTATGAAGAAATCTCTATTGGACAGCACAAAAACTACAGTATTCCTTCACTTAAATAGAATTTATATCAAATATACATATACATATGTACATATGTTATACATGTATTTCAGGTACAATTATAAGAATAATAAATTATTTCCAATAAAAATATATTTTCCTCTGAGAAAATCAATCTATAAGCAAGAAAAGATGCAGATCTGATCTGCATTCCTATTTGGTTTTAACAGAATAAAAGTTCGGTTTTTTCAGTTTTCAGTTTTTAGTATTTATGTATATATGTACATATGTATGTATGTATATACAAATGCATATGTGAAACTTCGTTATATCAAGTAATATAAGAAAACAAAATTTAAAACGTTTAGTATTAACAAATTCGAATCGGAAGTAGACAGATCTTACATATGATGTACTTATGTATACCTAATTTCATGAAAATTCTATTTAGCTTGAATTTGACTTACCTTACTGAAGTATCCCACCGTGTGACAACCGTCGACATCAGCCAAGGTCATTATGTAAAAAAGGAATGGTTCCACATCATAGTAGAGGGTTTTATGATCCAAAAAGAATTTCGCCAAGAGGCACAAATGTTGACAATATTGTTTGTGTCGTTTACCGTCGACTTGCCACACTTGCAATTTGCCTTTTCGATATATTTCGTCACCTGGCGGATGACGCCAGACACATTTCTCGGCATGCCGCTTAATACCAGTTTCAGATTTTTGATATCTTAAACAGAACTCACAAATATACATTTGAGGTAGACGCGCAGCGTCGTCGGGATAGGGAGATTGATACCAAACTTTCATCTTGTATTTGCCCATTGTTATATATCTGAAAATGAATTTGCATAAATTTACTTTTTATATTAATTTTTTTTATTATATTTATTGACTTACTTAATGCCTTTTCCCACAGGTAGGTCTTTCAATTCATCCTCAACTTTTTCGGATGCGATTGCTTGGGCATCGCGAAACAGTTGTAGATCGTAATCGGGTACTAGCCCTATTAGACTAGGTTCTCGATCTTCATCAGTGCAGTCCTTTTCCAGTTTGACCTTCTCTGTATTTATCGCTGCAGCTATTGGACGAAATCTCGTTCGTGACTCGCGAATCTTCGTCAAAAACTCGGTTTGTTCAGAAGTGCGCTGTTTTTGATTACTTCCATCAGCATTAGTTGAATTGCAATCGTTAGTAAGCATGCGCCGTTCATTTCGTAATTGTCTCTCATTTGCACGTTCCTTACACTCGGATGCCGACATATTATGGTAAATTGGACAGGCTTCTGGTAAAAAATGCCGGTCTAAATTACCACTCAAATGTCCCGAAGAATCACATCCTTCTATGGGGCACTTCTTTTCTAGATGTTGGGGGGGTGACAGTGAGCGTGGTTTGGCCGGTGTTGTACCAAACACTCCAGTCTCTTTCTTTACCTTGCATTTACTACCGCCACTGGAGGAAACGCAACGTTTAGCGGGGCTCTTGGATAGAGAATGTTTCTCCATATCTAAGTCGGCATCAGATTCACTCTCTGTTCCGCCACCAACGCCAGCAGACGATTTCTGTTGTTGCCTGGAACGCCGAGTGCTAAGTGAACGGGTAAGTTTACGAGGAGCCTCATCATCTGAATCAGAATTCGTAATTTTGGCAGCAGTAGGCGCTCGCTTCCCTTTAACCGATTTCACGGGTTGAGTATCATAGGAGTTACTGCTCTCTGTTGCTTCCGACTCACTTGAAGTAGTGGATTTTCCACTTTCTGACTCAGAATCTTCTTCATCTTCGTCTTCATCTGAACTTTTATTCTTACTTTTCGCAACCACATTACGCTTAGGCTGTACTTTAGATTTCGATTGCTTTGATCTATTGTCTGAGTTATTACCAACTGCTGTAGTACCAGCCTGCGCTGAGAGTTTAACTTGGCCTTTCCGTTCAGATTTATTTCGACTAGTTGGAAATACATTTTGATCTGAGTCATCTGATCTTTGCGGTGATTTAGCAGCCGAATTTTTCTTCCCATCTAAACCCGTATCGGCATTAGCAGTAACGTTTTGTGACTTCGGATTAGTACCGGAATTTTTGGTTGCCTGCGCATTTAATCTCCCAGAATTGTTTTGTGGCGCTTTACCACCCGTCGCACGTTGATTACCTTGACTTTGAGTTGCAGATACACTTGATGCCGAAAGTTTACGCTTTTGTGTGGTATTGGTTGTTGTTGATGGCCTTGTCGACTTTTTACTGAGTGGAAGTTCTTCATCACTTGATGGGTTGCTTACACGAGTTTGTCGCAAAGATGTTGTATTACTGTTATTTGGTCGTGTTTTAGAAGAAACTGGTTGATTAGAGGATGCTTTATCTGCATTATCTGTTTTTGCAGTAGTTTTGAATTCCGAACTTTTACGACGAGTATTTGCTTGGCTTTTAGTTGTTGAAGGGACTTCTTCAACCCCACTTTTCTCATCAGCCGAACTACTTGATTCAGTATCGGAAGAACTACTGCCGGAATTAGTGCAGCTAGTACTGCCACTGGAAGAACTGCCGGATGAGGAACTCGAACTGCTTTCTGTTGTGCTGGTGCTCTAAATGAAATTCATTACTAATTCAGTTATATTGAAGGAAATATTTTTAATACCTTTTTCCGGAAAGACGACATTTTGTTATGTTCTTTACGGTGCACAATTTTAAAAGGGCAAATTAAATAAGTTCCACTTTTAGTAAAAATTCACTTTGTTTATATGAACCATTGAATTGTGAAAATTGTAAACTAATGCCACTTCTTAAATAAATAACATTCACAATACAATTTGTACAGATGAAGCTAAATAAAAATTCGTACATAGACTTAGTAAAAGTACGCATTTCTAAAATTTTTTAATTTCTTTATGAATGCCTCCCTTTATAGAAAGATATTGTATAATATTGTATAAACTGAGAAGAGTAAAAGTTTTGTAAAAATTTTAACGCAATGTGGGAAAGTTTTGGACTTGTCAATGATTTTTGAAATATACATTTGGAAACCACCAAGGGTGTCAAAATATTTCGCTTTTGTGCTATTGTGATTTGCAGTGTGAAAAGAAGATGAATTGAAATGTCATAGATTTGTCAACGGAACAGCAGTGTAGTTTATAAACGTTTTTCATTCATTTTCTTATTATCAATTCCGTGTTTTCATAGAAAGTTAAATTTGGGCAGGAAAGTATGGTCAATGATAAAAGACGCCGCTCACATTCAAGGGAACGCCGGGATAGAGACCGAGAGAGAGAACGGGAGCGTGACCGTGATAGGGATTATGAACGGGAGCGTGACCGAGATCGTGGCCGCGACCGGGAACGGGAACGAGAAAAGGAACGCAGACCCCGCTCTAGGTCTCGAGGAAGAGATCGAGATAAGGTCCCAGACAAACGTCGTTTAGAAGAAAAAGTGAAAGATGAAAAAGAAGAGAAAAAACCGAACATCAAAGAAGATTTGGAACTGGAAGATGTCAAATTGCAAGACGACAAGAACAAATCGACTAAGAAGGAACCGCTGTCACTAGAAGAGCTACTTGAAAAGAAGAAAAAGGAAGAGGAAACAAGGAGCAAGCCTGTGTTCCTGACTAAAGAACAAAGAGCTGCCGAAGCCTTGAAACGACGTCAGGAGGAAGTAGCTGCTATGCGAATTGCTCAAAGTGCTGCAACTGCTGCTGCAATTGCTGGAACCGATACAGCCAATAATGGGATTTCACACACACAACTTAAAAATGAAAGAATGGATCGGAAGGACCGTGAACGAGATTATGATCGTCGTGACCGAGAAAAAGGAAGAGATAGGGACAGGGATCGAGATAGGGAACGAGAGAGAGACAGAGACAAGGATAGGGATAGAGATAGTAAACGCGCCGAAGACCTTTCACACAAGGATAAAGAAAAGGAGTTGGAAGCGATACGTGAACGCTATTTAGGTATTATAAAGAAAAAGCGACGTGTACGAAGACTTAATGATCGCAAATTTGTGTTCGATTGGGATGCTGGAGAAGACACTTCTATTGATTATAACAACTTATATAAAGAACGACATCACGTACAATTTTTCGGTCGTGGTAATGTTGCTGGAATCGATATCAAAGAACAAAAGCGTACACAGAGTAAGTTTTATGGAGATCTATTAGAAAAACGACGTACAGAAGCCGAGAAGGAGCAAGAGAAGGTGCGTCTAAAGAAGGTAAAACGTAAAGAAGACAAGCAAAAATGGGATGATCGGCATTGGTCTGAAAAAGCTCATGAAGAGATGACCGAACGCGATTGGCGTATATTCAGAGAAGATTACAATATTACTATTAAAGGTGGTAAGATTCCGAATCCAATACGCAGTTGGGCGGAATCAGGTTTTCCAAAAGAAATAATAGAAATTATTGATAAAGTGGGATATAAAGAACCTACACCTATTCAACGCCAAGCAATACCAATTGGTTTGCAAAATCGCGACATCATTGGTGTTGCAGAAACTGGTTCTGGTAAAACTCTAGCATTTCTTATACCTCTGCTATCATGGATTCAATCACTACCAAAAATAGAACGACTTGAAGATGCAGACCAAGGACCATACGCTATCATAATGGCACCAACACGCGAATTGGCACAACAAATAGAAGAAGAAACAATCAAATTTGGTCAACCACTGGGTATTCGAACGGTGGTTGTGGTAGGTGGTTTATCACGTGAAGAGCAGGGCTTTCGCCTCCGTTTGGGTTGTGAAATTGTTATTGCAACACCTGGTCGATTAATCGATGTTTTGGAAAACCGATACCTAGTTTTGAGCCAATGTACATATATAGTATTGGATGAAGCAGATCGTATGATTGATATGGGTTTCGAACCCGATGTACAAAAGATTCTTGAATACATGCCGGTCACAAACTTAAAACCCGACAGTGAGGAAGCTGAAGATGCGAGTAAATTGATGGAAAACTTCTACTCTAAAAAGAAATATAGGTTAGTGTTTCTCATTATTTAATGTTATACTTAAATGTTATTGAAGTCACTTTTTTGTTTAATTCTTTTTAGACAAACTGTTATGTTTACAGCTACTATGCCCCCAGCTGTGGAACGTTTGGCAAGATCATATTTGCGGCGACCAGCGACTGTGTACATTGGTTCAGTAGGCAAGCCAACCGAACGTACCGAACAAATCGTATTCATGATGGGAGAACACGATAAGCGTAAGAAATTGATGGAAATACTTTCCAAGGGAATCGAACCGCCAGTCATCATTTTCGTCAATCAAAAGAAGGGCGCCGATGTTTTGGCCAAAGGTTTGGAGAAATTGGGCTACAATTCCTGTACGCTTCACGGCGGAAAAGGACAAGAGCAACGTGAATATGCACTTGCAGCACTTAAGTCTGGTGCCAAAGATATGCTCGTCGCAACAGATGTCGCTGGTCGTGGTATTGATATCAAAGATGTTTCTCTAGTCATCAATTATGATATGGCGAAAACAATTGAAGATTACACACATCGTATTGGTCGTACAGGACGTGCGGGCAAGAATGGTGTAGCGATATCATTTGTTACCAAAGATGACAGCGCTCTATTCTATGACCTTAAACAATGTGTAATGGCTAGCCCGGTGTCGATTTGTCCACCAGAGCTCATGAATCATCCAGATGCACAGCATAAGCCGGGCACAGTGGTCACTAAGAAGAGACGAGAGGAGAAAATATTTGCTTAAGTTAATACAACACCTGTAAGCTGTAGTAAATTCTAAACATTTTGTCATCCGGTTTTAAATAACTTAAGGTTCGTTTAACTATGTTTAATACAAGACAATTTAACTCACCGTTTACAAAAATATAATATTTTTTTTATTTTATTTGTATAAGTTATGATTCAAATACAGTAGCAATGCTATGACCTCAAAAGTCTTAGAAAGAAAGCAGTTCGACTCTGCTTAGAATTGATGGGTAAATATTTCTCATAAAAATCGAGTATTACTTCCTCTATTTTAAAGCCGAATTTTTGGTATAGCACAACGGCGGGATTAGAGGCGGATACATGCAGCGTTATGTCCTTTGACATACAAGTCTAAAGAAAATAAAAAAATATAGTGTTTGTTTCAAGACCCAGATGAAATTTCAAGAAATTGGTTACCTGTATAAGATGATACAGCATAAAAGTACCTATGCCGCAACGTTGCCAATTGGGTCGAACGGCCATAAAGGAAATGTATGCCTCGTTGAAACCGACATCAGGTACAAGAAAACCACAACCGACCACCAACTTTTTGTAGAGCGCTACCACACTGTAATCCGGATAGCTTAGGCATTCAGACACTATGAAATCATAAAACAATTACGTGTTAGATGTGTGAGAATTAAATTCACTTTTGTCTTACTGTCGATCCCAGGCCAAAAGGTTGTTTGCAGTAAAGCGTTGACTGCAGCAATGTGATTAGGACGCACATAACAAAAATCAATTGTTGAGCGAAACGGATACTGTTTATTAACAGTAAATTGGAGCTCGCACATTAGCTGAAAAGTAGAAATTTCATCTAAGAATATCCCAAACTTAATATGATAAAAGTATACCTTCAACCAAGGCGGAGCTATTTCCTTATCTCTGTAGATGAACGGATGTAAAATTCGGTGGGAATAAGGCGATTCAAACATTTCGTAGTCAAAAGATCCCGCGATTCGTGCGTAGAACGATTTGCGTATGTTGTCCGAAGAAAGCGATATAAGCTGCAAGAGTTTTGAGGAAGCGAGCCTTAATCTTTTCTAACATTTCTAACATCTCTTATATCCATTACTTATCAATCTTCAATATACCTGATATCTATCAATGATTTGTGCTTTGGCTTCGTTTGCTAGTAAATCACTGTTCTTGCCATTTATTTGATCGTCTAAGTTGAAAAGTGACTTGCCATGTTCACGTTTCCATTCACGCACACAAAGTTTTCTGTAGAAACGTCGTACATAGGCGGGAATATCAATTTTGCATTTTTCTTCCATATCGAATATTTTACGAAGCTTCAATAAAAGTTCGGTCTCTTCGTATTCACTCATCATTATTAAACTGTAATGGTCATTATAACATTTTAATAAAATGAAATTTTTATTTTTTGTTAAACTATGTACCTTTCATTTTCCTGAAATGGCTTCTTTTCAATGGTTTGGCTGTCTATATGATCCTCAGATACCTCATCTTCTTCTATCAACCATGGCCAGTTTCGCCGTGGTATTTTTGTGAAAAGACTAGGTTTGCAAACACTCATAACGGTCGTAGTTTCCTCAGCCTCATTATCCGACTCAGGATTCTCAACTGTTCGCTTAGCTTTGCCTGTGGCATCTTCGCTTTCTGATTGTTCTGCCTCAGATTTTATCTCTTTTTTGATTGTGTGATCTAACTGAGATAGCAAAGGTTGTTCACCTACTGAGCTGCTAAGCTCTTTTCTTGGAGACTGGTTGAGCTGTTGAAAATTGGTTACTTGTACTATGCGCGGTTGGTATTCATCATCGTCATCTGGATCATTACTGTACTCAGATGGCGTTTGCATAGAATCTTCTTGACACCTGCAAAGATATTAATATACTGTAGATAATGGAATTTTATAATAATTTACAAAATTACAATTGTTCGGAGGCTTCTAATGTGGACAATTTTTGTTCATGGTGATCGTCTGAATTGTAGAAGCTTTTGAATTTATCAGCTATAGGCTCCTTCGTATTTGCATTAGTGACATCAGGACTAATTTTGCTTTTCGCTTCCAATGGATTGAAAATATTTGCGTTATCATTGTGAGTTTCAAGTAGTGGAAGAAAATCAGTTTTTTCATCTCCACCACCGAGAGTGTCTGTGGAAATATTCGGCAATGAATTGAATAAATCGTAGTTAGCTAAATTTTCTGCCAAAAAGTCCATTAAACTTGACTGAACGGTGTTAAGTGGTTGTTGTTGTTGTAAGTTTTTAATATCATCATCAACTATATTAAGCTGCTTCGCTATTTTAGGTGTGCGGCCCATATATGGTCTGAAAAGGAATATTAATAATTATTTAAAAAAAATTTAGATATTTAAATTTTAAAATAATACATAGTACGGCTGCATCCATCAGCTATGGGTATCAAGTCATCATCGGAATCATTACGGCGTCTGCGCTTGCTTTCCTGTTGGTCATCAGCGCTATCAATATCCTCATGGATTTTTTTGTCATTCCGCATTTGTGAACGCTTCTGACTAAATTCTTCATCTGCAACATCGTATAAACATGATTAATTCTGTAGGTAATCTTGTTTTCTTCTGTGTACTTACATTTTTTGTGAATAGCTTTTGGAGTTAAATTAGACTGAGCAAGACGCCACCAACCTGATTTCTGGATAGTTTCTTGGCCGGATAAAAAAAACTCGGGGCTGTAATGTGATAAGTTACCGGAGATGGAACCGAACCAATTCTTGCGTCGTCGTCTACATGCGAGCCATTTAATCATATATTTAATATTAATTATAATAGAGGATGAAATGGTTACTTACGTTCCTGGTTCCATTAAAAAGTCCCAATTCTTATTGATAAAACTCACGATATGCGAGCGCCAATGGAAGAAGCCATGATGGCTAAGGCCTTTCGATTTCACAGATAAATTGTATAGTGTCAAAACCACAATCATGAACCAGGACAAACGCTGACGCACGAAATTTTCGCGTGGAGCTGCGGTTTTAGCCGACATTGAGGTAGAAGGCGCATCATTTTGCAAATTCATGCACGCCGCACAGGTGAAATCGAAGAAAACATCACCTAATAAATCACCAGGCCGACACGTGCGTAAGCACTTTGCATGTACCACAGAATCACATTCTACGCACTCAAGACAATCTTCGTCCTCAGCAAGAGTTCGATTACAATAAGCACAATTCATTAACGATAACAAAAATTGCAAAAAGAATTTGTAACTTTATTTAAACGAATATTCACTATTTTGTTTAGAAGATCAGAAAGGGAATAAACGAATAAAACATCGCGGAGCACGTTGAAAGCAAAGAAAACAAAAACACTTGCAGGGTTGCCGAGTGTATAATGTTTAGGAATAAAAACATGGAAACAATGAAATTATCAACAATATTTAGTACTTTGCATCTTAAGTAAACTTATCACACATTTTTGTAAACAATCGTTGAAAAACAGATCAATATTTTTTTAATTTTTTTAAACAGTCTATCAAAGTTCGACACTATTGTTTCAATATATTTTTTGTGAATGTTTGTAGCAATCTAAAATATACGTGAATTCAACAAAGAGATTTCGGATATATTATTTACATATATACATATGTGTTATTGTTTAAATAATGCCACGCGTCATAGTATATAATACCAATGCAGATAAGCAAGTACGTGACTTCAAGGAATTAGGTACATATGTACATACGTTCAACTACAAATTCCAAGTGACTAATTTTTTTGTACTTGGTTTTCCAGCTCCGGACGCTCAAGAACTAATAAGAGCAGCTATAGAGGCGCGGCGAATGGCTTATTGCCCGTACAGCAAATTTCAAGTGGGCGCAGCTATACAAACGGGAGATGGATCAATTTATACAGGTTGCAACATAGAAAACGGTGCATATCCGGCGGGAATATGCGCCGAACGTACTGCTGCTTGCAAGGCGGTTAGCGATGGGAAGCGCGATTTCGTTGCCTGCGCAGTGGTGGCACAGCAAGAGAGCGGATTTACCACTCCATGTGGAGTTTGCCGGCAATTCCTAGCTGAATTTGCTATGCAAAGAGATTTCCCTCTATATTGTGCCAAACCAGCTTGTCCACCGCTACATGTTCTAGTCACAAGTATTCGGGATCTGTTGCCTCGCAGCTTTTCTTTTCTGGGAAATAAATAAATTGATATAGTAATAATTGTAAACAACAATCAACAACATTGTTAAAAATCTACCTTTGGATGAACTATTATAATGCATTTACCATATTTTTTAATATATCAATGAATTTATTAAATTTAAAAAACTTTTTTTATATGTATTTTAATGGCATCAGCTTTCATTTCTTATTTAAATAATTTATTTGCTCTTATGATTGAATCCGAATTGGGATACTATGGAACGGAAACGTAGTAGATCTGCCTTTAAACCGGAAATTCGAACTGCGAATTCAATTTCCATGCATTGAATTTAATGTAAACAAAGCTAAATTATGGACTGGACATACCTACATACATACATATATAGTATGTACGAATAGTGCGGTTTTATGAATCGAAATGCTAAGATATAAGCGTATTTAGATTTTTAAAAGCTAAAGAAAACTTTACAATGAAATTACTCATCATTCTTGCCACACAGCATGTACTAACTTTTTGTATAAGAACACACACCTACATCTACCAATGCATAGTTGGCTGTTATCTTGATTTTCCACCGCTTTTGGTGGTGGCTCAATTGCACTCTCCGAACTTTCTCAGCAAATACACGGCACTATTGTATTTAATGTCTACCGTTTATCTGTATTTGTTTATAGAGAAAGCATTGATAAGGAGAGAAGAACGCTTGAAGAAGAAAGAAACTACAAATAGCTTTTTATACTAATTAGTTTTTTGGCCAGAAAGGTGACTGCGAAACAAAATACAAATCATTCAGTTGGTGATCATACTTTGAGGAGAATATACGCAACGCACACCAGCCTCGTTGATTTTCAAAGTTCGTGCGAAATTGTGCTCTTGAAATTTTAAAATAGATATTGAATAATATATCAACTTTTCCATAAAATGGACATATACCAGGTGACGGGTTTGAAGAAACCAGAATTTGTTGAGCACATCGAAAAATACGGTGATTTGGGTGAGTGAATGCCTTTCAACCGCCTAACTGTTGTTAATTGAATGCTTGCAGTTAAACATTTGGCTTTAGAACATTTTGTTATTTATGTACGTATATTTATATATGTATGTAAAGTAAGTCCATATGTGTTAATTTGCAGATGAACCTACTAAAGAACTGATACAAGCAGCGATTGCAGTCCAGAAGCACGCCTATGTACAATACAGTAACTTCTACGTTGGTGCTGCTTTCCGCACGAAAGACAATCGCATCTTTGCAGGTTGTAATATTGAAAACGCCAGTTTCACGCCCACATCGTGTGCTGAACGCACCGCCATCAGCAAAGCCGTTTCTGAGGGATACCTCGAGTTTGTTGCAGGTGCAGTGGTCGCTTATCAAGAGGACGCCTTCACAACGCCGTGTGGCGTGTGTCGACAATTTATAATGGAGTTTGCGCCTAACGATATACCACTATTCATTACAAAATCGCAAGTCAATGTTGCGAAGTCTGACGAAGATCTGGTGCTGTCGACATCCATCTATAATCTGCTGCCTCATGGATTTCGCACGTATAAAAAGAATTGATTAATTACATAATGGAAAGGCAAATATTTTAATCAATAGTTACTCTTTAATCATATCAAACTATGGACCTCACTTATACCGTTATTGCTGGCAATAATAATGGTTTAATGTATACATATGTACATATGTATGTATGTATGTATATTTATTAGAAACTGGCAATAGCAAATAGTTTAGATGAAGTGTGATTTTGTACTAATCATAAATACACATAAATGTTTAATTTTATTTAAAATTGTGTGCATATTATATGTATATACAGATGTATATTGTGCCCAATATTAATTTTGACTCGTTTGTATTTTTTTTATAGAAATAGTAGCAATATTTTCAGCTATCAAGAAAGCGGGTTAAAGAGCAAAATTCTGAAAAACCATGACTTTCACTCACTTGAATGCAATTCGTTTTATCTCTGATGAAAGGCGATAAGCCTTGCAAATTTAATAACTTGAAAACCTTGAACCCCAACGGGTTTTAGTGGTTTTAAATTTCGTAATCTTTATCTAAACTTCGAAAATAAGATTGGTGCCAAATTAAACAACTTTTTGTACAATTAAAATTTTTTGCACAGTAGTGCATTATGCTTGCCTACATGAATATCTATTATATTGAGCAGGCTCTAAAATTTTCTTCAAACGATTTGGAGCATAAAATTATGCTAAAAACTATTATACGAAAAGACTTTTTCGCCTACCCAATATTTGTTCATAACAGAAAAATATCGAAATCATTATTTTACAATACTATTAAAAGAAATGATACTAAAAAACTATTTTCAGTTCAATTGAACATTCATAGGTTCATGTTATCGCCGGTTACCTGTAAATTATAAACAATGTTATCATTCAGAGTCATTAATTTACATACTTCAATGTGAAATAACTTGGATATCACAGCTATTGTGGTTTTTATGATTAACATACAAACAAGAAGCACGGATCTTAATAACATATTTTTACTAGCTTAAATTTGTAAACATAAAACTTCAACTTAGCATATTCAGATTATTATATAATTGCATGGACGTACGGCAAACATGCGAGTGCAAAAGCTCTTTTATAAGCAGCAATAAAATACTAAAAGTAACAACAAATAAACAATAAATTTGTATATAAGTGTATAACCATACGATTTATTCTGAAAATAACGGTACTTTAATATAAGCATTTGAATAAGAGTTAGATATTTTTTAGACATATTTCAGTGTTCGCTCGCCGGAACCGTACACCTTGTATTCGGTTTCCTTCGATAACGGTGTTACTGGCTCGTATACCAAACGATTGTGTATGTGTGCAGTTTCAAAGTCGATTGTGCGTTTAATTGGCTCAATGTAATTGGCACGCACCTCCGTTGTCATGCCAGAGTTGGGCACATGTTGTACCAAGCTGGGGAACTCACAATGGCGTTTTGGGCATTCCCTTGCAGCTTTGTCATCGCATTGAGTGTCATCGCGTCCGGGGAAAACACGCTTGATTTGCGTATTATATTTAGGCCAATTCCAAAATGTTATATTGTCATGTCGCGCCACGCTACCCATCAACTCAGCGGGCGTGTAATGGACAAATGAGAGGCGTGACGTGGTTGCTGCGGGATCGAGTAATTTTGAAAAACTCGGTTTAGCACGATTAATGACGACTTTAGAAGCCGCCACAGGGGAGGGTAAAGCTATAGGCGTAGGTGGTACAGGTGCTGCTTTAGGATTCCAAAGAAAATCTTGGTGCATGGTGCTGCAGGCTGGTCGCATTGGACGACTGATGAAACGTAGACGTCGATCTTCGTAATTTTTCATTAGTTGCACTTTTGGACCAAGCGAGGGATTAATCACTTTATTTGGGTCATCATACTGTAAACCAAAACATAGTAAAATACACACTATTTGCAGAATTACAATATTTACTTACTTTCCATGTATAATTGGCTTTGTAGTCGCTGGTGCGCAGTTTCTCCAAGGTTGGGTCTATGCTATACGGTTTTGGTTCTTTGAATTTGGCATGCATATGGTTCCCCATCATCGTGTCTGTCATATAGACATGACTCCGATATGTGGAGGTACGCATATCGTCCTTACACTCATCACTTGGCTTTTTGTAATCGATGAATCCAAAGTCATTCATTTTCAAAAGTCAACTATGCTTACAATAAAAATGCAATACAGAATATTTTTACAATAAAATTAGAAAAAATAAACGAATTTTGCTTGTTTCTGACGTATAACGGGAATCAAATAATTCAATAGATATGAAATGTTGTTGTTATGGTTGCCAGGGTTCATTGTGCCTAATATTTAAGTGTGTATGTATGTACACATTGCCAATTAAATATGTGTGTATGAAAAGAGGTCAACCAACCTTTTTTTTGTGATTTGATGTTTCCAGGAACATTGATTAGATATCTACGATGTGATTTAATATTCTTACTACTAATAACAACTTGCCGACTTTTTTTGCTTTTGGAGGACTAATTTAAAAGCGTTTTAATTCACAATATACTGTAAATACTTTTATTTGAAATTAAGAAAAATCAAGCACTTTGGAATGATATTCGAATGCAGAACAGTATCAAATAATTTTAGAAAATCGTAATTTATCGTTATTTCGTCATACAAAAATCAATACGTAAATTTGGTTTAGAACAATAATACAATTTGAGAAATACTTCAGCTGTATACATAATATATTACATATCGTATATAAGCTAATATTCGTAATTATTATGTGGCTTTAATATATTTTGCGTGGCGTATATATGTAAATATGATGTATAAATGTATAAGGATGTTGAGAAGAATATAACAAGTACAAGTCAACAGTTCAGGCAATTTCTTTCAGCGCCAAAAGAGATTGGCGTAAATATTCATATTGAGTGCGTGCGTGCTTGATCTCCAGTTCAGCTAGTTCAACCAACCTGTAATTTAAAATAATTGCAATAACTGTATATACTTATCTTACAATTCAAAATATTGTACCCTTTCTTGAAGGCAGCTACGCGGCGATTGCGAAATCCAACTAATTCTTCCTTTCCACAAGCGGACATCGATTCGAATTTCTCACAGGCCTCTGCTTGGGCTGCTTCAGCCTATTTTCACAAGCAATGAAAGAAATATAAATATTTGTATAATTTTATGAAGCAGATAAAATCGGTTGTTTTGAACTCTTTCAAGCATGCGTAGTGTTAATTAGTTGTATCTGAGTACTGGATAATTTTGTGTGGTCTTTGGTGCGTTTTAGTTTTTCAATAATGGGTGTTATAATTAATAGGGATTGGCAATGCAAAACAAAAATACATTAGAATATAGTATAATGTGTATACAGTTACATATAATATGAGTAAAAAAATAATACACCAAGTACCTCTTGAACATCCAAAGGCTGCATATGAATTCGTTGAAAGCAGTTTGTTTGGTTTTTGTATAGTTTGCATTTAAAAAGTGTGAATAGAAAGTTTTCATTTAAATATTGAACTAGTACAAAAAGTTATAAATAATTAAAACCGTGAATAAATTAAATAAATTGCGCGAATAATACAATGACAAAATACACAATAGTAAACAGTGGAGGAGACTATAAAAATGCAGACTATGTAAAATCAATTAACGTTATAATAGCAAATAGGCGAGTGGAAAGAATTTTATGGAATTAATATTGGCGAGATTTCTTACAGCATGAACGTCCTTATTTTTGGCACGCGCTTTCTCTAAATTACGATTGGCCGCCTCATATGCGGCTAAACAACGTAAACGACGAATTAAGAGTGCTTTTGCTGCATCGCTGTCCCGCTGGTAGTAACGCAATGTATCCCCGAGCTTCAAGTCCTGATCGCTAGAGACTCGTGCTTCCAAGTTCTAAAAATGAGTTTGAAATTATATTTGAAATTTTACATTTGCTAATATTATTCCATTCAATTCAAACATAATTCCTACCTTAATTTTTTCAAAGATTTCGGCTGATTTAGCACAAAAGGTTTCCATGCTTCCTTTTTCTGCGGTTGATAGTTGCATTAACGCGTTTGAGATTTTTTGGTGGCATTCACTGACTTCTTTATGACGTTGCGTCATTTTCTCAGTTCGTACGGCAGCATCACGCAGATGCCCATGATATTCAATGAGAAATTGTAGCTCATTTTCAAAGAAATCATTTACGTCTCGAACTGTTGCACTCATTAATATTTCGTCTGTCGTCTTTCCTAATGACTTAACAAAACCACCGAAAATAGCCATTTTCTTACGCGGCTTTGCACACAGGTCCTGGTC